>NC_084466.1:94091650-94396828 GCF_027409185.1 Cynocephalus volans
AATATACACAAATAATAGTTGTGATAGTGTCACAGAATTTAAAAGTTTTCATTCTTTCATTTCTTTTTCAAACTTTTTATGTTTATGTTTCAGAATACTTTATAATTTAAAAAATAATTTTAAAATATTTAAAAGTAAAGATGTTAAGTGAATTAAAATTTGAAAAACTGGGAGCAAAACCTAAAGCCACCAAGGTTTTTCAGGCACCCACAGCTTCCTGCCTTTCAAGACGCCACTGTGGGGACCCTTTGTGAGATGGTGAGCAAGGGATGGAATAAAAGCCATTTTACCACTACAGATACACCTACCATACGATCCAGCAATTCCACTGCTGGTTATATACCCAAAGGGGTGGAAATCATCATGTCGAAGGGATACCTACACTCCCATGTTCATCACAGCTCTATTTACAATAGCCAAGAGTTGGAATCAACCTAAATGTCCATCGATGGATGATTGGATAAAGAAAATGTGATATATCTACACAATGGAATACTACTCTGCCATAAAAAAGAATGAAATTCTGCCATTCACCACAACATGGATAAGCCTGGAGAAATGTTCAGCAACATGGATGAGCTTGAAGAAATGTTAAGTGAAATAAGCCAGACACAGAAAGAGAAAAACCACATGTCCTCATGCATAAGCAGAAGCTAAAAAATAAACAAGGAAGGAAGGAAACAAAGAAAGAAAGAACAAACACAATAATACATTGAAATTTCAGAAGGAGAGAACAGAACTGTGGTTATTAGAGAGCAGAGAGGGAGGGGGAGGGGGTTAGGGAGAAACTGGTTAATGGACACAAAGAATGAGTACATCTTATAATGGTGTATATGCCAATCCTCACGTATGGTACACAAATACTGACCGTCAACTCTGTACAGCAGAAATATGTATAGTCAATTATGTTTCATTAAAAAATGCCATTTTGAAATGTTGCTCCCCTATATGCCCCAACCTCCTTCTCTGGGCATCCTCCCACACATGGTTCAGCCTTGACTCTGTTACTCAGCCCCTCCCCCAGTATTTCTAGGTAACTCTCTCACTTCTAATGAAAAAACTCCAGTTTCTCATTTCTCCAATCTGAGTTTGGCATCCCTCCTGCAGCGCTTTATAAGGTGCTGCCTGCTTCCACTCATTTAATGTTCCAAAGAACCATTCCAAAAAGAGAGCCACTGAGGACAGCTGGAGACTAGGCAAAGACATGAGATTCAAAGAATATAAAAAGGCTTATCCTGTAAGTATCCCCAGCCCTAAGCACCTGTCCCTTGCACAGCGTAAGACTTCCAGTCCTTGGGTCTTCCACCTCTCTGTACCTTATTCCCTGAAACCCTCAAGCTGGAAATTAATAACTCAACTTTCTTCATAAACATCCCAACTCAAATAACTATTGCTGATGCTTTGTAGATTGGGGTTTTGTTACCAGAAGACAGTTGGAAACCCTGTCCTTTTATAAGAACACAGTATGTCTTGTTCTATGCTAACTGAGTCAATATCAACTTAAACTATTTGGCAACAACAAATTCTTAAGATAATCAGACCTGCCCCACCACTACCCTAATAGTTTGCCTTCCATCACCGAGGTAAAGACATTTGCTTTAGGACTCATATTTACACAGCTTGGTTATAGAAACCCTCCACTTGCAGCAGTTTGAACTCAAGGTCCTATTTATTCTCTATGCATTCCTCTTCCCTTCTCCTTTCCTTCTCACTGTTTCCTTGAATGCAACCTAGCCCAATAAATAAGTTCAGTTTACAGATGGGAAAACTAAGCCCAGAAAGGTAGTTCATGGCAGGTCTAGGACTGGGACCCAGCTGACTCTGGCTACTGTGTTTCCACTGCACCGTGGTGGTTTCGATTACTCGTTTCTATGCAGCAGAAAATGGAAGATAATGCCTTCTCGATACCTTGTAGAAGTGTGTAAAACATGGTCCCAAATGGCCAACATGAAACCAAGACTCTACCACTACCCCTGAAAAAGAACTAGCTCCCTAACTGTGGCTCACTCCAAGGTCAACAAATGGTCACCAGGAAACTTTAGGGGGGTGAGGGTGGACAGCAGTGCTGAACCACACCAAATTCTTAAAGCATGCCATTGTCTAAGATTAATTTTTAAAACACACCATTTGAAGTATGTTTGGGTTCACTGGCTTAAAATGGATTAACTTAACAAAAGACATGAGTAAGAAATAATCAAGAAACATTTAATATAATAATATGTTCACTATCTTTTAAAAATTATAAACATGGCAATTCTGCTAATACATGTTATATACATTTGCAACAATAAGGGAGAGCTGAAAGGTGGTTATTGTCAAATTGAAAAAGTCCCAGAATCCCACTAAGAAAATAATGTGAGACAATAATGCATATTTCAGGTACACACTATAACTGACTTAAATTATTATGGATGTACTTCATACTTAATTACCTTTCTAAAATATGTTGGGGCATTTTGTCATAAACTCTGCAGAGTGTGCTGTACCTCTACTAAATACTGCTCTGAAATGCGAACCCGTTGCTAATGTTTTTATTTGAATAACTTATTACCCAATATAGCAAGCATCAACATATTTTATAGAACCAGAACTTGGCTCTCTAAAATTCTTCCTACCCTAATGCCAGTCACTGTTGGGAGCATTTAGTTATAAATTGTCTTTCAATAAAAGTAAAAGCTCCCAAAACAACAAAATGAAACGACACAGCGGCTTAAATCAAGGGAAGTCAATTTCCACATGCCGATCCTAAATATTTCATGGCCCTATTTTATTCTGACATTTGTAGATGACTAAAGTGTTACAAAGGAAATAAAATGCTGATTAAAGAGTTCACTGTCATAAAGGTTACTGAATTGTAAATGGCCCTTTCCATCTTCCTGTTAATAGGTACCCAGCTGTAAACATCATGAAGGATGTGACGGGAGGGCGGCTTCCCTCCTTTAGGAGCTGTATATACATTAATCACTGAATCACCAAGCCGTGCTTAATTGCAAGCTGTATATCACACAAATCCATGGTAAGTAGAAGGAAACTCATTATTGCTGCTTCATAACTACTGGGTACTTCTCATTTTAACCTCCTCACACCTGGGACACTTTGTTGCTTTACAACAGGAATGCATAAAGGTATTACACCACTAATTACATCCCATACTGGCACCTCCACCTCAGCTGCGTGGAAGAGAAAACAGAACTCCCTCAGACCTTCAGCCACCCCGGCTTCTGTCTCATTGCTGCTCAGTGAGTTTTCATAGGATGCTTAGCCCCCGCCCCACCCCACCATCCCTTCTCCCCTTCTCTCCTTCTTAGGAAAAACATGTTGAAATCCATTACTCCTTGAGAATTTACAGAACTGTTTAAATGATAAAGAAAAAAAAACCTTCAGTATATTTTGCTTTGACAAAATTATTGATTTAAATCCCATACAATAGCACAATACTATTTAAAGGTCAACCCAAGAAAAATGAGTTTACAACCAAGCAGAGCCGAGCTTATCTGTCATGAAAGTGTAATGATGTGTTTATTCCCTCACTAGGGTGTATATATTTTTCAGAAAGATATAACAGTCTACTTGCAGGTGAAATCTGCTCTTAAATGGGAATTTCAGGAGATATTTACATTTCAGATGGTAGAGCTGATATCTGTAGCCCTGAGACCCATTTCTGTACTTAACAGTCAGTTGAGTATTTATTTTCATCGCCTCAAAATTATTCTTCACACTCCCTGGTCAAAAACGAGACACACACATGAAACCGATAACCACAACTCATAGGAGAATCTCTTAAGAAGCCTAAGGCTACAAACAGAATGCAAAGGTTGCCACAATAACTGCCTCTCTTGCATTTTGGATTTGCCTTTAGATTTCATAAATATGGCAATAAAATGTCCTAAGTTTGTTATTTCTAGAAATATTCGGCATTAATGAATCTGTGTATTTGCCCTTTTTTTTTTCCTTTTCAAAAGGCCAGCTGATGTATGAGCTACCCCCTGACTACCACCACCATCTCCCCAGTTGGCCTCTTCATGTACTCAGACCTGGGCCTCACTGGGGTGGCGTAAAGGCGATGACACCTAATACCCTGCATCTAGGTTACATCCCCTAAAGCTTTGGCCAGCTGCCCCTCTGTCAAGCACAGTTCAGCCTGGTTCTATGTTAGGCTACAGGGGCATAAAATTACACAGTACCCTCTTTCCTGAAGAGCTCCGTTGGTCATTTGGGAAATACTGAGGGAGCACCTATCATGTGCCTAGTACTGTGCAGTGACATCTCAGAGATGATGGTTTTCAGGGCCAACAGACACTACATACATAATTACAAATGAAATGACCATCACATACATGGACGTTCAGGATGCTACAGCAGCATATAGCAAGGGAAGCCAAACTGGTCACAGGGTGCTGGAAGGGCCTTCCTGGGGAAGTCACATGTAAACTGAGACCTGAAGAAGGCAAAGGTGTTAGCTAGATGAAGACTGGGAGGCAGGGGTGAAAGCAGTGGGAACAGCATGTGCAAGGAGCCAGAGGTAAGAGAGTCTCCTGCAGAGAAAAATCAGGGTAGCATGTGATCTGGCCAAAGCATTAAGAGGGAGGAGAAGGAGAAAATCCTGCAAATAATAGTAAGGGCTCTGAGCCTAAGGTGACATGACAGTATGAAAAAAAAAATGGATCAGAGGCAGGCAAGGGTTATTGTGGGAACTCCTCTCCTAGGAGCCTATTAGAGTGGCCAGAGCCATGACAGTGGGGGTCATGTTCCAAATGAACAGTTCAGAAACTCTCTACTCCATTGTCACCAGTGCACAAGTACATTTCCAGGAGCTGGCATTTTTCTTGTGTTTTAAAGACTGAGCTGATTCAGTGAGTAGGATCTGCTCCCCTTTTTATTGTTGCTGTTTGGCTAGAGATGATCACAGCTCTGAAACTCTTATTACCTCCCTTCACCACTCACCAACGCACTAGCTATTTTTCTGACATTATTAGTTCTATCAAAAGATGAGCTAGAAGAGTGCTTCAAAATCCAGGGAGTTTACTGCTAACACTTGGAGTGACAGCTGCTTTTCTGTCCTTGGTCAGAAAGAAAAGTGAAGCTATTGGCTAAAATCAGGTTCGAGGGTTGTCAAAATTTAATTTATCCAGATATTTCCCTGCTCCCTCATGGTCATGGGTGTGGGCACCTCGGTTGCCTAAAAACCAGTTACTGTGTGAATTTTATTTCTCTTCCAATACTCCCCATGGGAAAGAGACCAATGGTGCTCACAAATATTTTATTGTTCTATGGTTGGCAGATCCTCATTGCCTCTCGCATTCAAGCAAAAGCCTAAAGCTACCTGCCTTGTAAAGTGGACCACAGGAAAGCTAAGCACAGTCCCACAGCCCAGCCCACGATGACTGCCTTGAATCCCCTTCCCAATACTGCCCCCCTCAACATCTCAGGCCAACACAGTCACACCCAATGCAGAAACCTCTCATTGCATCTCCTACTTCTCCCCACCCCATCCCAATGCTGAGAATGAGACAATTAAGCCCTACATGTTCACCACTAAATACCACTTGGTTCTCTTCAGGAAATTATGAAACAGATAATTTTAATAAGCATAGTTCTTCACATAATGGTGGCAAAGCAGAAAGACCACAGGCACTGGAGTCAAGCACACCTGGGCTACAGCTAAGCCCCCTATCAGCCATGCTTCCCTGGGCCTATCACTTAACCTAGGATTCTCCATTTCTTCCTTATCCACCCATCCATCCATCCATCCAACAAATACATATTGGATGCCTACCATGTCCCAGAGTTTTTGCATTTATTTTATTTCATCTTAACAGTAATCTCTTAGAGCAAGTTCTACAAATTTGTTTGCTCATGCACCCCAGCATATGTTTATTTATAAATTATACATACCACTGTACCAATTTATTCATAAAATATACACAACATATATATTTTAAGAATGAGAAAGAAAATAAAGATTTTAAATGCAATTATATTTATACTTCTGCCAAAGTCATTTGTGGCTCACCAAATAATATAGATATTTTAATATAATGTACTGTATGTTGATAATTTTTTAATAAAGAGATATCAAATAATGGTGCTTTATTATTTTTTGAAATACTGGCTTAACGCTTTGTAAAAAAGCAACTTAAAAGTTTAGTTCTAATTTCAATTTACCCCATTTTTTAATAAATGAATCATAACTAAAAAAAAGTTACTAAAGTATATGTATTAGTTTCCCATGGCTGCTGTAACAAACTAACAGAAACTTGGTAACATTAAAAAAAAAAAAGAAAAAGAAATTTATTCTCTCACAGTTCTGGAGGTCAGAAGTCTTAAATCACTACCACAGGGCTAAAATCAAGGTGTCAGCAGCATCACACTCTCTCAAAGGGGTTTAGGGGAGAATCCATTTCTCACCTCTTCCAGTATCTGGACATTGTGAGCATTCCTTGGCTTATGGCCACATCAATCCAATTTCTGCCTTCATGGTCATGAAGGCCCTTTCTTCTTCCATCTGTCTCAAACCCCTCTCTGCCTTTTCTAAAGAAATTTGTGATAGCATTTAAGGACCACGAGGGAAACCCAGGATAATCTCCCAATCTCAAAATTCTTAGCTCAATCCCATCTCCAAAAACCCTTTTTCCACATAAGGAAGCATTCACAAGCTCCAGGGATTAGGAGGCAATAGTTTCAGGGGGACATTATTCAGTAACACAGTATATATGGAAGACACTGATCAATGGCTGAGTTTTTCAAATCATGACACTCTTTTTCAATCTCATTAACAAGTCATTGTTAGAATTGTTTAAATCCAGTGGGTAAATTTCCACATTCCTTGAAGTCAACCAAAATGGGTGGCAATTTTATATTTTTAATAAATGAATTTAAAACCCACTCAAACTCCTCCCTGGACAGATTCTTTTAAAGGTTAGAAAATTCCTTTATCCAAATTTAAAGTATGTAGAGATGAGAGTTTTTATAGATGACACACCTAGATGATTTTCATCATTGACTCACATTGTGATGAAACCCTTACCAAACATCTGTTTTCAAAATGTTCTCTCCATAGCACAAGTTTCTTTAAGAAAGCATTTTCTCAAATGCACTTTTGACTAAACCTGTCCGTTAGGACTTATACTACTGGTAGGCATTAGGGATGAACAAATTAAGAAACCTTAAATTTTTGGAAAAGAAAAATGGGGAACTCAAATTTATAATAAGAAAAAAACTTGAATTCTTTCTTATGACATAATAAGAGAGCTTCTGTTGAAACCAAAGATTTTTGTATTCAATCCCTAATTCACAACAAAGTTTTACAAAGGTTCTGTTACCTGAGGATTTTTTTAAAAAATATAAAAGTAGCCATATTGCTGATGTCCTATAGCCAGAAACTGTAATACAATTTGCAAAATGCTGAAAACAAAAAAAAGAAGTGAAGGTATCACTACCAACCACTACTCATTTCTATGAAGAATGTTACTGGTGTTTTGATGGGGACTGCATTGAATCTGTAGATCACTTTGGGTAGTATGGACATTTTCACAATGTTAATTCTTCCAATCCAAGATCATGGAATGTCTTTCCATCTTTTTATGTCTTCTTTAATTTCTTTTAACAGTGATTTGTAGTTCTCAGTATAGAGCCACCTCCTGTTAAATTGATTCCTAGGTTTTTGGGGGGTTTTTTGGTGAATATTTTAACATTTACATAGAAGAACAAAAGACCCCAAATAGCCAAAGCAATCATGAGCAATAAATAAATAAATAAATAAAACCAGAGGCATAACACTACCTGACTTCAAACTACACTACAAAGCTATAGTAACCAAAACAGTATGGTACTGGCATAACAGCAGACAATCAGACCAATGTAACAGAATAGAGAAACCAGAAATCAACCCACAAACCTACAACCAACTGATCTTCAACAAAGGTACCAAAAACATACAAGGAGGAAAAGACCGCCTCTTCAATAAATGGTGCTGGGAAAACTGGATATCCATATGCAGAAGAATGAAACTAAACCTGTACCTTTCACCATATACCAAAATCAACCCAAAATGGATTAAAGACTTAAATAAAGACCTGAAACTATAAAACTCCTAAAAGAAAATGCAGGGGAAACACTTCAGGAAGTAGGACTGGGCAAAGACTTTATGAATATGACTCCCAAAGCACAGGCAACAAAAGGAAAAATAAACAAATGGGATTATATCAAACTACAAAGCTTCTGCACAGCAAAAGAATCAATTAACAGAGTGAAAAGACAACCTACAGAGAGGGAGAAAATATTTGTAAACTATGCATCTGACAAAGAATTAATATCCAGAATATACAAGGAACTCAAACAACTTCTCAGGAAAAAAAACCAAAAAACCCACTTTAAAAATGGGCAAAGTTATTGAATAGGCATTTCTCAAAGGAAGATATACAAATGGCCAACAGACACATGAAAAAATAGTCAACATCACTCAGCATCAGCGAAATGCAAATCAAAACCACACTGAGATATCATCTCACCCCAGTTAGGATGGCTATTACCACAAAGACAGAGAATAAAAAATGCTGGTGAGAATGCAGAGAAAGGGGAATCCTCCTGCACTGTTGGTTGTACTGTAAATTGGTGCAGCCATTATGGAAAACAGTATGGAAATTCCTCAGACAACTACAGACAGAACTGCTACATGATCCAGCAATTCCACTGCTGGGTGTATTCCTAAAGGAATGAAAATCATCACGTCAAAGAGATAACCTGCACTCCCATGTTTACTGCAGCTCTATTTACAATAGCCAAGAGTTGGAACCAATCTAAATGTCCATCATCAGACAACTGGATAAGGAAAATGTGGTATATATACACAATGGAATACTACTCTGCCATACAAAAGAACGAAATATTGCCATTTGCAGCAACATGGATGAACTTAGAGAAAATCATGTTTAGTGAAATAAGCTAGGCATAGAAAGAGAAATACCATATGTCCTCATTCATAAGTGGGAGCTAAAAAATAAACATATAAATAAAAGGAAAGAAAGAAAAATACAATAATCACAGTAATACGTTGAAATTTTAAAAGAACTGAGGTTAGTAGAGGTGGGAAGTGGGGGAAGGGAGGAATTGGTAAAGGGCCACCAAAAGCAATGACATTTTATATTATTGAATATAATAATTATTCTAATTTGAGCATTGCATATTGTACACAAGTATTGATATTCAATTCTGTACCCCACAGATATGTACAATCAACTATATTACAATAAAAATTTTTAAAAATAAATAATACACTATTCAAAGAGAATTCCTAGGTCTCCTCTGAGTAGCGCCCCACTGTCTGCAGCGTGTGTTCATGCAGTACACACCTGCACCAAGGAGGGCACCGGTTCAGTCTGAACATTAGATATTGATCCAGCTTATTCCCTTCTGATCTTTATATTACAAAAATTAATGCTGTCTTCAGCATGCCCGTGGTCCTAATGCTACATTCCCTTGGCACAAGTTCCTCACTCTAAGTACTATTTTCTCTGAGTTAAGAGTGAGTGTTATTTTACTGATGTGGAAGATGAAGCCGAGAGAGGCTGAGGAAGTTGCCTGGAACAGCACAGGGAGTGGGTGTCAGAGCCATGGTTGCAATCCACCTCCTCTGATTCCATGTGTGGATTATGTTCTACTGCTCTGTAACCCCTCCCTCACTACCAGGGTGGGAAAAGTGAGGAAGGCAGCCCAGAAGAATGGTTCTAATACCAGCTCTGAGGGCGGACTGCCTGGATTTGAACCCTGGCCCCATCATTTCCCAGCTTTGTGACCTTATGAAAATTAGTCTTTGTAACTTAGTTTTTTCATTTCCAAAATGGACATAATGAGAGCTGCTACTCCACCGGGTGACTGTAGGATGGAATGAATTAATTAATATAAAGCACTTAAGATGGCAAACAATACATCGTAAGCAAAAGTAAGCACACAGCTGTTAGCCATGCAATGATACCTATTTCAAAAGACTGTTCTATGGAGTGAATGAGAAACACACACACATACAATATACCGAGACAGAGAGCAAGTTGCACATATAATCCTGGCATACAATGGACACTAATGAAAGTTAACTTTTCTTGAGCTTCTGTTTTTAATTTCAAATAGAACATGAGGGTCACACAAAAGTCATAGAGTTGGGAAGGGTCTAAATGGGCAATAAGAGGCAATAACATCTCTCTCTGATGCTACATGGGCATATCTCCCTTTGCCTGGTCTGCCACAGACATTAGCCACTTAAGAATCAAATACCAAAATTCCAGGCTTTGGGTAATAACACATGCCCTTCTGACAAATGCGTTATGTCCATAATTCTGACCACAAAAAAATAATAATAAGCCTCTAAAAGGAGAGTCTACCCTGGTCTACAGCGAGAAGCATTTGGAAAATATAATCCCTTATCCGTTAACAATAACAAGTGCTATAAGGTCTTCAGTCCCTTAAAAACCTGCAGTCTACTCATCTTCTTCAAAAGTCTGAAGCAGAAACCTGAAACAGTTTTTAAAACAAAAAAATAAACCAGAGGAAATGTCAACCAAAGACTGCCTTCTGACCCTACTGAAACAAAGTAGAACAACGAATCATTCTGCAGACCAAATCACTATTTCCCTCACTCTCTCAGAGTAAGGTAGGTATATATTAAAATACATCAAAAACGCTTCATTCTGTGGAGTTTCTACTGATCTCCTTGTAGTGACTCTGTTGAACATCTCATCACTGCCTCATGGTACCTCATACACCCTGTGCCATACTTGTAAAATGTGATGTGAGCATTCAGATTGCACGTACTTGAAATAAAAATCAGGTAAATCCACAGGAGAATGATATGATGGTGGCCAAGGAGTATGGAAGGGGGGAAGACAAGAAACTAAATGGACCTGAAGTAACTGGACCAAATAAGGTATGTCGCTGAGGGATGGAGGTCAATGGAGGGCATTTTAGGATCTGCATCACCAGCACGCAATAATGCACAAGGAATTCAGGGCCCCCAAGATTACAGGGGACAGAGGAAGAAGAAAGAAATCTCACTGAATTCAAGTCAAGAAACCTGGGTTTGCATCCCCATTTGCTCCTCTCCAATGCTATATATAACCTTGGGAAAGTTATTCCCTTCTCTGGATCTTTATTTCCTCATCTGTAAAAGTGAGAGGGTTGAGATAGCTCATGATTTTACAGCTTTTCTACTCATTTATTCTAGGCCTCTTCGGTCATCACCAATCTGTGTACTGTTTAAGCTAGTACGGGTTGAGTGTATTCCTTATCCAAAATGCTTGGGACCAGAAGTGTTTTGGATTTCAGACATTTTTTCGGGTTTTGGAATATTTCCATTATACTTACCAGTTGATCATTCCTAATCCCAAAATCCAAAATGCTCCAATGAACATTTCCTTTGAGCATGACCTTTGAGCATCATGTTCGTGCTCAAAAAGTTTGGGATTTTAAAACATTTCAGATTTTAGATTTTTTGGATTAGGGATGCTCAACCTGTAACACTTTTTATGTTCATAAAAAGCTTTTAATAACTATCTTTTGTGAATAACCAATCAACAGACATTAGAGCTGTTTGCCAAATATTTCTAGTTCTCCCCTCTTTCAGCCACCAGGTAAGAATGGTGCCTTATGATTAGTTCTTCCCCTGAGCTGTGGCACATTTAATTGTCAACGTAAGACCCTTCAGAAATCTCTTACCCTTTGGCTCAATGTCCAGCAATGCCCAAGATGCTGACTGCTCTGTCATCTTGAGCCCCTGTGTTACTAAAACCATCAGTCCCTCTGCCAACCCACAATGTACATAAAGCATAAGTGAGAAATATGTCTGTGTTGTCTCACTCCTTTGAGATTTGGGGTTTATTACTTCAGCATAACTTAGCCAAACTTAACTGATACAATCAATAATAGGCAGTTTGAAATTAAAATTATTGTTATTATTATTTACCCTATTATTACTACTGTAACTACTACCTATAATAAACCATCTTATATTTTTATAATCACTTGCATTTCTCAAGTTAGAGCAGATACCCTATACCTGGAGCTAATGACTTACTTTTCAAGGTATATGTCCATTATTCCACCAACTTCTCAAGGGTTCTGCAAAAAGCAATGACCATCTCCAGTAAGAATGGAGAAAAGGCAAAGGGGGTGGGTGAGAATGCAGCCATCACACTTCAGCTGCCTTCAGTTTAAAGAATAAATTCCTGATGCAGCAGACTCTAAAGAGAAAAAAAATCAGACCATAGAGGAAGATGACAGAATGTTTTAAACAACAAACTGCTAGTTATAGGTAATGTAATATTACAGGCTAAAACAGAGAGATTTTACTCACAGAAAGCAAGTGAAGAAACACACCACCTCCTACCTGGATTCTGAATGTGAACAGCTAAAGACTTTTCAGGTCAGTTAGCAAAGATTACTAAGGGCTGGAGAGAGAAGCACAGCTATGAAGGAGGAGTTTATGAGGGCTTGTCACAAAGGAAAGGGGGGGGGGAAGAATATAGAGAAACGAACCTAAATGTTACATTCTTAAAAAAAGCTCTGGGGCCCCAGAAATGCAGAAGCATACAAATGCATATGAGATTTTAGAAGTAGAAAAGCTAAATCATTTTTTTAAAACCTAATTTTTCATGTTATTTGCCATTTATGTATGTTCTTTGGTGAAATGTCTCTTCATGTCTTTTGCTCATTTTCTAATTTGCTCACTTTCTAATGCATTGTTTATTTTTTTACTGTCATGTTTTGAGAGGGCTTTTTAATTTTATTTATTTATTTACTTACTTATTTACTTACTTACTTACTTACTTTATTTATTTTGGTGGCTGGTCAGTACAGGGATCTGAACCCATGACCCAGGGGTTACAAGGCTGCACTGTCACCAACTGAGCTAAACAGCCAACCCCACTATAATTTTTAAAGGGTATAAATAAGAGAAAGAAAGGAGTAGAATAAAAGCATTTTGGGCCGAGCCCGTGGCGCAGTTGGTAGAGTGCTGCGCTGGCAGCGCGGCGACGCTCCCGCCGCGGGTTCGGATCCTATATAGGACTGACCGGTGCACTCACTGGCTGAGTGCCGGTCACGAAAAAACGACAAAAAAAAAAAAAAAAAAGCATTTTAATCAACAGATTGATAATTTGCAATCTGAGGCTTTTGGGAAACGGTGTTAAGAAAAAAACTTTAATAGATATATTACTTAAAACTATTTATGATATTTTTTAAACCCAGAGTCAAAACTCTGTACAGTATTTCTTGCTTTAAATAAAGCAAGACAAAGACACACCCCCTGTTTTGAGGGTTAATCACCAAACTGCTGTTTGACAGAGAAATGGTCAGCGTGACCTCGACTTTCACCTACTCAACAGCCACTCCTCAAGCACCAGATGCACAGGCCTGACTTACAATAGGTAAAGGGTGTGTCAAATCCACACCCAGCATGCAGATACCATGGCTGTCACTGATGGAGGAGGTGCCAATGAATTAGCAGTCAGACAGTGACTGTCATTGGTAATAACTTCGTATTATGTCAAGGAATTTACATGCAGATCAATGTGAGCAATGTGCACTTGCTTATCTCCACCATAAATCACTATCGATTGGCACACCAATTTCTTGACATAATTAGGAGCTATAGACAGGGGTGCAATATTATCTTAAATACTGTGTCACTACCCTCCAAATCCAGCCGGCGTCCCAGAAAACTCCCACACCGCTGCTCTTACAATCCATGACACTGCTTCTGTTGTTATTTGGGGTGGGAAATGGGTGATAAGTGAATAAAACGTCCCTGTGTGCAAAGTCTACCTGAGAGATTCCCCACACCCTGTTAGAGATTTAAAAAATGGGAATTCCTCCATATCCATATTGAATTCCTGTGTGCAAATGCGAAAGTTGGCAACATGCTGCTCTTAATCTGATTTATGCACCAATTTATTTTATACATTGGGCACACTGTATGCAGGCTGACTGATGCATAAAAATTTCATGCAAAAAAGGACTCACTCCCATACAACTGCCTTTCAGTTATTATTACCTCTTGTGGTTTGCATCCTACGGTGGGGAGGACAAATGACTCCATATACCAAATGCATTTTGCCCACAATCCAAACATTTTGATATGTTTCTATATCCCCTCAGCCCCAACTCGAGAGAGCTAAAAACGCTGTATCTTAACTTTCTGAAATCCTTTAATGCTGCAAAACACCCACTTATGCCGAGTACTTCTCTCCACGTTTGCTGTTTGACTGTGTATTATGAACACACAAAACATGCACACTGAGCCAAGCAAACAGAGGCAGATATACACATAACTCACTACATGCCTGGTTATTTTTGGTTAATTTTTTTGTTGTTAAACATTTTTTTCCCTACGTATAACCGCCATGTGTTTTGCATTACTTTTCTAATTATCTTCCCAGGGACATGCGCCTCCAGAACATTATTAACAGCAAAAAATCAAACAAACAAAAAAGCTTTGGGGGTATGGTCTTCAGATAGGGAAAAACCAGCTAGAAAAGGCATCTTTCTGTATTTTCCTTTTATTAGAGGTCTCCTTTCATCCAAGAAATATGGGGCCTGAAATAAATTGTACCATCCTGCTTTTTTTTATTCAAATCCTTGCCAGAGCTAGGCAGTATGCTAATGAAAACAGGTTGATAAATGACTCCCTGATATTTTCCAGACATTTTTCTCTCAGAAGTGCTCTAAACTGATGTAGCTCAAAGAGAATAAGGCGCATTAAGTCATTATATCAATTTTTGTTACCCAGATACTTCAGTCCCAGTTAAGCGCTGACAGCCAATATAAAACAAGGCAAGGGCATCATACGACTCCATCGATCAAATCTTGTCGTAGATAGATTGCCTATTACACAAATAGAACTAGCGGATTCAGTTTGTAGTTTTATGCTCTCCAATTAAAGGATAACAGGGTACTTTCCCATAAATCTGCTAATTGCAACTGAATTAATTTAACAAATTTCTCCAAGCACAGAGGAAAAAGCGATTGGTTAAGCTAATGTAAACTAGCACAGGTTGTCACAAAGAGGCTCCCATAACATCATTTTGCTATACCTTGATTGGGCAAGGTGTCACAAGTACTTAGCTACATTGTGGTTCTCCGGCAACAGACAGCTGACAAGCATAAAACATTGCACAAATAGGAGATAATTTATTTGTGGTACTTTTTTCTCTTCCTCAGTCCCCACTCCCCCCACTCAAAGAATGAAATAACTCCCTCTTTGCATCTAATTGATGTTCCTCCCCAAGCGAAGCTGTTTTTCTAAATCAGAATTTACACGAGCTAAAGCACTATATTGCAGAGAGGGGTATCTCCACACCATTCACCAACAGGAGCGATGGGCAAAAACTAGAATAGCTGCCTATGGCATTTCAAAGGAGGCTGTAGCTCCATGCTCCTGAACAGGCTGGGTGAATACAACACAGGGCACCCACTCTCACAAGTTCAAATACACAGGTAACCATAATCCAGGTGCTAAAATCAAAGCAGACGATCCCAGGCCATAAAATAATGCATCATAAAGAATTCCTCCGCTGTTACGTTCAGCATTATGGAGGTAGAGTTGTGATGACCGCACAAACACAGTGGCATTCTGGTGGCACTCCTCTGCCTTCTCCCCTCTCTACCATCCCTCCCTCATGCACAGCCAGAGACTTAGGCATGCCGGCAACACCCAGACAGCTTCAGAGGGCTAAACGGAGGGGACTAACAGGTGAGGAGGGGGGAGGAAACACTATTCAAACAGGAAGAACATTTTCAATACTTGGTGAAATAGGCCAGCTTTTAAGTATCTCGTCCTATTGTGCCCACAGTTTTAGACCAGATATTTTGATTGTGAGCTTGCAAAATACAGTTGCTGTGTCCATACTTGGCAGGTATCACCTCTTGCTGAATGGGGATAGAATTCAGTTCCAGAAGAGACAATGGAGCCCATGAGAGAGGGAGAATCAGGCAACAATACTAGATGAGGGGCCTTCCCAACTGAAATCAAAGTTGGTATCTCAATACCTCTCTCTCCTCCTATTATCACACTTAAAGCTTCCTTGATGAGGAAGTCAATTCCTTTTAACCAGGGAGAAAAAACTTAGGGTACATCCTCTTTCCCAAAGTATATTTCTAATAATTCTGTTTATCCATAAATGCTTCTGCTGATAGAATGAAGCTCTGCTGTGTCATCCCAATTTGGCAGTAAACTATGTGAAGGCAAGAACCACGTGTTTTTGTGCTGCGGGCTCAGAGCAGAGAGAACAAGGCACACTGCCTCTTGTGTGCACAATAAGCGACTTTATAAGTGACTGCTTCATCCGGCCAAGAGGTAACAGGCTTCTGCAAAGGGAGAGAAGTTCTGAGCTGTGTCCAAGTAGGAAAGTGTTTGCTGTTGGTTTCTATACCATATTAGGTTGTCCTTTAGTACCTAACCAGAAAGAAAAGTGAAACATACATGCGCGCGCGCACACACACACACACACACACTAGCACAAGACAAAGAAAGGCACATTTCTGAGTAAAAGATATTTATGTATAAACACTGGATCAAAGTACAGAGAGCTGGGTTGCACCCCAGCTTTGCCGCTAACTTGTTGTGTAATGCTGGGATCACACCTAAGGATCTCTCCCTCATCCATAAAAGGAGGATATCAAAATGGATCTCAGAATTAGATCTAATGGAGACTGGAAGATCTGGCCACTGTTTTTCAAACTGCAGTGGTATGTAGAATCAATTTCCAGGGTTGCTCCCAGCATTTTTCATTTCCATTTTTTCTTTTTTCTTTTTTTTTTTTTAAAGATGACCGGTAAGGGAATCTTAACCCTTGACTTGTTGTCAGCAGCATGCTCACTCAGTGAGCTAACCGGTCATCCCTATATGGGATCTGAACCCATGGCCTTGGTGTTATCAGCAGTACACTCTCCCAAGTAAGCCACGGGCTGGCCCTCCCCCGGAATTTTTTTAAGTAGAATACAGAATAGAACATATCAGAGACTGCACAGAGTAAGGATAAATATTGTTTTGTGACACTTCTGATTCAGTTATGTAAGCATCTATGTGCACACAGGTTGTAATGGGAAATATACTCCTTAATGTCAGTAACAGTCAAAAATTTCTTTAAAAAATTGAAAGCTACCAATCCAGTCCAACCAGGAACTGAATGTGAAGACTCTATGGCTCCGTCATCACATGTTCTGCAGAGAGCTCCCCACAAGGGCTGGGAGAACTGGCAGGCTGAGACTTGGAAAGGACCGGTACAGAAGCCTTCCCTCCCAACAGTGGCTCACTGGCCATTTCTGATGAAAATGACAGACTGGGAAACCCCTCATCTTGGGAGAGACACAGATGATGAGCTGGCTTATTTCAGAAAGGGCCCCAGCAAGGCCCCTATCCAGTTGCTGGAGTGAGTAGAGTACCCAGTTCAGAGCAAGAGGGCACAGGTCTGCCACACACACACCCCCACACAGAACCTGAGCACCAGGTACCTCAGAAATGTGCAGAACTCCAGCCAAAGGGAGATAATTCACATCTACTGATGGTCAGGGAAGGCAAAGGCTGGCTCCCTCATCACCGGCAGGACAGGTATTTCAGAAATCAGTTTATGATTTGTATGAATGTAAATTCAATAGCAGGTAACTGTTCACTATGAGGGCCTAAGAACAGACAACCTGGGGAAGAATCGTGCCAGCCTAAAAGAACCTGCTGGCCACCTCTCAAGAATCCTTCTAAGATGAAGCAGAATTCACAAATGACCCCTGAAGTCCTTCACTTCTCTGGTTACACCAAACCTACTGCTCAACAATTATTTTTACTGTGCCTTATTATGAGTTGTAATCTGATATGCTGGTTGGAAGGAAAATCTAAGAAGAAGAGATCTTTGAATCTAAGCTTCTGGAAGGAAAAATACTTCTTTAGCTCAAAGATTTTCTATTATTTGAATACCTCCTATATGAAGATGCCTTATGATTTATGGAACTCCATTTATGGAAGATGTGGAGAATATGATACTATGAAAATAAACAACAGAAGAGCCATTAATGAAGACAGTAAATGTAAGGGTCTAGGAACTATCCAGCTGGCTGGCCAACAAATATTTACTGAGCACCTGCTATGTGCCAGGCACTAAACATTAGAATACAAGTGAACAGAGCAGACACAGTCCCGTCTTTCAGGAGTCTACAGTCTGGTTGGGAAGAGAGCTGTTTAATAAGCCTTATAAATAAACAAGGACCAGGGAAGAAAAGTGAGAATAATAAGGGATTCTTACTTCATTTGGCGGTTTAGGGAAGCCCTCCCTGAGAAAATGTCACATTTAAGCTGAGACCTAAAGGATAAATAGGAGAAAGCCAAGCAAGAGTACAGGACACTACCTGTGGGAGTATAAACTAGTACAGCCATTACGGAAAACAGTATGGAGGTTCCTCAAAAAATTAAAAATAGAACTGCCATTTGATCCAGCACTCCCACTACTGGGTAAGTACCCAAAAGAAATGAAGCCAGTATGTGTAAGAGATATCTGCACTCCCATGTTTACTGCAGCACAATTTACAATAGCCGAGATATGAAATCAACCTAAGTGTTCAACAATGGATTAATGGATTTTTAAAATGTGGTATAAATATACAGATACACACACACACACACACACACACACACACACAGAGTGGAATACTATTCAGCTGTAAAAAAAGAATAAAATTCTGTCATTTGTGGCAACATGAATGGACTTGTATATCTTTATGTTAAGTGAAGTAAGCCAGGCACAGAAAGACAAATACCACATGACCTCATTCATATGTGGAATCTAAGGGGAAAAAAAGTTGATATTATAGAGACAGAGACTAGAACAGTGGTTACCAGAGAGAGACTGGGGAGGGAAAATGGGCATGCTGGCCAACAGGTACAAAATTCCAGTTAGACAGAGGAATAAGTTCTGATGTGCTATTGCACAGTAGGGTGACTAAGGTTAACAGTCATATTTTGTATATTACAGAATAACTAGAGGAGAGGCTTTTGAATGTTTTCACCACAAAGAAATGAAAAATGCATGAGTTGATGGATACATGAGCTACACTGACCCGATTATTATATAACATATATATGTATCAAAATATCAGATTGTTCTCCATATATGTACAATTACAATGCATAAGTTAAAATAAAATTCTTTTTTAAAAAGAGTTCAAGAGGAAGACTCAGGCAGATCCCAGTCCTCAGGCCTGGTGCCCCAGCCCTGCCCTGCCTTAGCATCACTCGCATTGACACATCTCCATGGGTCAACCCCTAAACATGCTCCTACACCCAAGTGGGGCAATCACATCACCTCTCCTCTATCCCCATTGGCCTTCTGTCCTCTGTGACTGATAAGGCCCCTTTCACACCTCTCAGGTTCAAATCCCAGCTCTACCACTGCACAGCTATGTGACCTTGGACAAATTTCTTCATCTCTCCATGCCTTAAAGTCTTATCTGTAAAAGAGTGAGGATAATGGGCCCTACCACATTATTTACCAAATACCATGTATTTGGTGTAAGGATTAAATGAGATACATGTAAAGCACTGAGAACTGCACCTGGCACATAATAAGCAATCAATAGATGTTAACTACTGTTATTGTGTGGGTTTTGTTATCACTATTGTTTATTATTTCATTTGTTTTCCATTTTCCACACTCTCACATAACAGCCAGCTTAAGCTTCCCTTCTCCAGCAAAGCTACCTATACTTCCTCTAGCAAATATATTGTACCTACTCCTATCATCGCTTTTATGACATGACGCTGAAATTATTTATGTATCTCTTTGTCCGCTGCCCCCCAATGCCCACAAAATCAGAAGCCACATCTTATTTATCTTTCATACTCAGTGTCTGGAAATCAACAAGCTCTTAACAAACATATTGGAAGATGGGTAGACGAATGAATTGGTAACGGGTGGGCAGATGGGTGGGGCCGCACCTAGAACACTCACCTTGGCCTTCTCTCTCTCTCTAGGAAGGTACCTTTCCAAGCACTTGAACAACCATAGCTTGACCTTTGGCCTGAAATGCCACTGTCTGTGTCTGCCACCCCTGGAAGAGAACCTCTGGGAACAAACCTGTCCTTCACAAGCCAGGAGAACCCTTCAAATCTTCAATCCTCAAGGAGAACAAATGTCTCTCCCCAAAACACTTCTAAACATAGTAAGGCATACTTTTTTAAGCCTCTAGCTAAGATGCCTGAAAGCATCTTTCTATTTACTGGTACCGTTGTGTGTGTAGTAATAACCCCAGAAGCAGGCACATGATGGCACTAGCTTTATGTCTGGCAAAATCAGCATCTGTATTATCTATACTCAAAAAGACTATCAAATTAAAGTGACTCACTTAACTACCAGAAGGAGAGAAAATCCAATTAGAAAACTGAAAAGAGAAAAAGAAATAATTGCTACTATTTTGGTAGGAGTTTATTATGTAAATAAGTAGAGGGCATGTTAAGAAATACAAATGCCTGACCACATTTACACAGTAACAAGGCACACATGGGAGAAAGTGGAAAACGTTTTCTCTTTGGTGGGATCAGAGAGAGCATCCCCTTTGGCTCTTCAGCTGCATTCATCAATCAGCCTCACTGAGCTGGGAACCTGAGGCCACAGGTTCAAACCTGATGGGTGTTCATGGCAGGACATGGAAGTCCATTAACCCCAAATAACTTATCTTTGGCACATTCTTCCTTTCTATCTCAACAAAAGAAGTCCTGAAGTCCTTAGAAAATGCTCCATCTCAAATTAAAGGAGGAGTTATAATGTGACAGGAAGTTGAAAGCAAAGTTGGACCAGCCTGAAGAAGAGCTGATGGCAGGTTAGGACGGAGCCTTTGATAAGCTCCTGCATCATCGTGCTACACCATGGCAGCAGGTTGAGTCAGAGGGCCACAGTGGACCCCAAGCCACTGCTTTTCTCAATTTTACAAGACTTAGGAATACTTAACTGAGAACTTTCTCATACCAAGTCATTTCCCATATGAAATCTAAACTTAAAGGCAGGGCCCCTCCTAAGATGGCTACAAAGGTAAAATTGATTTTGATGATTGTACTGGAAAAAGAAAAAGGCAGTTGGAAGTGAAAAATGTAACTCCACCCACCCATCATGTGTCTAGAATCACAGGCATGAGATGCTTTAGCCTAACTCAACCCATAGATTCACTGATTTTAAAGGCTCCTCGAGGAGATTCCATGGCCCCTCTCCCTTTCTTTTTTTTTTTTTTCTTTTTTTTAATTTTTATTTATTTATTTATTTATTTTTTAAATTTTATTTTGTCGATATACATTGTAGCTGATTAATGCTCCCCATCACCAAAATCTCCCTCCCTTCTCCCTCCCCCCCTCCCCCCCAACAATGTCCTTTCTGTTTGCTTGTTGTATCAACTTCAAATAATTGTGGTTGTTATATCTTCTTCCCTCCCCCCCCCGATTTGTGTGTGTGTGTGTGTATGTGTGTGTGTGAATTTATATATTAATGTTTAGCTCCCTCCAATAAGTGAGAACATGTGGTATTTCTCTTTCTGTGCCTGACTTGTTTCACTTAATATAATTCTCTCAAGGTCCATCCATGTTGTTGCAAATGGCAGTATTTCATTCGTTTTTATACCTGAGTAGTATTCCATTGTGTAGATGTACCACATTTTCCGTATCCACTCATCTGATGATGGGCATTTGGGCTGGTTCCAACTCTTGGCTATTGTAAAGAGTGCAGCGATGAACATTGGGGAACAGGTATACCTTCGACTTGATGATTTCCATTCCTCTGGGTATATTCCCAACAGTGGGATGGCTGGGTCGTATGGTAGATCTATTTGCAATTGTTTAAGGAACCTCCATACCATTTTCCATAGAGGCTGCACCATTTTGCAGTCCCACCAACAATGTATGAGAGTTCCTTTTTCTCCGCAGCCTCGCCAGCATTTATCGTTCATAGTCTTTTGGATTTTAGCCATCCTAACTGGGGTTAGATGGTATCTCAATGTGGTTTTGATTTGCATTTCACGGATGCTGAGTGATGTTGAGCATTTTTTCATATGTCTGTTGGCCATTTGGATATCTTCCTTAGAGAAATGCCTACTTAGCTCTTTTGCCCATTTTTTAATTGGGTTGCTTGTTTTCTTCTTGTAAAGTTGTTTGAGTTCCTTATATATTCTGGATATTAATCCTTTGTCAGATGTATATTTTGCAAATATTTTCTCCCACTCTGTTGGTTGTCTTTTAACTCTTTTAATTGTTTCTTTTGCTGTGCAGAAGCTTTTTAGTTTGATATAATCCCATTTCTTTATTTTTCCTTTGGTTGCCCGTGCTTTTGGGGTCGTATTCATGAAGTCTGTGCCCAGTCCTATTTCCTGAAGTGTTTCTCCTATGTTTTCATTAAGAAGTTTTATTGTCTCAGGGTGTATATTTAAATCCTTAATCTATTTTGAGTTGATTTTAGTATACGGTGAGAGGTATGGATCTAGTTTCATTCTCCTGCATATCGATATCCAGTTATCCCAACACCACTTGCTGAAGAGGCAGTCCCTTCCCCAGTGAATAGGCTTGGTGCCTTTGTCAAAGATCAGATGGCAGTAAGTGTGTGGGTTGATTTCTGGATTCTATTCTATTCCATTGGTCAGTGTGTCTGTTTTTATGCCAGTACCATACTGTTTTGGTTATTATAGCTTTGTAGTATAGCTTAAAGTCAGGTAGTGTTATGCCTCCAGCTTTATTTTTTTTGCTGAGCATTGCTTTGGCTATTTGTGGTCTTTTATTGTTCCATATAAATGTCTGAATAGTTTTTTCCATTTCTGAGAAAAATGTCTTTGGAATTTTGATGGGGATTGCATTGAATTTGTATATCACTTTGGGTAGTATGGACATTTTCACTATGTTGATTCTTCCAATCCAAGAGCATGGAATATCTTTCCATCTTCTTGTATCCTCTCTAATTTCTCTCAGCAGTGGTTTGTAGTTCTCATTATAGAGATTTTTCACCTCTTTGGTTAACTCAATTCCTAAGTATTTTATTTTTTTGGTGGCTATTGTAAATGGGCAGGCTTTCTTGATTTCTCCTTCTGCATGTTCACTATTGGAGAAAAGAAATGCTACTGATTTTTGTGTGTTGATTTTGTATCCTGCTACTGTGCTGAAATCATGTATCAATTCCAAGAGTTTTTTTGTAGAGGTTTTAGGCTGTTCAATATATAGGATCATGTCATCTGCAAACAGGGACAGTTTGACTTCATCTTTTCCAATCTGGATGCCCTTTATTTCCTTCTCTTCTCTGATTGCTCTGGCTAGTACTTCCAACACTATGTTGAATAGGAGTGGTGAGAGTAGGCATCCTTGTCTAGTGCCTGTTCTTAAAGGAAAAGCTTTCAGCTTTTCCCCATTCAGGATGATATTGGCAGTGGGTTTGTCATATATGGCTTTAATTATGTTGAGATACTTTCCCTCTATACCTAACTTATAGAGGGTCTTTGTCATGAATGAGTGCTGAATTTTTTCAAATGCTTTTTCAGCATCTATAGAGATGATCATATGGTCCTTGTGTTTGAGTTTATTAATATGGTGTATCACATTTATTGATTTGCGTATGTTGAACCAACCTTGCATCCCTGGGATGAATCCCACTTGATCGTGATGAATAATTTTTCGTATGTGTTGCTGTATTCTGTTTGCTAGTATTTTAGTGAGGATTTTTGCATCTATATTCATCAAGGATATCGGCCTGTAGTTTTCTTTTTTTGGTTATATCTTTACCTGGTTTTGGTATCAGGATGATGTTTGCTTCATAGAATGAGTTTGGGAGATTTGCGTCCGTTTCAATCTTTTGGAATAGTTTGTAAAGAATCGGTGTCAATTCCTCTTTGAATGTTTGGTAAAATTCTGCTGTGAATCCATCTGGTCCTGGGCTTTTCTTTGTTGGGAGCCTTCTGATAACAGATTCAATCTCCTTTATTGTTATTGGTCTGTTCAAATTTTCTACGTCTTCACGGTTCAGTTTTGGGAGCTTGTGTGTGTCCAGAAATTTATCCATTTCCTCCAGATTTTCAAATTTGTTGGCGTATAGTTGTTTATAGTAGTCTCGAATGATTCCTTGTATTTCAGATGAATCAGTTGTAATATCGACTTTTTCATTTCTAATTTTTGTTATTTGAGTCTTCTCTCTTCTTTTTTTTGTTAGCCATGCTAATGGTTTGTCAATTTTATTTATCTTTTCAAAAAACCAACTTTTTGATTCGTTGATCTTTTGAATTGTTTTTTGGTTTTCAATTTCATTCAGTTCTGCTCTGATCTTAATGATTTCTTTCCGTCTGCTAACTTTAGGATTGGATTGTTCTTGTTTTTCTAGTTCTTTAAGGTGAAGTGTTAGGTTGTTCACTTGCCATCTTTCCATTCTTCTAAAGTGAGCATTTAATGCAATAAATTTTCCCCTCAATACTGCTTTTGCAGTATCCCACAGGTTTTGGTATGATGTATCATTGTTTTCATTAGTTTCAATAAACTTTTTGATTTCCTGCTTGATTTCTTCTTGGACCTATATGTCATTAAGTAGAATGCTGTTTAATTTCCATGTGTTTGTATAGTTTCCAGAGTTTTGTTTGTTATTAATTTCTAGTTTTAATCCATTGTGGTCTGAGAAGATACATGGGATAATTCCAATTTTTTTTAATTTATTGAGACTTGATTTGTGACCTAATATGTGATCTATCCTGGAGAATGATCCATGTGCTGATGAGAAGAATGAATATTCTGAGGTTGTTGGGTGGAATGTTCTGTAGATATCTGCCAATTCCAATTGGTCTAGAGTCTTGTTTAGATCTTGTGTTTCTCTACTGATTCTTTGCCTAGATGATCTGTCTAATATTGACAGTGGAGTGTTCAGGTCCCCTGCTATTATGGTATTAGTGTCTATTTCCTTCTTTAGGTCTAGTAAAGTTTGTTTTATAAATCTGGCTGCTCCAACATTGGGTGCGTACATATTTATGATTGTTATGTCTTCTTGATGGATCAGTCCTTTTATCATTAAGTAGTGTCCCTCATTGTCTCTTTTTATGGTTTTTAGTTTAAAGTCTATTTTGTCAGATATAAGAATAGCCACTCCAGCTCGTTTTTCTTTTCTGTTTGCATGGTAAATCTTTTTCCATCCTTTCACTCTTAGTCTGTGTGAATCTTTATGGGTGAGGTGGGTCTCTTGTAGGCAGCATATAGTTGGGTCCTGCTTTTTGATCCAGTCAGCCAGTCTGTGTCTTTTAATTGGGGAATTTAAGCCTTTAACATTAAGAGTTGTTATTGAAAGGTGTTGATTTATTCCTAGCATTTTATTGGTTGTTTGGTTGTCTTAGGTGTCTTTTGTTCCTTGCTTTCTGATTTACTGTTTGCTTTCTGTGTTTGTTGGTTCCTTAGGTTGTAGATAGTGTTTTTGTTAGCTTGTTTTCTCTTCATGAATGCCATTTTTATTGTACTAGCGGGTTTAGATTTTTCTTAGGTTTTTATGGCAGTGGTAGTTATTTTTCAGGAACCAAACCCAGTACTCCCTTGAGGATTTCTTGTAAGGGTGGTCTTGTGGTAGTGAACTCCCGCAGTTTTTGTTTGTCTGAGAAATATACTATTTGCCCCTCATTTCGGAAGGATAGCCTTGCAGGGTAGAGTATTCTTGGCTGGCAATCTTTGTCTTTTAGTATTTTGAAAATATCATCCCATTCCTTTCTAGCTTTTAGGGTTTGTGATGAGAAGTCTGATGTTAACCTGATTGGGGCTCCCTTATAGGTGATTTGACGCTTCTCTCTTGCAGCTTTTAAGATTCTCTCTTTGTCTCAGAGTTTTGCCAATTTGACTATGACATGTCTTGGAGAAGGCCTTTTTGGGTTGAATATGTTTGGAGATCGTTGAGCTTCCTGGATCTGAAGATTTGTGATTTTTCCTATACCTGGGAAGTTTTCTGCCACTATTTTGTTGAATATGTTTTCAATGGAATCTCCATTTTCCTCCCCTTCTGGAATACCCATGACTCGGATATTTGAGCGCTTAAGGTTGTCTGATATCTCTCTCAGATTTTCTTCCATGTCCTTGATTCTTTTTTCTTTCTTTTTGTCTGCTTGTGTTATTTCAAACAGCCCATCTTCAAGTTCAGAGGTTCTCTCTTCAACTTCGACAAGCCTGCTGGTTAAACTCTCCGTTGTGTTTTTTATTTCGCTGAATAACTTCTTCAGTTCAGCAAGTTCTGCTACATTTTTTTTCAGGACATTGATTTCCTTGTATATTTCCTCTTTCAGATCCTGTATACTTTTCCTCATTTCATCATGATGTCTAGCTGAGTTTTCTTGTATCTCATTCAGTTTCCTTAGAATTATCACTCGAAATTCCTTGTCAGTTATTTCAAGGGCTTCTTGTTCTATAGGATCTAGAGTATGAGATTTATTAACTTTTGGTGGTGTACTTTCTTGATTTTTTGTATTTCTGGTGTCTTTTTTTTGGTGTTTATTCATTGTGGCAGGGGGTTTCACAGTCAACCGGTTTGAGACTAATGACTAACTAGGATGTTGCTGTGGTTGCCAATTTGGTATGGCTCCCGCCGTGACTGCTCAGTTGGCCTCTAGTGTCTTGTGTGTGTGGTTGCCTCGGGTCTTGGGCTTCTCCGGGGATCCACCTTTCTGGTCAGCTTGGACTCTGCTGGGCTGGTGGATCACGTACCACAGGGTGTGTGATCTCTGTTGAGCTTTCACTTCCTGTACAGGACTTCTCCCCGTTCCGTGTGCTCTGGCCCAGGCTGTTAGATCGTGCAGTGGCGACCCCACCGGGTGTGTGGTTTCTGTCGAGTCTCCGCCTCCCTGGCCGCAAGTCTCCCCCCTCTGTGTACACTGTGCTGGGCTGGGGTGTGTCTTCTGCACCCCTCGTCTATCAGCTGGGCCTTCAAGACCCTGCTCAGCACCGCCTCGCCCAGGAAGTCTACCAGGTTTCTGCTAGGCACAGACGACCGGTCTCTCTGGGTGCCTTTGTAGCACTGTGTAGATCTTTCTCGGGTCTTGTTCACCTTTGTATCCCCCCGGTATAAACCGAGTCTAGTGCCCGCCTGCAGCCTGCTCTCCGGCAGGTTCAAGCGGACCTGGGAACTCTCCTACCACACTATTCCCAACCAGAAATTCGTTAGGCTTTTTTCCAAACTGGTGGTCGCAGAGATGTTATCTGCCTCCCAGTAACAGGAAGTTTACCGGGGCCGGAGTCCAGGGTGTGGTGGAGTGACAGTCGGCCCGCCCGTACTTTCTAGCCCTCCCAACACTGGTCGGGACGCCCCACACCCCCAGCCCCGCCAGAGAACCGCAGAGGGAGTGGGAGAGGAGGCCGGCCCGCAGGGTCCGGAAAGCCCCGCGCCAGGCCAAGCAAATGGGCTCAGTGATGGCCGAGCAGGGCGGAGCTGCCCGCACCTGGGAAAATGGAGGCAGCACCGGGGCAGTGAGTGGCCTGGTGGTGCAGGTAGGAGCCGCGTGGGCATCCACCCCCCGAACAGAGCTGTGCCAGGGATCACTCACAGTGCTGTGCCAGGTCGGGCGCTCGCTCTGTCTCTGGTTTGTTGCCTTCCGTGTTCTCAGCGCTGCCGCCTCGGGCTGTTCAGTCGCGGCGCCGCTCGGGCGCTCCCAGGAATCTTCTTTAATGCCGGCCTGAAACCTCGAATCCTGAATAGGGCAGTTGGCCGCCTTCAGTGCGGCCCCAGCCTCCGGGATCCTGGCTGCATCCACAGCAGCCCTGGCGCCGTGTTCCCTGTTTCAAGACTCGCTTTTGCAGCTAAGAATCAGTTCTTTTCCTGCTCCACACTTCAAAGCCGTTGCCTGTAAATCCCCTCTCCCTTTCTCCCACTGGCTCACAAATTTTTTGGAGGAAAGGAGACATTAATATTATCTCACCTTGCCATCTAATTTATGTTTTCTTTTATCTTTACCCAAAAAAATACTTCAGTCAAATTGGAATGGCAAAACTTCTTATTTCTGGGGCACAAGCAATACCAGAACTAATTTTCAAAGATCTTCCAAGGGTCCACTTAAAAATACGTGCATGTCCACCCCAGGTAAGAATCAGATCCATAAAAACCTGTAAAACTTTGGTGGAGGGTTGTGGGGTGAGTATTCCAGAACTGCCATGAACTCCCTGCATGCTACAGACCCAGTCATGGGCTGAGGCAGCTCCATGAGGTGACCAATGAAGTCATTAGCACTTTGTAAGACCATGCTCAGCATAGTGTCTAGCACATAGTAGGTGTTCAATAAATCTTTCAAGAATGAAGAAAGAACTTCTAAGGTCTCTTTGCCAAGCCAAGGATACCCAGAGCAATCCCATTCTGCATGCACAAGTCTACTATGATGATAAACTCCAGAAGACATAAAGGCTCCCTTTGGCCAGCTTTATGTAAAGAAGAGGAAACGAACACCTCCTAGGAACCTTGCCTGACACCAAAAACAGAGTGCAGGACATTTTATTCTCCATTAATTTGGACATATAGTATTTCTCTATGATTACTGTAGCACGCAATGTTCTTATAAGGTTATGAACTGGTTTTGCATCGTTCCATTGCTAGAATTTAATACTGCACTAAGTGTGATATATCTCAGCCATGATTAATCCTGCCCAGTTCTGCTGCAAGTTTCTATAAAAACCAACTTGAAATACAGGACTCTTAAAGCTCTTGCCAAATCTGCAAGATGTGATACTAACACGGCGAGCATGTCTAACTTACGCTGAGACGATCTACATGTTTCCCTTTGTGCTCTGCAAGCAGCTATTTATCCTATCACTAAAGCCTAGAAAATTCGATGAGTGTTGCCTTGGCCTGGTTTACAGCAGTATTATTAATACCGCTCAACAACAAAGTAAAATTACAGATAAAATCTGAATAGACCCATTATTGTTTTTAGAGGGAACTAAATAAGCTATATAATTTGTTTGGGCCTGTAGAAAGCTCAGCCCAGCACGACAGGAGAGGAAATGTACACCACAGCCAACTAGCCACCGGAGCTCAGCAACGTGTAAATCCCCACCTCGAATGTCATGAATTAAAACAGATGAAAGTTTTAAAATGTCAGGCAAGTCCCTGGGGATGGATATGCTTTATGTTTTTTATACAGTGAACATTAATTTCAAATGGAGAGGGAAAGCAACCCTCTATCTCCAGCCATTTGCTCCATTTTTTCTTAAGTTCCATGTGTCCACTTTTAACAGACAAGTCTCAGGGGAATTGACACTGCACTGAGTCAAACCATCCAGCTCAAGGTAAAAGGAAGGTCCTTGTGAGGAAGAAAATAAAAATTCACCACCACCTTCCAAGAAGCAGCCCCAAGATGGAGCATTTGACTGGCAGTTAGACAACTGAGGTTCAAATCCTACCTCCACCCTTCTCTAAGTGTGTAGCCTTTGGAAAACCTGCTTTCTCTGATCATTAATTTCCTTCCTCACAGCGTTATCAGATAAATAATATATGTATATATACTATGTAAGATATAGTATCTATATATACATACATATATATGAGCAGACACATGCACATATGTGTATACATACAGTTGTATTATGTGGGTCTCACACACACACACACACACACACACACACACACACTCTTCAGGTTGTTGCCTTAACTCCTTAACAGCTTTTCCCCCTATTTAACTTCTACCATGCGTTCCTGGCTTTATTTAACTGTTCTACGAAGGAAAAAAGATTGCCATTAATTATTCATTCATTCATTCAGTATATATGTATGTATGCATGTATGTATGTATACTGAGGTTCTACTATGTGCCAAGCGTCTTTAGGACCCAAGAAAAAACAGGATGCTATCTTTGCCTTCAAGGAGCCCACAATCTAGAGTAGTGGTTTTTCCCACAAGTTTAATCCTAGGTGAAATTGAGAAGCCTTTTGTCCCAGTTTAGGTCAAGAAATTGGCTTGATAACGTGATGATGATGGAACAAATACCTTGCCTAGCTACTACAACCTATGACTTACAAGGCCGGAAGGTCCATGATAATTTGGATTACTGTTCAGCAAACAGTCACTCTCTTCCTCTCCCACCATGGACAGAGTTTACTTCCCTGCCTGGTTGATACTGGTCTTGGCCATGAGACTTGCTCAGGCCAATGGAATTTAGCAGTGCAATGTTAACAGAGGCCATAAGTGAGCTTGTGCTATTTGGGTTGGCTCTTGCACGCCACTGATCCACCATGAGAAGGGCATGCACCAGGTAGCCTCTGTCCCTTTGGCCTGGGCCCAAGAACAAACACACACGGAGTAGACCTGAAGCCAACACATAGCCTGGGGTCAAGGCCGCCTGCACCACACCCTGGAGCAGAGCCACTCAGCCTCAATCAGCCAAACCACAGTCCACCTGCTGATGCCTGAGCAAGAGAATAAATGAGGTGGTTTCTTATGTAGCATAATTGTGGAAATAGCTGACCAATATAAGGCCTAAGTAAAATCCCAACCAGAAACCGATGGCCTCATCAAAAGCAATTTGGCACAACTTAACTACTGAAGCATTAAAATGAGATTATGGTACAAAACACGCTTTTCATAGTCAAATCAATCATTCTGTCTCAACTCCTCTGTGCTTGGTTTCAGCTCTCTCTGTGTTGAAGGAAATTAACACAAAATAAGTTGATCTTGATGAGTATGATTCAAATCAATAATGTTAATTGGGCTCCTGAGCATGAGGCAAAATGACTTCAAATCAACAAAAGGTTAATACAGCTTTCCCTTCATACAGCACCAGCTATGATAAATCTACATCGGTCTGAGAGTTTCAATTTCATTAACAGCACATTTAACATGCTAAAAAGACAGGAACTTTCTCCCTACAAAATGTTCTCTCAGTGCCCACCAGTAGGTTAACTGAAAACTGCAAAGTATATCTAACTGTATAATTATACCCAAATAAGTTATACCTGAATAAGGGGGAATGTACTCAATAGTGAGACATATTTTAAACTTTAATTTTATTATTATCTTCCTGTCCTACCTACATCTCCTTCCTCATGGTAGTACACGAAATTTCTGGATATTTTCTATTGTAGCCTATTTCATTCTAGGTAACATTATTATCTAGCAAGAAAAAAATCATTCAACATTCTTACTGAGCATATACAATATGTGAGATGTGCTGGAGTAGGTGGGAAGAGAAATATAAAAGAGAAAGAAAAACAGCACTGCAAGGTCCCTGTCCTCAAGGAACTTTCAGTCTGTTATGACCTGTAAATTGCTAGATAGCCAATAATACACATGTAAAATAAACAGCATAAACAAATCATATTTACTGGACAATTGTTGGTCACCTCCCTATTATCCATCCCCCCTTCCCTTTCCTGGAATTCCCCAGATTTGGTTTGGGTGTAATTGACTCCATTCTCCTGCCCCAGAATGCGGCCCAGGTGCTAAATCCTAACAGCAGACTCCACTCCCTGCCCACAGTAATTGGTTTTAGGATAAGAAATGACCCCATTTAGACCTATCAGGCCAATGAGACTCAATTTGGGGAATCTTGTTCAAGCCCTAAATGAATTAAACTTTCTCTTGCTGGATTTGAACCAGGACACACAGAGTCTTAAGAACTGTTTGCAGCCACCTTGCAATGGGGCAAAGCCCCCCAGTAAGAGAAACTCACTGAGAAAGAGTTGCTGAAAAATGGAGAGACAGCAACTAGACTTTGACTGAGTTCTTAGCTCATGCCTTGTTTAAAACTGTTGCTACCATGAGAGCCAACACTAACCCTTTTTTCTTTGAGACAGTTTGAGGTTTGTTTTTTCTATGACTAGCAACTAAAAACATCTACATAATAGCACATGCTGCAAAGCTCCAAAGAAAGACATCATTGTGAACTAGGAAAATCTAAACAGAATCCATAGCAAAAGTAGGACTTGTCGTGGGCCTTGAAAAATAGATAAACTTTAAATTATTGGGGGTGGGCAGTGGAATAGTGACAGAACAGAATAAAATAAAGAAATAAAGCTAACCTACTAACCTGATGAGGCCATCAGAATGGTAGTGTGTGATCCTGATAATGTTCATGACAATGTTGTTAACAATAATGGAATGCCACACATGTACACCACTTCACAGAAAATATCTCATGTGTCATTGCCTCGTTTAAATCCTCACAAACACCCTAAAAGAGACACTCAACCATCCCCAGGATACAGATGGGGAAGGAGGGTCCAGAGAACTTTTGTAACTTACACAATGTCAAAAAGCATTGGTTTAAAAGCCTCACTCAAACCTGGATGAGGTTTCTGGATCTGTCGCTTACGAGCTGTGTGAATTATCTTTGGCAAATTACTTCAACATCTCTGAGCCTCAGTTTCTTCAAATTAGGTATAATAATCATGCCTACCCTCTAAGGCTGTGGGAATGAAACGGGATAATGCATAAAAAGTGCTTCCACCATGCCTAGCACAATGTATATGATCCCTAAATACTAGTCATTATTTTTGTTGGTGTTTTAGAAAAGAAAAACTAGGTTTAGGACTTACAGCCATGGCAGTGGGCCAGTGGGTAGAAATTACAAAAGTAGAAGCTTTAGGGTCAAATAAGAAATAGATTTCAAACATTTAGGGCTTTCCTCCAGAAGGATTGCGCCTCCAACCCTGGAGGTTTTCACTCAGAGGAGGAGGGCCCTCCATTTAACGGTGGCATGGCAGGGATGGTGTATCGGGAGTGTGATTTAAGGGTGTGGTCCTCGGGACTCTCTCTTCACAGACACTTACCAGCCCTATGAGATACCATTGTCCTGCCAGTTTAATTTCCAGTGAAACCCAAAAACAAAGGGTTACCAGATCCTCTCCCCACATGCTTCCAGTCCTCCATCCTGACAAGACTGGAAACCACGTATACATTAAAGAAACGCAAGACAAATTTGACTGGACTCACGACACCCGTGCTATCCTCCAATACTGCAAGAAGCTGATTTCAGCTGTCACTTACTGGAAGTAAAATGACAAATATCTGTCAGGTTATGAATGCTTTAAAAAGAGTTATGCAGCTGTCATCATTTTGATGACTTTAACAAGAGAAAAGTAAATGAAGAAGAGGAAACAGCATGTCTGTGGAGTACCCAGTTGCCAAACTTCTCTACTCCTTATACTAATAAAATCAAATTACCTCTGTAAAAAATGCAAACAACAAAGACTTCTGGAGAAAACCAATAAAGGCAAATAACAATGCTGCCAATTCTATAGATGAGATCATCAGAATTAGCTTCAACATCTTAGTAGAAAGTGACTAATTCTATTAAGTATGTAAAGTCTTTTACTCAACTTCTCCCCACCGTGATGGTATAAGAATAAATGTGTAAAATCCCACCACAGAGTAACCAATCTTTTAAAGAGCTTCTTGTCTCACAATGGAAGACAATGTCCTATAGAAATAGGTGACTATGAATCCCAGTATGACTGGGAAAGTCCCAGTTTATATCCATTGTATTAGCATACTAATTTGAATAATAAATTATTATGGTATGTGTACATGTATATGTTTAGGTATACATGTGCAAGTGTGTGCATGCATGCATGTCCATGTATGTGTGGTTCTGTAGATATGTGTGGGTCTGTGTATGCATGTACACATACATGTGTATATATCTATATATGAATAATGTGTGTATCTTTTTCTTCCATTCCTAAATGGATCTCATCTATAAAATAGTTTAGCTTTGAAAGACAAACACTACATTTTACAACAAGGATTTCCATAGTTACATGACATCGAATTTTTACTACCATAAATATAGGAGGCAAAAATAACCTTATGCTTCATTCACATTTTTATTTGACTACCTTAATCACATATAAACTGAATGCTATCAATTGAATGACTTCTCTGGGACCAGGGATGGGTAGTCCAACTTTTCGTTTAGGAGGAGGATTTAACACAGAGGGAAGTTGGCTTCAACATAAGACTTTAAGCCAAAATCTGTACTGTTAATCATTAAGTGGTATCTGTTTCTCCAATATTTCTGCTGCTTCTCCAATATCATAGAAGGACAAAGCAGGAAGCAACGAATAAGAGCAATCAGTGTGAAAGTGGGTTTTCTCAGCCTCACTGGGCCTGAGTGATCATTTTTTGCACATACAAGGAAACTAATGCTGTTGTCCTCAGTTCCCACGCCTGTTATTTCCACACACATTTTTAGGTATCTGCTGTGTGCAAAAAACAGTATAAATTGTGGATTGAGTGAACTATGACTTTTGCAAAAAAAATAAATTAAATAACTGAGAAAAGCCCAATCATTAAAAATGAACAGGCCTTCTTTTGTAAGCCTTGATTCACCTTCTATGTATGCCTCTTGACCTGGGATATCTGCAGCTGCATTTTTTAAAACATTCATGAAAATTCTCTCCCAAACCTCTTCCTGATTCAGAAAATTAAATAGATGGGAATTCTAACAGCCAGGTGATGTCACTCTTGTAGGATATCTCCAAACCAAGAATATCTAAGCCTCTTCTTGGTCTATAAATAGTCATTAACACAGATGCACAGTTTGGGGAGCAAAGAAATGTTCTGCAACAAATCAAACTCCATGTAGCATAGGGCACTTGCACAATTCCCCTGGAAATAAATACATTCTGCGACAAACGAACTTCTTTTCTCCAATGCATTCCAGAGATAGCATACTCCTTTTGGTGTTCCTCATAAATCTGAGAAAATAAAAAGTTAATATGTCATAATATTTTTATTAGTGGCTCCAATGCAATGAATATTCAAATATTAGTAAAGGTAGAGCTGGTGGTATCACAGTGGGGAGAAGAAACCCTCAGAGCTCCCAAGACTTGGGTTTTATGGAATAACAGATGCCAATGGAGAAGCAAGGTGGATCTGAAGGTGGAAAAGTAGAACATGAAGACTCACACTTCCCCTGCATGGCTGAGATGTGTTCATCAGCTGTCTGTAAAACTATAAAATGATTATAAAACTATAATGATGGGAGTGTGCAGAATCACTCCCATGAGGAATTTATCCAAAGGAGGAGTCACTCAAAAAAATTTGAAAAGAGGCTAGGGTGGGTAACCACAGCAGGTAGAGGTGTGGCCAAATGCCATCATGACCAAGGGCAGAAGAAATAGGAACCCTAGGGCAGCCCCAAAAGAAACATTGCCTTTGAAATGGGAAGTGACAGTGAGCTTGTGTCTGCCTGTTGCAGGGAGCTGATGTGACATGGCCAAGTGCAAACAGAGAGAAAGAGTTCAGGGTGCAAAGGAAGTCCTCCATGAGCTGCTTTTTCAGATGGGACCTGGATTCAATGATAATGTAAAAAAAAAATACTAGAATTGGAATCGTGAAGATCACATCATCCAAACTATCATTCAGTATAAGAAATTTGTCCTGCAACACCCCATTCAGCTTCTGTTCACACAAAGGTTTAGTCCTAGCCACAGAGTAGGGAAAAAATCCATAAGTCTAAGCAACTTGTTTTCTGGAATCAGAGAAGAAAGCATCTTCTTCAAGCCAAGTGTTCAGGAATGGGGCCAGACCAAGGAACCAGGGTAGCTGCTGTGCAGAGATACAGCTCGGCCTGGAGTCAAGGGAGGTAACCTGGGACGCTTTTCCCAGAAAGGGAGCAAGTTCTTAAAGGGCTTGAAAAGCCTCCCCACCACATCTGGAGGTGACACCAACCAAAATTTTTCTCTGCCTAGAAGATTCCATACCACTGAACATTAAGAACATCTCAAAACATTGGAAAGTAAAAAGAGTGTTTTACTCTCCAATCCAACAGGGAGACCTTGGTGGACCACTGTGGGCTACAGGCCCTACATTGAGCATCAATGTTTTAAACTACAGGGAGCAGAAGAAACACTGGACCTTGCAGATTAGATCACATTTCAAAAAGGTTCTAAGGATGTAACTCTACATTCCACAATCTGTTTCATTCCACAAGACAAAACAAATATGCCTCTCCTACAGAGAAAAACAGAGATCTAGAATGAGACTAAAAATCAGCTGGTATGGGTGGTTTCTGAAACTGCAGGTCATGATCAAAATAAATTTAATGGACTGTGATCATCATTTTTTTAATGGAATGAAATGTCAAGAATTAGACTGAAATGCAATGGAAAATATCAAAGTACATTGCCTGTGGTAAGGACAAATTGACAGACACACAGACACACACACGGATTATAATTTTGTGCTGCATTACAATGTAAAATGTTTATATTTATGAGGGTTGTAATTAAATTTTTTTTTTAAGTTGAATAACAAGTTCCTGGTGTAACCTTCTTATTTTATAAATAGGTCCATGCAAAAAAGGAAGAAGATATAACTTGTCCAGGGGTGCATGTTGTTAGTGACCGGACTGGCATAAATCCAGGAATTTTTGAAAAGACCCAGCCTCTTACTGTCACTTCATCCTGCCTTTGTGAAATTAACTCTGTGAAAATCTTCTAAGCGGTGAAAGCTGCATAAGTCCCCTCTTCAACAGGACCTCTTTTCATAGTTTAACAGTTCCTTTCAGAGTCATATGAGCACTTGTGTCAAGTCATGTGCCATCCTGCCCATTGCACACGGGATCCCCATTAGCATAGGCTGCAACTGATCAAGGTCTCAGCTCCTTTTAGGAGATGACTTTGAAACAACAAACCATAACATTCTTTGGGGTCTGCTGGGAATGCTTCACAACAGAGAAGAGCAATTAGTAAATGTACAATTGAGATCCTGCTCACACACTGGCACTTTCAGCATCTAGCACGTATTTGCTCTAAGTCAAAGGCTTTGCTTTCATCTGTGTCCGTCATGCCCATAAATAATAGACTTTATGTGAATTCCATAGCTCCCTCTGAATTCCACTCTACTGAGTTTAACAGAAAGAACATAAGATCCCACCATCATTTTCAAGGACTAAAACTGTGCTCAATACACAGGCTTGCAACCAAACCAACATTGACTTATCCTTCACAATTATATGGAAAGGAAAAGGCTGCTGCATGGACTTCCCTGTCCTTCCCTAAGAAAGAGAATATGCAGTTGTCATCATCATCATGGTAGTCATCTGATAGAAACCATGATGAAACTTACACATGTCAGATATCGCTCTCAGCTATTAGTCGGTCTTTCTGCTGTCCACCCAGCTGATTGCATGCGGAAACTGGATGCCTTAGCTCACAGATTTCTGACCACAGATCCCCAACACCCAGCAGTTCTGCTACTCTACAGAATTAATAAAAGCAAAGGCAAGAAGTCAAGAAAATCCTGACTCACAAGACTCCCCCCTCACTTATCATGAAAGTGCCCTCATTTGGGCAGTAACCTCGACACTGCAAGTGCTTCTAAGTGAACAGAAAGGGACAATTATCTGCAGCAGGGGGGCCTCTGCAAAGATAGCTTTATTCAAGACAGAAGGCTCACACAGTAACATTCAATCACTGGGTGATGACACTTACTTACATGAGATAATATTCTCCAAAAAAAAAAAAAAATGAAAAATGAAACTTTAGGTTCTCCATATATTTATATATCTGAAGGAAACCAAGAGAAGAAACCTGCATGAGACATAAGAAATTGGAGCTTTCAAACATGCTGTTTCTACCTTATCACTCTTATCTGTTATAAAAAAAAAAAAAAAAGCTGCATTTAAAGATAAGGAAACATAAAGGTGTTGTGTATGTTGCCCAGATGTTTCTAAAATCCATTCCCTGTTAAACTTATCTCCCCAGAACTAAAGACACCTCTAATCTTTTCTAATGGCTTAATCAAATGAAATAAATGGCTTGGCACAATGTCTTCTTTAAAATTTATACTACTAGTTGGCACATGCACACACACACAAAAGCAGAGATATTTTTTGATATTTATCCAAGGAAAAACTAGTCCCAACATTAAACATTATTCATACATTTTCTCAAAGACAAAAAGCTGGAAAACAAGTCAGTTAAGATTTTAAAATAGTGTTTCTCTTTGTTTTCTTAATCTTTGGTCTTTTCATTGTCTTCACAACAGTTAACAGTTTCTTTCATTCATTACTTCAAACATTTATTGCATACCTACTATGTGTCAGGCAGCACATGAAGAATGGAGGGAAAGAGAAAATGGGAAAATAATACAAATGGGAAGTCGGAGAATGGTTTGAGAGACGAAAGATGGGAAGTTGTAAAGAAGGGTTGTATAAAGGGTGAGGACTGAGAATAAAGAAGGAATACTGACGATCTGTCCAATTGAGGTCCCAGCCCCTAGTCACATCCCCAGACACAAAAGGTCACAATGTGGAGAAAAAATATTCTACACCCAATGTGTTACTCTTTTGTGAGCCAGCTTCACATTTCTGCTCAGCAATTTATCATTCATGAACACAGAATAGAGAGTCAAAGTGTCCTTAGAGAATAGATAGGTTTACATCCCTGTTTTGCCCTAAGATGAGGGGCCACGAGAGGGCAGGTCCCAGGTCTCACGAGTCTTGGTACAGACACAGTGCTGCACAGGCACTGAGCAAGGACTTAATCATCCCACAAACTGTATTTATTGAATAATACAGTCAAGACATACAGTACCAAATATTGTGTATCTGTTTTCTTATCTCAAAAATGAAGGTATTAAGGCAGGTGACCTCTAAAGTCTTTCAGGTTCTAATATTCCATGAACTACCATCGAGCTCGACATATAAGCAATTTTCAGATTTCTGCTTCATCTACATTTAGGTGAATGGGAGGCCTAAGCTGACCAGTTCATGCCTCCAACTGATTTTACCCTCCACCCCACAGCCCACTTGAAAGATTCCATAAAACATACCCTCAAATGAAATCCGCAGTCCAGCAGACACACACCCTCTTTTTTAAAAATAACATGCTGAGGGAGCACATGGCCTCTGTCAGATCTCACACCACATGCCAACGGCAAGAAAGCAAAGGAGGAAATGGGCTGTACTTTCTTCCTGCATCATTCATATGACAACATTGTTTACTTTCTTAAAAGGAATTTACAGTCTACACAGAGGAAGGAGGGAAGGAGGGAAGTAGGAAGGGAGGGAGGGAAGTAGGAAGGGAGGGAGGGAGGAGAGAGGGAGGGAGGGAAGGAAGGGAGGAAGGAAGGAAGGAAGGAAGGAAGGAAGGAAGGAAGGAAGGAAGGAAGGAAGGAAGGAAGGAAGGAAGGAAGGAAGGAAGGAAGGAAGGAAGGAAGGAAGGAAGGAAGGAAGGAAGGAAGGAAGGAAGGAAGGAAACCATTTGGATTACCACGCAGCCCTTGAGTGGAACTAGGAATCATGAGAAGTCAATGGTGGAAAGAAAAAATACAAGGAAGCTTCACAGAGAAGAAGGGAACAGGAGGCCCCAGTGGCTGGAGCTTATGTTTCTACACAAAGGGAATGTACCTTACAGGAGAAAACCAGTGGACCTGCAGACAAGCACAAAGAGAAAATAATCTTTGAATCATTACTGTCACTTCCCTACAAAATCTCAAAGGAGTGATCCTCTGTTTGCCAAGATGCCCCCACCCCCTTTTCTAGGCTTGTCTGCATAGACCATGGGCCCTCACAAGGCACTCATCTCAGAAGAAAAACACTCCTCCCTGAAGGCCACACCAGAAAATAAAATGACCTATTTTAAGATTATGCTAATAAAGTTAGAACCCATTAATTTGAAATCTGTTTCTTAGACACGTTATAACTTTCAAGTTTCTTCCAGGTTTTGGTCGCAAAGTAGCCTGAGGGAAAAGGAGCCACGTCAAATGAAAGCAGGGGTCTGTCTACCAAGCCCACAGGGGAATAGGGTAGATTAGAAAGTTCTTCCTTGTGAAAAACAAAAAATATATTATAGGAAGAATCAAATATCAGCTACGGGGTGGAGAGAAAGTCCTTTTCAAAAAAATGATTTACTTCTTAAACCTTTATTGTCTCTTTATTGCACAAGTAACGTGGGATCCTGTGTCCTCTAGAAAGAAGAGTGAGATAGGAATAGTCAAGGAAGATGTATGGAAGCCTAGGTCTCCTTACAGGTGTGTTTCTTAAAGGAAGGCTCAAGGAGATCTACAGTGTCAAAGAAAACTCAGCAAGAGGAGCTGGGATGGGGATCCTTGGAGACATCTGGAGTTATGATGAAGGATCCTGGAATACTTGGACACTATCCTTCCATACATCAGGCAGCAGTAAAGTCATGAAAGGTGAAGGGCCAAAATATCCATAAATGTCGAAGCTAGGTGGTAGGAACATGGCTTTCATTACACAATTCTCTCTACCTTGTTGTATGTTTGAAGATGCCTGTAAAACATTTAAATTTTAAACTTTTTAAATGTTGAAGAGCCAATTATTTCCCCACATCCTTTTTCTTTGAGAATGTACTCCTGGCAGCCTCTGACTTAGAAACCCTATAAAACCTCATTTATCACCTCTTCAACCACTATCATGTCCACACTAAGAGGACCAGGGGTAAACAGTGTGCTAAAGCAGGACCAATGAGATTTGCTCCCCTGAGTATTTTGAATGAAGTTCCAACTCCTGATATCCTCTACAGAAGAAGAGAGATCACATAAAGGTAGACTGGGAACACCCTAGTCAGAAGGGAAGCTAGGAAAGACAGAAGGGCAGAGAAGCAGAGTCCCGCAAGCTCCCCAAGGTGAAGGAGCCTGATCTCCAACCTGGCTTGCTAGTGTGTGTTCCACCCCTCGGGAGGCCCCACCACACCTCCTGACTTTGGGGCCTGTAAAATACCCTTTTACTCATTCATGTCTCTTCCTTCCCCTCTCTTGCTTAATCTGATTTTGGCTCCTCACAAACCAAATAAGTCCCAGCTAAGACAAAAGAGGAAGGAGAGAGAACTCGCCTCGTGGCCAAGGTGTACCACCCTGGAGAAATCAGCATCTAAGGGAAGAGATACCTTTCCCCACAGAGGCCTCCTTGGAGCAAAGATGGAAAAGACTGGAGAGAGAAAGGGAGTTCTCAGCAGCCACCCTCCTCTCCAGCAACGTTCCAACCTAGCCAGACCTCTTCACTTTTTCTCATGCCTCACAATTTCTCTGCAGAACCTAGAAGGGAAATTTATGCAGCAAGTGAAAAAGAAAAGGCTAGTCATGTTTTTCTATTTACTTTTAAAGTACAAAAAAAAAAATAGAAAGGTAAAGGGGAGGAAGGGTGATGACAGAAGCTTGTAAAGCTTTCTTCCCTTCGTGCTGCTTTGGACCCTGTGGCTTCTACAAAAAGAGATCCACTTTTCAAAGTCACTTTAGAGCTTGCAAAGCAAACACACACTGCAAGTTATTCATTTTTGCCAATAGAGGAGATCTCTTTTTCCATCCTAAAGGTCATTTATACCCTTAATATTCTGAGAACAAGTAGCCAGTGACAAAGTAGGAACATTACTGACACAGCTTTACAAAGAGGCCAGTGTCGTCCTACACTCACCAAATCTCCTTAACATCAAACAATGTTTCATTAGCTAACAAGACATTTGCTTTCAATAAATGAAAAAGATAATAAAGAGTTGCTATATTTTAAAAAGTAATGAATGTAATTTTTGCTCTATTTTATGTTGCTATAAAAAAGGGACTTAAGTGAACTTCTCATCTGCTCCTCTTCTTTAACAACCATAATTTATGCAGATAAATGTTGGATGAATTGCATAAAGAACACCATTCGGATTGCTACCCATAAAAGTACTTAGCTATCATTTTCTTTTACTCCTATTCATATGTCTTTATATTACAAAATTCAAGTTACCAACATTAAAAATGATATATTGTCACCAAAAAGTACTGGTGCATAACACCGAATAATAAATTATTAGTCTTTGAAGGTTAAAACCCAGTTTAAGAGATAGCAATGCTTATGTTACGCTGGACTCCTTGCAAACTGCAGTTGATTGAAGGAAACTTACAAGTGATGAAAATTGACACCCTGCTGACGCTGTCAGCCTGCAGATTTACCGCAAAACCCTAAAGTACTGTCAAGGGCAGATCAATGTTTGTGATAATTCACAAAATAATTTGGCTTTACATAATAGGCATAAAGTTCTGTGACTTAGAAATTCAAGCCTGGATGTCTAAACATAGACATGGGGAGGTGGTATGTGCTTTCTCCAGCCTTCCCAGAACCTCAGCCTATAATGGGTTGAGGTTAAAGGATGAGGACAGGCTTCATCAAGGGGACTCTCATGATCCTATACCATTGCCCACTTGCCCCGAAGAACCTCCTAGGGAAAAAGATCTATCTTAAGAAAGCACCACTCCACCCCTTATCATTTCCACATACAGACCTCAGTGCCGACAGTGCACCACACCTAAAGTGAACTCACACCCTCAGAAGTGGGGGCGACACCAGTTCACAAATGAGAGCGCCTGACAAACAGCAGATACCATTGTTGGGGATCCCAAATGCTACACAAGGGGCTAACCGGTCAGCACCTCACACCAAAATGGAAGTCCTTCAGAGTCAATACGTTCCTTAAGTGCTTATGTGCCTTAGGAGACATTTACAAACTTGAGCCAGAGCTTAATCCCAACCATATGATGGGGAAGAAGGAATCTGGCAGAATAACTTCAGGAAGCCGAGGGAGTAGAGTGCCCGACACAAGGTGGATGCATTATACAATTAATTAATCTATTCTCTGGAGTTCATACATTCCTCATTATCCCAAACCTGATGTTAGAAAACTTTAAGAAAGTTGAGGTAACCTGTTTTATTACCTACGTACCACCAGATTATTCACTAAAAGTTATATTTAAATTTAAATGGAGCTTAGTACAAAGGTTCCTATTCTCTTCAGTAATTAATTCACTCAAAAAATTTTGTTTATTGAGCACTTATTCTATGTGGACACTGTTCTGGGAATTTGGGATACAGCCACAAAAAGGAAAAAAAAGAAAGCAGACAACAAAGCCTTGTTTTCATGGTATCACACTTGGGGACAAAACTGAGAGTGGTACTATAAATCACTGACCTATCAGCAAAAACTTCCTGCCAGGACTGGCAGGCCCAGGGCACTGGTCCACACTTCCCACTCCCATGCTCACGGCAGACCCTGACCCTTCCTGAAGCAGTCCTGAGAGTCCTCAATCCAGCATACAGGAAGCCATGTCCAGTGGGTCACAGTGACTGACCAAGAGGGAATGGGTTTGCCAAGACACCAGGGAATCACAAAAAGCTTAAGCCACACATTCAGCCCACAGTAAGCTTCCAGTCTATCTGAGGAGAACAGACGCTTTCACAGAAGACAAAAACACCAAACTCCTAATACAGCATCATGGGGTAAGTCAAAGTGAGTGATCCAGGCAGGCGTCGTGCAGACCACAAGTATTATTGGCAGGGGTGGCTTTGCCAGGAAGCTATTGAGACTTTGGCTTCAGGAACCCTCATTTGAAGCAGTTGCTCACAGGGCCTTGGGAGAGGCCCCAGAAATTTCACGTACGTGATTTTAACTTTGGAATTAACAAAGGGAATGGAGGAAATGGGTGGTGGCAGTGGCTGCTGTTGGTAGTAGCGTGGTTTTTAAGGACTAAGGATAGGCTTTCTTCCAAATTATCTACTCACAATGATCCTATCCCAGGCTAGCATTAATGGCAAAAGTCCAGAAAAATCCTACTTTAATGAATGAACAGGAAGCCATGCTAATTAGAAATAAAAGTAATAAGCTTCTTCATCTACGGTTAAAATAAGTTTAGACCAGGTCATATCTATGTTTCCTGTCAGCTCTCTAATTCTAAGGAACACAGGAACGGGCTCCAAAGCCCAAACTAACAGAAGTAAACGTTCTGCCCAAAAGAGACAGAGCCTGGCAAAAGGAGACTAAACTAAAACTAAATCCCACCCAGTAAAAGGATACATCCACTTTAATCTGTATTCCTAAAAGTTTATTCTTAGTGGGGTTATAAAATCATTAGGAAAGGACAAATACCACCAAATATAGGAATGGGGAAAGTAGGGAGATAATATATACTGCATTAATCCATTATGTTTATTTCTAATGAAAGTTCTATTTTATAATATCACACAGCTTAAAAAAAGACATTCACCTCAAGACGCTATGCCTCTTAGAGAATACAGCATTACAGATATCCACATCCATACATGCCACCCCCTTCCTCTTCAACTCAGATACTATTCAGGAAAAGAACTAGTTAACTGCAATAAACTCGTGTAACTGACTGATTAAACCAGTACTTATTTCTCAAACTAGAGTCCATGGATTTAACTGTGGGAATCTAAAGATATGAAAATTTTATAATTTTAGTTTTAGTCCTAATGATAAGCTTAAAAAAATAAATAAGTAATTCTGGATCCATTTAGCTAAAAAAGCACCTTATCACAAAGCACTACTATGCAATTCTGGTGCCTGTTTTTGTACCTGTCTTATTCATAATGTCCTGGTCAGTATGTGAACTAACTCATCTCAAATGGACAACAGGCTACCCAAACACTGAACTCAATAAATTGTCCATTTACTTATAGCTTACAAGTGAAATTTCTTGCCCCAAAAATCCAAATATTAAAACATATTTTTATTTGAATTAGACTATTATTTAGTAGATTGTGACTGATGACACCAAGAAAACAAGAGTACAAGGAATAATGCACCACAGGCCCATCCACAATCCCTTGTCTGAAATCCTTATGGTCACATACACATATTCGACATAATATATATTCAAGTATTTTTCCAGATTTTATAAAGATAATATAGTTTATATACTGTCTATGAGCTAACATCCCTAGCAAGTACTCAGATTTCTACAGTGAAATATAAATATTTATACTGTTAAAGGATAAATTTCTTTTTTTAAAATTTTTTATTAGCATATTCGTAGTTACAAATCATACTTATTCTTTAGGCCCCTTATCCAGTCTCTCCCCTTCCCCCCTCTAATAACCATAGATTTGTTCTCTCCATCTGATAGATAAACTTGTCCTCTGTTGGATTGCTGCCTAGATGATCTGTCCAGTGCCGAGACAGGTGTGATCAAGTCCTCCCCTACTATCGTACATCAGGTGCTTCTTCTATTACTCTGAAGTCTGTTTTGTGGGGAGGGAGGACCTCTTTTGGGGGGGGGGTCTCTGCTGGTGCCTCTCCTTGTATCAATGAAGTTGAGAGTCTGGCGTGCCATCTGCATGGTGGCTGTGACTGCTGCTATAGAAACCAGCCGCTTTTGTGGCAGCCATGGCAATTGTGGTGACTATGGAGGGCTACCTGCATGAAAATGGTGTTTTTGATGTGCTCTTTACCTGGTTGCAGCTGGGTTTGGCTTCCCCCAGCTCCATACCTCAGGACCCCAGCAGGGCCCTGGGCGGTGGTGACAGCTTGCCTAGTTGTGGCTGGGTTCAGCTTCCCCTGTCTCCATGCCTCATTCTAATATGCTGTTATAGAGCAGCTGTGGGGGAGAAGGAGACAGGAAGAGGGAGGGGAAATAGGGTGGGAAAAGGGGGAGGGAGAGGGAGCATGATCAAGGCCTGTGGGCACACCCCCCACCCCACCCCCCTCATTGCATCAGGGTAGACCAGGGGGCTTCCAGTGGCGGCTGGGCTGTCACTGGGCTGTATGGAGATGTCAGGGGGGGTGTGTGACTGAAGCCCTCAGTCCCCCACTGCCCTGGCTTGGGAGCCTGGGGCACTTCTTGTGGCAGCTCAGTGGTCATCACTGGGCTGGCTGCACAGGTGGGGGGGGGTGGCTGAGGCCCTCGGCTCCCCACCACCCCAGCTCAGGAGCCCAGGGTGCTTCCAGCAGCAGCTTGGTAGTTGTTACTGGGCTGGCTGCAGATGTTGGGAGTGGGGGTCATGGCTGAGGCCCTCATTCCTCCCCCATCCCTCCCTTGGCAGCCCAGGGGGTTTCCGGTTCTTCTAGGTTTCATAGGTGTTCTTTGGTGGTGTTAGACCTTTACTCATTAATATCAAACTTTGTCTGTGATCTGTGGGTATTTTGTTTTTTCTTTCAGTTCTGTGTTGAATTATTCACTGTTCCCACCATTTAAACTCTGCACTGGAACTAATTTGTTGTCCTTTGCCTACTTCTAAGATGGGGGGACTTCCTGTGTGGACCAGAGCTTGAGCTCTATGGTTGAGCTAAACTGCTGCTTTGCTGCTGTGTTTCCCTGGGGAAGGCTTTCTGTGCAGCTCAGGTTTTAATGGTTGACCTCCTACGTATACCTCCGGGTCTTCTGAGGTCTGGTATACCTGGCTGCATGGAAACTCTGGTCTGGGCCTGAGTCTTTTCAGCAAACTGCACCCCCTGCAGTTCTATATTCCTGACCATTCTCCACTGAGTGGTCCTGCACCGACTGGAGGGCAGATCAGCTGTCCATGCTGTGCCCCAGTGCTCCCCTGGCAGCCCATCTCCCCCACCACGTACACTCTACCCACTTGCCATAAGATGGACCGTGTGCTGGTCCCTTGCAATGACTCACCAGCCTCTGAGTGGCTCCTTTTTTCTGTTGGTCTGGCTCCTCGCTCCTATGTGGGTCCACGGGAACCCTGTTAGTGGTCCTGCTGGCCTGGGGGCCACCAAGGCCCTCTTCTCTTCTGCTGCCTCCAAGCAACTTCATCCGAAGGGTGCAGCCGTGGCTTTTGCCAGCTCTTGCTCCGTGCACTCACCAGCTCCAGCCTTAAAGTGATTGGGGCTCGAAATGGTGGGAGCGATCCTTTATTTCTCTCATCGTGGCTTCTCCTGCCTTGATGAACTCCGTATGTCTCTCCTCTTCCCCTGAGCTCTAGAATCCCCAGCTTGGCTGTTGTTGCTTTTTAATAGCTGTAAATTGGTTGATTTGTGGGAGAGAGCGACACTGGGGACTGTCTATTCTGCCATCTTGACCAGGATAAATTTTTTTTAAAAAGGTAAAATCATGATTGTCATTCAAATATAAAATGAACACATTCAAAAGATTTTACTGAATCCATTAATTAATGAGAGAACTAGTAAGAGGTTATATCAGTTCAAAGAAGAATTGAAAGGACCACACATATATAGGCCATCAGGAATGCTAAAATGAATTTACAAATAGATACAAAACTGGTATCCACACAGCAAGAAACAACTGCATAATACAGGACATAATTCATGTGCATTTCTATGGGCGAGAACTGTTTGCATTATAATCAGTTTCCTACAACTTATAGATTTGTAAAATAGCTCAAAGACAATGTAAGGCATAGATAACCTAGAAGGATTCACTAGACAAGAGACCCAGGAATCTTTTCTGCCAGTTTCAAACTCTTTCACAATTTCTCCTGATATTACTAAGTGGGATGAATAAAGATTAGTTTCATGTCACTTCAGGTCAAACTTTGTTCCAAGCTAGTCCATCACGAATTTATTTTTAAAATTTGTTTTCAGAACTTTGGGATTTGGGTCTATTTCTCATTTAGAGGGTAAAAGTGTTTTCTTATCACTTTCACCACAGTATCTTATGGTTCCAATATGAAGAAACAACATATTCTTGGAGGCAACATTAATGAATTAGAGACAGTACCTCCTGCCAACATAATGGCATGTCAGAGTCAAAAGAACACTGGTGTATTATATCAGTCAATGGGGCTCCAGCCCCACACATCCCACTACACAGCTGCGGCACATCACCTGTCCCCTTCTAGGCTTCAGTTGCCTCATCTGTAAAGTGATTTGAAAGGTCCCTTCAAATTCTAAAAGGCCAGAATTCCACCCATGACAACAGAAAGCTTAGGAATTAATTTGATTTTAAAATGACAATGACTGAGTACTGATCAGCCAATGCAGAAACTGCCTGACTTTTGAGGCCATCTAATTTTTTTTATCCTGTTCTGACCACAGTGCAAATAATTGTCTTTTTTTTCTTTTTTTCATTTTTGAACTTGAGCTAACATGTCATATGCATATCACATTAAGGTGTTCTGGTAAAAGTTAACTCTAAAAGCATGGCATTTTGACATGGAAAGGAAGGGCTAGCTAATGAGAAACTATTCCGTTAAGTGCTAGATAAAAACCTACAGGCTCCTCCCCTGTGTCAAATAGCAGTACAAAAACCATTTCTTTTACAGAGGGTTCTTTAATAAATCCAGACCTGAGTTCAAATCCCAGTGCCATTAAGTAGTAGTTGGGTGACGTTGGGCAGGTTACTATACCTCTCTGAACGTCAATTTTCACAACAGTAAATTGAAAATAGCATCTAAATCTCAAAGAGCTGCCAGGTCTGTCTGGTTTCTCCATTCCCTTCTCTCTCTTCTAGTGGTTCCATTATCACATCTCCCCTTAAAAATTCTGTGTACAGTGGACACTCTAACAATTTATAGTTGAACATCCTTTTTTTCCTCAATGTTAAGTAGATTGTCAGTATGTTCATCTCATTTGTTCAAAATCGGGTACTATGCTTCCAATTTTTCTCATCCTGCCAGGTGTTTCGGGCATTTTTGCCTTTATCCATTGTATTCCTTCATCCTGAATGAAATTCGTCCCTTTCTTCTCCTCTCTTTTCCAATTCATCCTGCAAACCCCTGTTCAGGAATCACTTCTCCGGGCAGACTTCCCTGATGGAAGTTCAGAGTGGGTTGGTGACCGCAGATAGAGCTCCTATAGTACCCTATACTCATTCTCTCCCAATTCCTCCTTCCCCACAATAAAATATAGTGTGATAATGGTTCAGGATCACCATGCTATCTGTTAGAACATGAGTTCCTCCACACAAAGAGAGACGATCACCCAACTTTGTATCCCTGTCACCAAGCCCAGTGCCTGGCATATAGCTGATGTTCAATATAAATTCTTGCAGAACTGAATTCAACTCCGCTCCATCACCTAATACAAGGATTTGCTTATTGTGTGTGGATAAATGATGCCACCACCTGACTATGCAAGGAAGGAAATGGAGAAGTTTCCATGACTTGGGGTTTGTCGTTGTCAGCATCAGAAAGGGAGGTGGCAAAGAGTTTTGAATTCCAGTGGAAGAGAGCTAGGACTGGTAGGAAAAGAGGAGACACATGGCAGCCAGTCAGCCCAGAGCCAGACCACATGAGTCAGCAGTCTAGACCAAGCATAAAAACAGTGACATTATCTAGAGTGGAGGCTGGACCAATCCCAGAGTTACAACAGCACTGGCCAAGGTACACTTTATGGACTATCAGACCCACAGGAGGGTCCCCAATAAAAAGTGCTCATGAGAAGAAACAGGTGGAAAATATTGTATATCCTACTCTCCTCTTAGATATACACATGTACACCTGAGTATATACGATACCTATAGCACCATGCTGTTGGGAAACACAGACAACAAAGCCCAGGCAAGCACTGAATGGCAGACTGAGCCACAGAGAAGAACCAAGACAGGAAGGCCATAAACTGGACAAGGAGGGCAAAGTCAAGAGCAGAGAGGCTAATCTGTTGCTACAGAGTACCCTTCTCCATGGACTGTGGGAGTCTCAAAGGCAGACACGCTGCTTAAGTCATCCCTTTATCTCTGGGGCTCGAACTTAACAGACTGAACTGATACAGCTCCGGAGATCTGCAGCAGCTAGAGAATGAAATGGACCAAGGTGAGCAAAACAGACTTAAGGCCTTATACTGTGGTTCTCAACCCTATCTGAACATTAGAATTAACTGCAGAGCTTGAGAAACTACAGGCTTCCCAGGCTCCCATCCCAGACCAATTAAATCAGATATAAGTAACCAGAGAATCCCTCTTTGTTAGACAGGAGACTTTTACATGCTTCCTATAGGGAAGGCCTATAGGTCAATCTCCCATCATTGAGAACCTGGAATCCACTAATTACAGCTCCGGCCTGCTGAGGACAGAAGGAAGAGGAAGCTTCTGACAGACACAGGGTCATAATAGGCTTCAGCCCGACCACTACCCTAAGAGTTCTCTATGAAAAATGCCACAGATTTCCCCCAGAAAATGCCACTATAGCCTCTCCCTAAAAACAGCTTGGTTTCCTTGGAGGGGTCACATCCACAGCCTGCAGAGAGAAAAGCATAAACACAACTCTCGCCAACCAGGCTCTCAACACTTAAATCAGCCTGCTCTGAAGTCTGCACAAAGTTCCAAGAACGAGAAGAGTCTTCTCTAAGAGTTTAACAGCAGCCCGTGGTTATGTAAGGCACCCAAGTCCAGTTCTCAAACGCTTCATGTCCAGAAGTTCAAATTAATTATTACTTTACCAAACGAAAAGTGAGTTATGCCTTTCTGTCATCTCGGTCAGGATATCCTCCAGACTGCCAAAAACATGTGCATACCCAAATACCAAAACTATGCAGGAAGGCTACAGAACGTCCTCACCAGAGACAAGACAGAATTTTCACTTCATAAATCAGCCAGAAACTCCAAAAAGGCGGCTAGTTGAAAAGACAAGCTATGCTGATGAAATATTTTCTTAATTCACCTCATTCAGAGTAATTGAATTTTTTTTTTTTTTTACTTCACGAACAAGTAATTTTTAATGTAAAAAATAAAGCCAGTTAACCATGTATTCTTACTGCATGTGGAATGATAAAGGTTTTTATGTGAATTAATTAGGTGATTTTTCACTAATACAGATTTGTTGCTTTTACTTAAGACTTTGTTTTTAATAAAATCCCTTCCCACCCTCACCTTCACCCCACTATTTAGATGAAATGGAAAGCAGTAGAGATTAGTTAATAATGAGTATCCATGTGTGTTTTTTTCCAAAGGATTACCACAGATAAAACCTATAGCACAGTCTGTGATCCACCCAGCTTCACTGCGATGGGATAGTATGCAAATCCTAGGCCCTATTTAGAATGTGTTTCAAATTTATTTCATCCCTATGTCATCACTGCTAGAGGAGTCAACCAAAAATTTAATATGTATATTAGTACCCTACAACTTTACACATGGTAGTTTGCATTTTTAATGTAAAATTAATGGAAATGGGTAGAAAATTCCAGCTATTTTGTCAGAGAAGCTAAATTCATCCCCTGTAAAAGTAAAATATTCAACCTAGCCAAAAAAAGAGGCCCTGAGTTTACACTTTCTCCTCTGTTTCTTATCTCTAGGTTTCCCATCCTACTTAAGAGGATAGAAAGAACAGGATGGAGGAAGCAAAATTACTTTTGTATCCTGCAATTTGTCTGGTACATTGGAACTGAGAAGTGGCCTTATGAAACTCAAGCCTCAATCCTTTTTTTTGTTATTATTTTTGTTTTGAGCACTTCATTTTTTTGGAACAGAATTTCTTTTCACCTGTTTTAAGCAACTTTTTACAAAGTTCAACAAAAAGATTAAAAAAAAAAAAAAGGTCTCAATTTCACTATTCCCGTGCAGGGGTGCCATGTGCACGCATGTGTGTGTGTGTCATCTGTGTGAAAATTCTTTTTGTTCCCACTCACTAAAATCTCACTGATTTAGCCAAACAAAAAAACATATGTCACATCCTCTTATCATATCTCCAGGCTGTTGTTGGTCTTCTTCTTCCTGGCTACTCAAAGGTTGTCCTTGGACAAGTGGCAGGGGCACCACCTGGGAGCTGGTTAGAAATGCAGATTCTCATACCCCAGCTAGACCTCTTGAATCAGAAATCTACATTTTAACAGGATCCCCATCAGATTCACGGGCATGGCAACGTGTGAGAAGTCCGGGTCTAATACAAACTCCCGCTCACAGTAAGAAAGTATCTTCTGTTCGGATCCTTCAAAAGCCTAGGTGCACAGGTCTGAAAAACCCTGGCAGAGGCCTTGATGATTTTCCACAGAGTAAAGCATCATTCCTCACCAGGCAGCAACTGGAGGAAGCAGAGAGACACGCCAAGGGGCGGTGGCAGGAACGGCCCCCCCAGCCCGTGTGTTTCAACACAGCAGAGTCATTAATTAAGATCCGCCCGGCTGCTGGCGACGCAGTCACTCTGGCGTTCCCTGTCTGCCTGGGACTGGCGTGAGGTGTGAGAATCTGGGTAGCCTTCTCTGTGGCTCTGCCCCGCTGGCGTTGATTGTGTATGATTAATGATTTAAAGGAATAAAAAGAGAAAGGTCAACTTCTGAGTTCAAGACAGAGCAGCTACACAGGGAGTAATTAAGATACTTGTGTAAGCATGATTAATAAGCACAAACTGCACTCTGGGCAGTAAACAAGATGCGAGCAGATGGTTAGCATGGAAAAGGGGGTTTTTTTTTCCTTTCCTAAAAGCAATTTTTCAGCAGCTTGAAACTTGGCTTGTGAATTCTTCTCCTCCCCCAAGTCTCAAAAAACTCATTATCTCCACAACCTTAAAAAAAATGTGGTGAACTCCTTCAATGCTTGCTCATTCTCTCTTTTTAAAAAAACCTTATGATTTTATTTTATTTTTAGAGATAACTAGAGTTTGCTTGTAAAATGGATGCAACTCATCTTTGTTGCTCGCTGCCTTTTTTGTCAGGCGTCCCATGAATTGGCGAGCCTGACAAGGTGGTTCACTGTGGAGCCTTTTAACTCCCACCCACCACTTCTCCCCCCGCCCTGTGATGGGCAGAACAGAGGCACTGGCGGTGGCATTTGTGGAGAGTGCTGGCAGGCAGGTGTCAGAGCCGTCCGGCAGGCGCCCCTCATGAGCACTAATCAGCCCTGGTGTTCTTTTACAATCCATATCTAATTCGCAAGTTTCATTCTTTCTGAAAAACAATTACGAGGTTTTGAAGTTCATTGTGCATTTACTCAACTGTCTCCTCACATTAATGTAAAATGGGAACAAGAGAAAATAGAGTCAGCAGGGAAGGGACATCAAAAGATGTTAAGAGTAGATGAAGGCTTTATTTTAAGAGAAATATAATTACAGATGTGTGTAATACTTTACAATAAATGGAACACAAACTGTGTATCCTGTACCTTCAAGATAGCGTGTGCGTGTGTGTGTGCACACATGTAAAAAAAGAGACAGACACTTACACACATATTCCTATGGGGATGGGGAAAGAAAGAGAGAAAGAGAAGGTCGTTTATGGCTTAGGAAAATAAAAAGATTCTCCTAGTCCCAAGAGTAAGGTATGCACCTCACTTAACAAAGAGCAAGGAAGTAACAGGGCAGTGACAGAGCAGGAAGCCTTCGTTTTCTCCCTCTGTTGAAAAGAGAAAGAGGAAAGAGGGAGACAGAAGAAGGAAAAGAAAGGGAAGGACAGAGAGAGAGCTAAAAAGAAAGAGAGAGGGAAAGAAAGGAGGGAAGGAGGGAGGGAGGAAAGGAGGAAGGAGAAAACAAAGAAAAAGGAAGGAAGTTGGGTCTTGAGCAAAAAATGGAAAGAGAATCACTAACCTTGACAAAGAAGGTACCATAAATTTAGACTGCCTTTCCTGAATTCCATTCCTTGAACTTCCTAAAGGGCACAGTGAGTTGACAGCCCCTGGACCACTCTTGCCCTTGACAGGGGCAGATGTGCCCTTTGTGTCAGCACTTTGTGTTAGGCTAGCCTCAATAGCCAGGTCTGTGTCTGCCCTTCCTCAGCCCGTCTCCAGGGCCACCCCTTCACCTCCTGCCACTGGGTCCAGTCCCGTCACGCTTCTCCTGTCACCAGCAGATGACAATTTGGGCTCCAAACCTGAGATGACATCACTCAGCCTATACACCCCCAGGAGAGGGAAGGACCACAGGCAGTGTCCCCTGCACTTAGCAGGTGAATGGCCTTGAGAACAAGTGGCTGACTGTATGCTCTTCCTCACCAAAAAGGAGAGGACCCTAAGCTTCCCCTAAAAGAAAATTCTACTATATTATCACCACAATGTTTGGACTCACACAGCAAACCTTTTATTTTTTGTTTTGTACTGAACATCACCTTGTAATTCTGAAATCAGCATTTTCCAAAGGTGTTAGAAAAACTAAAGTTTCCAGAGATAAAAATGTTTGGAACACACTAGGTTATTCAAAGTGAAATGGTTTTCTTTCCTGCAGAAATCCTTAGTCTCTTTTAGATGCTGTTGTACTTTGTGAATTGTTCATGGGGATACATCCTTTCCCAAACTAACTTGACTTTAGAAAGCTACCCTCCCACCCCACAGCTTGCATTCCATAGAACACTCTGAGAAACAAAGCCCTACATTAAAAAACCCTTTGCTTTTGGAGATTAGTTATTAACCTTCCCTCTATCTGTTCCTTCCCTAGCCTGAATACACCAGTCTTAAGAGATTTTCCTTTGGAGATCTATTTTCTACTCCTTGACCAGCCTGCCCTGTCTCCAATTTTTTCACATTCTCTTTGAACTCTGGTAAGCAACTCCAGAGCTCCAACAAGGATCTCATTCATACAGTATGAGGTGAAAAGGTCTTTGCGCTTTGCATTCCCTTTAATGCAGCTCTAGATAACACTGGGCTTTTCCTGGTCACCCCACATTATCTGCAAGTATAATCTGACATCTCTCTCCAGGAAATCCATATCCATTATTTTATTTGTTCCAAGTCAATTAAGAGCAATTTTTAGAATAGGTACAAAAAAGTCTAGACACCGTGGAGCAAGAGAGGGGGAGGAAAGGAAATGCCCATATTCGGTAGGGTCTACATTCAGAGCTCACATACCTCTCATGTGATGCACTATTTAGAAGATGATTCACAGAACCAAGCAGAGTATATATACTGATGTTCTCCACCACCCAAGCAAAGGTTGGTAAGAAAAAAAAAATCAAGAAAACGAAAAAAATATAATATATATATATAATTTTTTCCTTTTCTTGATTTATATTTATATATAAATCTCTTCTCTTTTTTATTAGAATCCATTCTTAGTCTAAGACCCATTACTCTGCACCTAAATTGCTTAAACAGCCTCCCCAGTCTGCCTCCCTAATTCCAGTCTCTCACCCTAGAATCAAACTGAAATACCACTACAGGTCAAGTGCCACTCCCACTACATCCCTCCTCTATTCAACCACACATCATTCCATCTTCAAAACAATCCTAACAGGTAGATACTGCTGTTATCCCCATTGTACAAAGGAGAAAACTGAGAAACAAAGAGGTTAAGTACCCTGCCCAAGGTCACATAGCTAGAAAGTGGGGATCTGGGATTTGAACCCCCAGCAGTCTGGCTCCAGGTTCCAGGGTTAGGGCTTGCCTGACTGCCATGGCTGTCCACAGCCTGGTGCTACCCACCTGTCTGGTCATAGCTTCTTCCTGCCCCAGTCTATCATTACCCCAGAGTCCACCATGCTTCCTCCCACCCTCACCTTCCCTTCTTATCTCTAACCAACCTCCAGAATCAGCTCAAGTGCTGCCATCTTCAAGATCTTTCTGACCACTCCAAATGCCACTATCCTTTCCTGTGAGCTCTCACAGCATGTGGTCTATTTCACCCAGCTTATGTTAAAGGACACATGTCTTATTTCTCACCACTGTTTTCAGTATGTTGGCTGTCTCCTCTCCTCAACTAGACTATAAACTCCCTGAGGCTTCAAATAGCTGCTAAGAGGCTGAATCAGTCAGTGGACATCCTTCTATTGCTAATCCAGATGTCTTGACAGTGCCAGGATTTCACCAGTGCCAAGCCTGATTCCAAATTTTCTTGCACACTCCTTTCCTCTCAAGCCTAAGCCTCTATTATACTGTCTCTCAGGCTGGCCCACAAATTGAAATAGAACAGGATGCTTAATTTTACATCAACCCGTTAAGCTGCTTTAAACATTTCAATATTCCTCAAATGTAGTTAAATATATGAACTTGCACTTAGAGTTGTCAACAACGCATTGATGGTTTGTTTTATGGTTGCATGTTAATCTACAATCTGCTTAATGCAATCCAATACATTATTCGCGATGGTGATGTATAAATTTAAGTCTCGGGCCATGAAATATCATTTAGGATTAAGACTCTAATCTCTTAACAGAGGAGATGCCCGCTCACAAAAGTGAGAAGAGTCCATGAGTATAAGAGGCATCATCACTGTCCCCTGCAACAAAGAATGAGCTATAGGACATGCCAGTCCTGGAGGGCAGGAAAAAAGGAGGGTAAAAGTCACCTTCCTAGCACCAACCAAAGACTCCCTCACTAAATCAGCCTCACAAAACACTAAAAAATTCTCTAACCCAGAGCACTACGTCCTCCTCCCCAAAGTCCTCAGGTACAAGACCAACAACAGGCATAGTAACAATGGCAACAATGGCTAACTCATATAATGCAACCATATGAAGCAGGTACTTTTATTATCCACATTGTACAGATGAAGAGACTGAGGCACAGAGGGCTTAACACATTCAAGGTCACAGAGCCAGTAAGTGGCATTGCGGAGCCAGGCAGTCTGGCCCTTAGCCACTAACTATACTGATAATCTTCACACATAAAACATTAGTCATCAGGCTAATTTTTAGGCTAAAGACTGGAAGACCACTACAAGTTCCATGGGGTAAAATAACTGTTCAACAAATATTCTGAGAACAAGGTAGAGTATGAACTATAGTGAACAATTAGAACAAAAATTAAAAATATAAGATGTACACTGTCCTCAAAAAAATCACAGTTAATAGAAGAAATGAGGCAAATAAGGGATCAGCAGCAGGTCATTAAAATGCCAAAAGATGGGTCCCATGAGGGGAGTGAAGCTGATGACCCGGGTCAGGAAGGAGACGGGCTGGAGAGAGACGGAGAGACGAGGGCAGGGGCAGGTGAAGGGGCCCAGGCTCCACACCCCGTCTGTACCAAGCACCCTTACCCAGACTCCATGGAAAGAGTTGGCCTAATTGCTAAAAATAATGTAACTTACTAGTATGTGAAACATCCCACCTACAGAGGCCCATGCCTTTCAAGCCAGGGGACCCAACCACAGACCTCTCCATGCCTGGAGCACCTGTAAGACATTTCCCCTCCTCTGAAAATAGATGCCAGTCACTCCTGTGTGCTGCCTTTCTTCACAAGCCTGGTCCTGGCCGGAGCTCAAATTCTGGTTCACCATGACTCCAACATCATCAGATGCTCCATCCCTGGACCCACCAGAAAACAGAAACTCACCCAGACTCCAGCATGGCTGGAAGCCCTCGGGACACCAAAACAAGCCTGTGGACCTCAAACACACTGGCAGGTGGTCTCCATGCAGCAAGCTGGCCTAGCAAGGGACCTGCTGGGGGAACCAGCAAACCCCAACAGGATGGTCACCCTCTACAAACAGCAGCCGACACAGCCTTTATCAACTCTGTGCTTCACTATTCGGAAGTGATGTGTTTCAGAAATGTCAAAATCCTTAAAGAAGTGTGGTGATAAAATGAATAGGCTGGTTGCTCTCCATGTTGATACACCCGATTTCAGACTGTCAAAGTGCTTTTAGTTATAATAGGAAATGTACAAAGTTAGCTTTGCTTGTTTTGACAACCACAAGAAAGATTTATCAGTTACATGTACCCATTAAGATGACGAGGTTTTCAAAGTAAAAATTGGATCTAGCCAAATTCTAATGTTATTAATGTTTTCATGATAACAAAAACACACAATTCTTCATATAATTCTCCTCACTGCCTCTGTGGAGGAGAGTTTTGGAAATTCAGTTCACTTGCCAGAAATTTCTGTTACTTTTATTCAATAATTCAAAAGAAGTCCATACAAACTAGAGCAAAGTTAATTTTACTGTTTAGCCTCCAAAACAAGAAAAGTGTCGTGTGACTCAAAAGAGTGGCATTGTGATTTCAAATCCCTGAGCTATAAGGATTTCTCTTCATTTCTTTCTCCTGTCTCCTCAAATCCCTGCTTTTTTCATTCTTGCTTTAATTGCTTCAAATATATGAAACCTGCCACTAGGTTCCCTGAAAGCTCTTAGAAAGACACTGTCAGATTTCCCCCATTGTCAAACTTTCTTTTGAGCTGCATTACTATGGGGAGACACTGGTGTTTACATCCGGGCTCTACCCGTGGTTTGGTTTTACCTCCTGTGCTAAACTTACCCCAAGATAAATAAGCTGGCAAATCTTCATGGCAGCAAATTTTAAATTAAAGAATAAAGAGAAGTGGCGGTCGGAGGAGAGCAGAGGGGAAGAGAGAAAAGCCAAATAATGAAATAATCCAGGTATCGAGGAAAATAAAAATGATTCAGAATTTCCAAATTATAGAGTTGAAAGCTAAAGCTGAGGTTGCCTCCCTCTTCCCATTTGTCTTGAAGTTCCATGAGTAAAATTCAATTAGTAAATTTTAATATACTCCTGGGTGAGAACTATGGGTGGTTCCAGTTCAACTTATACGAACTGAGTAGATTGACTAACGTTATCTCAGTCACCCCCCAGAACAATCCCATAAAAATGTAATATCTCCAAAACACAAATAAAGTGCAGAGACATTAAGACACCTGTTCACAGTCACATAGCTGGTAAGTGACAGAGCCAAGAATTGGACTCTTCAGTCACCTCTTGCTAAAACAATTGAATTCCAAATTACAATTACTACACAGCCAAGAGAGAAAACTTTCAACCAAAGATCTGCTTTCAGCTTCATATTAGCTGTATCCCTCAGCCAAAGAAAGATGACACATTAGGGACAGTGCTTAACATGAAGGGGAGTGCACTGACTGCTGGTGTGACTTCCAGCTCTGGGTAGCAAACGTCCCTATGAAGGCCAGCGTTGGGACTTCACTAAGCAAATGCTGAACAACTATAACCTAATCTTAGCAGACTTAGAGAAGGCTAAGCCAGAGAGATGTGGACAAAAGGATATACTCAGCAGACATCAAGGATTTAGAAAGGAATGCTAACGACGTTTTTTAAAAACAGTGTTTACATTTTAAGCTTGATGTTCTGTGAAGCTGATGCACAAACACAGGTTATTGGACTCAAGTTACAAGGAGTGCATTTTCACACACAAGTATAAAATACAATGAGGTATAAACTAAAACTAAAAAAAAAAAAAACCTCTCTTTAAAAGATTAGCTATGAAAGAGTTTGTAATGAATTAAAATTATGTCTAGATGGCTCTTTAGTAACACTTGCACATGTGTATGTGTCTATATCTCTCCCCAACACAGCACATGCCAGGGCAACACACAGACTCTCCTAAGAATGCCCAAAGAACTGTATTCTCATTATTATAGTATCTTATACACAACTGGAAACTTTACATTGTTACCCTACAACTCTCTCCCACTCTCCACTTCTTTAGGGAAGGGGCAAATTTAATTAATTTTAATTTAGATTTAATTTGGATTTCTCTTCTATCAGACCTGAATGACCTCTTCCTAAGCAACAGGAGGACAGGAACTGAAAAAATTCAACTTTTCCTTCAAGAAACCAGACCCTCACCCATCACCTCAAGTGACAATTAGCAGTTTCTGCTGCACATTATATGAGAACTAATAAGGCAAAGGAATCGAGGACAGACTTTTCCCTTCACAATCCTGTCGGAAGCTTAAAAGGAAGCTTGAACACTAATGAATTCTGAATTCATGTCAGCTCAATGGAGAGCTAAGTCTTTTATCTTCACCTGGAATAGGAATGAAAAAAGAAAAACCCAACAGTTCATCCTCTTCCCCCCAAAATATACTCCTATTCTTGGCTTAGAGAGATTGGAGTCCATTAAAGCTGAAATGGGTATTAGAAATCGCCTAATGCGACCACCTTATTTTAAAGGGGAGGCAACCTAAGCCCAGAGAAGTTAAGCAAGTTGCCCAGAGTCACAAAGATAGTCCTCAGAACCAACCTCCCTGGCCTTGAGTGGCCACTACTTAGTAGGAGAGGGAAATAAATGTATGGGCTTTACTCCAAGTGGTAAGAATGTTTGCACAATTTTTTTCTCCAAAAATGCTTGCAAAATTCTAAGTCAATATATAAATTGTTTAAACTAGAGACAGGTGTTATTGGTCTCAGAGAGAAGTGATCAAAGGGGTCCATACTTCCACAGAATGCTTCCTGGACAAATAGAAGTGACATACATGCACAAACTCACATGCACATACACAAGGGTACTTCAAAAAGTTCGTGGAAAATGCAATTAAAAGATAATATTATTAATCTTTCCATGAATACCCTTGTATATGTCCCCCAGAACACATGCCTGTAAGAACGAGATACAGCATCTTCTACAAATTCCCTAAAAGGAACTCACCATAAGACTCTGCAACAGAGTACATTTTATGAGAAAGAAAGTCCTAGACCCAAAGATTAAAACAAAGTACAGGCAGCTCAGAACCCATGAGGGAAGGCTTAATGCTTCACAGAACTACTCGCAGACAAGTTTAAAAAAGAAGCAGGTTATCAGACAAAATAGTTCCACAAAGCACTGGGAGTAGTAAGGAAAACAGCTAGTTCCCAACTAAGTTTATCTGCCCTGACAGTTTCTGTCTTTGCATGGCAGAAGGTGAGTGTCTACATAAGGAACATAAAGATAACCTACAATGGCTACACATCCCCATCCATTTGCCAAAGTTCACTAAGGATTGAGCATTTCACTTCAGTGCCTCTTCTAATCCAAAGACATGCCAATCTGCTTACTGTTACACAACATCAGGAGGTTCGGATTTCACTTATCGAGGGATGTCGGACTTGCTTTGTCAGAACTTGGTGGCTATTAACACAAGGCTGAATTACCGTGGCTACAATGAATTTTTAAATATTATCTGGTTTTAGAATGCTCAGGAAAGAGGACATGACTAACAAGATGGCGGTAACTACTGCTGGACAACATTCCACTCTGAGAACATAAAAGCCAAATAGTGGAGCATTGAGAAATTAAATCCATGGCCTGGAAAACAAGCCAAGATTAAAAATGTCATATCGATACAGTAGGTGCTCCTGCAAGTGGGGGTGGGGGAGAAGATGTCAGGAACTGGACTGATGTATTTTCATAGCAATATTATATAATGGAGTTGGGGAACGGTCAAGTGTGTCAATACCCTTCAGTCCTTTGGGGGCACTCACCATATCTTTCATCAAAACCCTTTATAAGGAAAAACCTACCATCACACAGCTCAAACGTTTCAGTCACCAAGGCCTCCCAAAGACTCTTCCCACAGAAGGCTGAGCAAGATTAGTTGGGTCCTATGCCTTCCTTTTGGGCCACCAGGAGGTGCTATTAACAGCAACCTGTCTCTCAAGTGAGGGACAACTTGGAAGGATAAAAGTCCCTAAGTTCCTTCTTCTGATGTACTTGAAAATATCCTGCTATCCATGTCTAAGCCAACATCCTTTCCAGTCTTCACAGATCTTAAGAGCAGCTAATATTTTTCCTTAAGTTTCCAAAGAACAGATGAATGAATGAGCTTACTGTGAGAGACCATGAGACTTCCTATCGACTAACCTCCAATTGCATCCTAATAAGACAGAAATTGGAAGAAATTCTTGAGTTAGAGAATACCCAAGGGCTAATAAGAGTATGTACAGTCCTCAGGGATGAGTGAGACCCTCACACATAACTGCTTAGAATCACATTTTCTGCCTAGACTCTAGAGCATGGAAGCAGATTTGTCCATGAGCCCAGGTTTGGGAGCTAATGGATTTATCTCACAGTTCAGTGGTATACGTCATACGTGGTATATAAGCACAATGCTGGTGCTTAGAGGTATGTCCTGCCTCTTGCCATACAGCAACATCTTGGGGCAATGATACAAAGAGCACAGAAACCCAGTTGTGAAAATATCCACAAGGCAAGGAGAGGGAAGGCACCAGACTTTCCAGAGGTGAGATGGGAGAATGTCAGGAGAGAAAGAGTAATCAGGTAGAAAAAGGTGAAGAGAACTCTTCAGGCTGAGTAGCCATTTCCCCACTTTTCACAACAGTGTGAGAGACACAGGAGGCTCCCCGGCCCTGAGGAGAGAGTACGTGGCCCTTTGATGCTGGGGCAACCATCTATACTGCTGATGAGAGTTTTTTCTAGCCCTGTTTGCCCACCATGGGGCTCATCCCCTGACCACATCCTCACCTCTCGGCTGACCTCCAGTTTAGTCATGGGAAGGTCAGGAAAATGGTGGCCCTCACAACCACCAGAAAATACAGGCTTTCCAGGCAGGAGAGGGTCCTCCTTCCCTTTCTTTTAAAGATCTGAAAGAGCATTCCAAGTCTATTTTCTCTGTTGTCTTCAAAATAGCCAATATCTTTGTTTTTCTTCATATGTTGGGCAGAGAGGCAGAAAGAAGTGTTGTGACCTGTTCCAGGGTTGCAGCCAGATATAGAACCCAGCCTCCAACTCCCAGTACAGGGGACTAAATTTTATGGGGGATATAAAAAATAAAAAGTAGAGTTATCAGCAGAATAGAATAGAGAGCCCAGAAATAAACTCTTGCATATATGGTCAACTGACTTCAACAAGCACGCCAGTACCATTCAGTGGAAAGATAACAGACTTCAATAAATGGTGCTGAGAAAACTGGACATCCACATGCAAGAGAATGAGTTGGAACCTTACCTAATATCACACAGAAGAAAATATTAGCTCAAAGTGGATAAAGGCTTCAACGTTTAAGACCTAAAATTAGGAAGCTTTTAGAAGAAAACATAAAGAAAAAGCTTCATGACATTGGATTTGGCAATGATTTGTTATATACCACCACAAGCAGAGTCAACAAAAGCAAAAATATATAAATTGGACTTCATTAAAATTAAAAGTTTGTGCATCAAAAGACACTATCAACAGAGTGAAAATGCTACCCACAGAATGGGAGAAAATATTTGCCAATCACATATCTGATAAGGGATTAAAACCCAGAATATATAGAGAACCCCTAAAATTCAACAATAACAACAACAACAAAAAACCAATTGAAAAATAGGCACAGGACCTCAATAGATATTTCTCCAAAGAAGATATACAAATGGCCAATAAGCACATGAAAAGATGCTCAACATGACTCATCATTAAGGAAATGCAGACTAAAACCACATGAGATACTAGTTCACACCCTCTGAGATGGACACTATGAAAAAAAAAAGTATTGGCAAAGATGTGGAGAAACTGAAACCTTTTTGCACTGCTTATGGGAATCTAAAATGCCATAGCTGCTATGAAAACAGTATGGCAGTTCCTCAAAAAATTAAAAATACAATTAAAATACGATCCAGCAATTCCCCTTCTAGGTATATACCCAAAAGGACTGAGAGCAGGGACAGAAACAGATATCTGCGCACCTGCATTTACAGCAGCATTATTCACAGTAGCCAAAAAGGGGGAAGCAACCCAAGTGTTCACTGATGAATGAGCAGATAAACAAAATGTGGTTTAAATATGCAATGACATCATTTGCAATAGCTAAAAACTAGAAACAACCCAAATGTCCATCAACAGATGAATGGGTAAACAAGTGTTGTGTTAAAAGTACAAAGTGCTGAAGAGACATGTGTACACCTCTGTACAAAGCAGCATTATTCACAAAGCCAAAAGGTCGAAGCAACCCACGTGCGTACTGACAGGTGAATGGACAAGCTGAATGTGGTATATACACACAATGGAATATTATTCAGCCTTAAAAATGCACGAAAGTCTGATGCATGCCACAACATGGTGAACCTTGAATACATTATGCTAAGTGAAAGAAGGCAGACACAAGAGGACAAATACTGTACGAGCATGATTCATTCATATGAGGTATTTAGTGGTATTTGGAGTAAAATTCAGAGAGACAGAAAGTAGAATGAGGGTTGCCAGGGCCAAGAGGAGGGAGGAACGGGGAGTTGTTTTTAATGGGTGTAGAGTTTCAGTTCTGCAAAATATAAGGAATTCCGGAGGTGGATTATGGTGATGGTTGCACAATCCAAAAGTACTTGATGCCACTGAACTGTACACTTTAAAATGGTTACAATGGTTTTTAAAAAATGATTTACATAGGACTACAGCCTTCTTACAGAAGAAATCAACAGTCATTCTACAGCCTAGTCCTCTGGAAGGTTGCTTTCAACCATTCAGAACACCTGTTTTTACATCTGTAAAACGGGGATGTGCCACCACTCACATGAGATAGAGCACCAAGTAGTCCCTGGCACCACTCCTAACACACGTTAGACGTTCAATAAATGTTAGTTGCCTGCTCCTTCCCCAGAGCAAATGTTTTTCGTTTCTACCTTAAAAAAGTGAAACTTCCCTCCTTATTAATTGCCAGGTTTGCTATGAGGTAATTGGCAGCCTCCTTTGATTCCAGGATTGCTCTAGATGTTTTTGCACAGGGAGGCTCCAGAGTCTTTGTAAGGCTTGATGGCCAGATAATGAGACTGTATTTCTGCTCACATCCCCAAACATACCAGGACCAAGTCCCACGTGGTCACATATTTTCACATTTGGAGCAGCAGAAAATCTGAATGTGAATAATAAATTTCCTAAAAGAGCCCCCTGCACAGTCTCTACTTGGAGAGGCCAAATAGGACACAGGCAGGAATATTTCACCTGGGTTTTCTTTGATTTGTTTCCTTTGATTCTCAAGCAGATAACTCCACTCTATTCACTAGCCTCATTTGTGGGGAGACAGACAGCATCCTAGCAAGAGGCAGTATGGCTGAGTGGGAAGAAGCATCAGGTTTCAGAGACAGAGAGCCTGGATTAAAACCCCAGTTCTGCCACCGACCATGATGTAGGACAAGTTCTCAAATGCTCGGCCTTGTTTTTCTTGTCCATTAAGAGAAGAGAACACCATCTGCCTAACAGGGTGGTTGTGAAGATTAACTGAGTTAATGTACATCCTGATGTAATAGGAGAAAAACAAAGTATCACAGTCTGCACATCAGCAGGCTCCTTGTTATGTGCCTAATGCACAGGAGTTAGGCCACGGAAAGGGTAGTCAAGCTCCTTTTCTAAGAAGTCTAAAATTTGGAGGCAGGAGTAGAAAACATTCCTTTTAACATCCTATCTTCAGACAAAAAACATCTGTGAGCCCAGGACTTACCTTCACTTTCCTGGCTCACTGGGGAAGGGGGTGAATAGCAGCAGAAGGGAGTGGGGGTAGGGGCCAGAAAAAGAGAGGCCAACAGAGACTTAGAGACTGGCCACCTTGGTCCCTCTCCAAGTCTTATTCCCACTCACTGGGAGGCCCAGCTACACCACACCTTTGATCTTGGGTTCCATGGGACAATTCAGTATCTTTTTAAGTCCTCCATTTATGCTTAAGCTACCTCAAATTGATTACCGGTTTAATACAATCAAGAATCTTGACCAAGACACAAATCCAGAAGCCATGCCTATATAGGGGTCACAAAATGTTCCTGTTGCCCCCTCTTCCACCTCTTCTTCTTTCTGTCAAGTCAGCAAACACCAGGGGGATGGCCGTGAACCGCTCACTCTGCTCATTCAACTTTTCCTTCAAGAGCACGCCTCCCTGTCTCCCCCCACTTCCCACAGTCCTCTCAGCCTGTTCTTACAGACAAGTCTCACCCTACACACACACACATGCACACATGCACTACTACACCACTTCTGTCTCGACTAATTATGCAAACAGCCAACAGCAACATGCTGGCATTGGAAGCAAAGAGTTGGCACCTCCCTCCTGCATGGTCCCCAGCCTGTGTGAGTCCTCATGGTCTCCTTCATGGAACTGGAAACCACCTATAATTACCTTCATCATAGCCAAAGACTTTAGCAACAATAGAGCATTTAGTCTTTAGGGTCTTCAAAAAAACTGGGCATGGCTGCAAGCATTCCAGCTCAAAGCTGCACTTCGTACAGACTGCCGCGGGATGCATTTCCTAGGACTTGTTGCAGCTGGTGCAGAAGGGTGTGGCCAGGAGACCAGCAAGTCCTCAGAAAAGTCTGGCAGCAAGGACCAGGAGGTCCTGGGGAAAAGAGGCATTGGGCAAACTCCATCTCCCTAATCTGCATAGTGACTGCCGGCCAAGTTTGCTCTCCGAGCTGTGAGAAGGACCAATTAATTTATCAATCTGCACCTCTTTCTGCCATAACATATTTCCCTCTTGCCAACAAAAAATGTGTCCATTATCAGGCAGGTCCCTGTCCTCCTAAGCAGCCCATGCAGCTGTATAATTACACTTCTTTCCTTGACAACTTGCATGATTGTTTTCCTAACAGTATATTACTTCGTTAGTACTTTCCAATATACGTTATTTTTAAACTGTCACTTTTGCCCAACTCATCCCAATTCGCACTCGTCTGTTTATCATAACAATCATTAATAACTGTCAGTCCACGCCATCAATGTAACGAACTCACTCCCTCATTAGCATGTTCTAGCATTTGTTCTGTAGAGGGGGCTGATTATTTTTTACAACAGGCCAAGCCAATTACTTTAGTGAAATGGAATCACATTAATCAAAACTTAACAAGGTGGCAAATTTAAAGATATCAGATTGCAAAAGACAGCATAACTAATATGTCAGTGTCAGGGGTAGCGTGTAGGTATGCAGCAGCTGTACTAAATATATCTCTTCACAGAGGCCCCATGAATTTTGACGTTTCATATGATCTGACAACTACCAAAGTGATCTTATAGAAGGCAAGAGCTTGGTCTGCACGGCTCACAATGACTTCTGTAGGTTCTGGCAAGGGCAGCGTGAGCAGAGAGGGAGGTGGGAGAGGGGAGAAGAGATGGTGGCCGCTCCTGTCCAGGCTGGCAGACAGCAGTTGATCCTGTCTCTCTGTGCCAAGGCATTTTCTCTTACACTTTAAATGATGATAGTCATCCATCACCATCTGACAACTACATCAAAACCAGCTGCAAAACATGCAAAGCCCAGCAGTCTAAAATATGCTGACACAACCAACAGAAAAACAGATTTAAAATATATATATTTATATATTCCATAGGAAAAAGATGGGGGGGGAGACACAGAAAAAGTGGGGGTGGAGGTGGAGGTGGGGTGAACTACAAAATGTTTGGGAGTGAGGACAGAGCGAGGAACAAGCCAGGGCAGTGAAGGAAAGGGAAGAAAAGTGAGAACAGAAACAAAGAAAAAGAATGAAAAGGAGATGAAGATAAAGAGAGAAACAAAGAAAACGGGGGAGTGATGAATGGAAACAGGGAGGAGGAGGAAAGAATGGGAAGGAAGGAGAGAAAGAAGGAACACATGGCACGGCCGGTGCTGAGAAGGCAGGCAGAAGAGGCTCTCTTATGAGGTGAGGACTGCACCCCAGGAATCTCGCTCCCGTCTAGCCTTGTCTCTTTATTCCACTGGCCAGTGCTTCAGCTCAATCCTGTCTTACCTCCTGCCAGAAAATACGAGGTTCCAGATAGGTCTCTCCTGCCTGAGTCAAGCTTCCACCACCAGCACTTTGTCCCTAACATACACCCCTACTTCTGTCACTCCCCCAACCCATGGGCCCCTCACGACCCACAGCATCCAGTCTAACTCCATAATACAGCACTTAGGTAGTGCAAGTATTTGCCCTCACATTTATTAGCTGGGTGACCTTGAATAAGTTATTGGACCTCTCTGAGCCTCCATTTCCTCATCTATAACAATGGGGCTAATGTTACTTACAGCTCAAGATTTATCTTTAAGAGTAAAATGAATGACACACAAAAAGCACCTAGAAAAATAATAAAAATAAGAGCAGAAGTACCTAGAAAAATGTTTGACGCATGAGTAGGCACCATTCCCAAGAGTGGTCCTTGGGGTAGAGACTTTGTTATTTATTCATCTTTTCAGCCAATTCAAAGTAAGCAAGCCTTAGAATCCTGTGGAACTGAGCTGGGTAGAGCCCTTCTTTGCAGTTTACATCATTTATGAGGTTTACATTCTTCCCAGGACCTCTTCAGCCATGTATTTAATAAACTAGAGAACTGGCTGGCTGCATGCAGAGGACAGAAGGTGGCCCACATGACTCGTAGGCTTTTCAGGGACGAGCTAGCTCACAAAGGCACCATGGTCCAGTGTGGCACATCTGAATGCATCTTTCCCTGGACCCACAACCCAAACCAGCTCAGCCAGCCTATTCTTACTGTATTTAATGAAGCCTGTTTATTTATTTACTTATTCCAAAGAAGCCCAGAACCAGGTACACCAGGCTGGCAAAGGCCCCATTGTATAATGTGATTAGATTCAGTTATATCACACAGTTCATGAAATTGTGCTATGATTCATTTTTACAATTTAAATAGCTATTTGGTTGGGTTACCAGGTTGAACGTGATGAATGTGTATGATAAAACAGAACAAAGAGAAGGGCCAGTGCCTGTAAACTAAAACATTAGTCAGTGTATTAACCCCTTCCCTCCTTAATTGTGATACCTTCCCTTCAATCTCATATCTGCTATCCGATCTATGCCACTGCCAAAGGTGATGATTTAACCTTCTCCCCAGCAAGGGAGAAGCTTTCTCCATAGAGTCATCGTCCATTCTATTCTAATGCCTGTCTCAGGATAAAAGGATAAGCCACAAGTGTTCATGGGTCCCAGTGCAAAGTCCCAGATCTGCAACTTCCATTCTAGTCCTGAATCTTACATGTCAAACATTTAACTCCTGTCCAAATTAACATTCATGGCAATCGTGGTGTGAGATATTGGCATGCCACCTAATTACTCTCATGCCACAAGAAATAAAGCTGGACTAAAAAGGAATCACTTCAGCATAAAGTTTCATTGAAATAACTTAGGCAAAAAAACAGGACTTGCATCACTCATGTTGGTATCTTTCATGTCACATGAGAGATTATTTTTTCATTGCACCAGGGCTCCTCTCTGTTTAAAGATATTCTAGACTCTAATAAAGGACATCACCACTTTGTATATTACCAGTTTTAAAACAAAATTGTATTTTTATTTTAAAGAATCACATAACTTTAATGTTGGAAGAGGTCTTACCAATTAACTCCTGCCCCAGTTCATTTTTCTTTATTTCATAAAAAAGAAATCTGGGTGTGGCATACGTCTCAAGGACGGCTGCAACATATCTCCCATCAATATGTTCTTCTAATGTGACCCTGCCATTTCCTAATCCAGAAGTAGACTAACTCCCCTCTTCTTGAATCTGGGCAGACTTGGGTTACTTTCACTGACAGAGTACATGGAAGTTACACTGTGTGACTTCTGAGGCTAGGTTATAAACGTGACACTGCTTGCATCTTGTTTCCTGGAACACTTGCACTTGGAGCCCTGAGATGCCATCTAAAAAGTCCTACTACCCTGAGATGGCCATGCTATGAGGAAGCCACAACACATGGAGAAGCCACATACAAGGGCTCCAGTCAGCAGTTCAAGTCTTAAATCATCCCAGCCCAGATACCAGACATGGGTGCAAATCAGCTTTCAGATGACTCCAGCCCCAGCTTCAACTCACCCCCAGCCTTCGAGTCTTTCCAGCCCAAGCTCCAGGCTTGTGGACCACAGACAATCCACTCCACTGTGTCTGAATTCCTGACCCACAGAATCCACGAGCATATAAAATAGTTGTTTCAAGTCCGTAGGTTTGAGGTAATGCAGCAATAGATCATGGGATACTAGGAAGCCTGGTTGAGTAAAGGCCAAGTGAGAATCAGAGTCCAGGTCTGTGAACTCTAGGATTGGTGCTATTTCTCCTTCACAACCCTTCTGCCACAACTTTCACATAAAGCAAGTTGTACCTGTGCCACACACACCATTTTACTATAACAGTGAATAAGGCAGGACATGAGAAGAGGTTAGCCAAAAACTCATCAGATGTACAGGGCATCAGCAGAGGTTTCACTGCCCTTGAGATGAGTCAAATCTCCCAAAGGACAAGCTAAGGGAAAACCTACCTTCAGCAGGAAATAGCAAAAGCTGGGTATTCGGGCATTCAAACAGAAAAATATATATATATATCACCCAGCAGTCACTGACATTCACTGGATCAATGATTTGTTCCCAAGTATAAAATTCCCTGAAAAGCAATCACTGCCACAAATGGAGGCCCTTATATCACATCTCCCACAAATTTCATTTTACTTCAAGCTTGGAGAGCATCAGCAATCCCCCAACCTGGTCCTCTGGACACTTGGGTCAGTGACTCAAGCCTGGATACTCAGCCTGGATCCAGCAGGGAAAAGTCTAGATTTAGACATTCAGGACTCGAGCCTGAGGTTCAAACAGATGAAGAGGACTACATTACAGCTGAGTCTCCTTCTTCTCATGTCCTCCCACGTGACCTGCCACGTGGCACTCAATTCTCAGACTTGCCCTCTTCACGAGTCTGCTAAGAATCTCAGTCGTGTTTTACCACCTTTTCAGCCATGAGAATCCAATGTAATGGGCTCTCAAGAAGAGAGACCCTTGGATGAGCTTCTCCTTAGTGGTAGAAAATATCATCTATCTCATGCTTGCCATGTGAGGAATTAAGAACAATACATTTTATCCCCAAATTTGTCACAATTTTTTCTGGATCCAAATTAAACCTCATGGTCTGACAAAGGATATTTATCTTTTACATAGATTTATTTAAATGAAAGTCTTAACGAAGGCATAAAAGTGAAATCACACTTAGCCATTCATTTAATGAACTGTCTTTAAAAAAGATAAAAATCAAAACTATAAACTTTAATAGTACATGTACATATATACATATTAATATAGTATTTGCATTTTCAAAATCAAAACCACCCTGGACGATCTGAGATGTAAACTCACCATACGGATAGTCACCTTCTGTAGCAAGCCTTTCATGGCAGATCAGAGGAGGACTGACGGCTTCTCCACTAATCATCTAACCAAAAATATTTGGAAAAGTCCATTTGTATTCTCTCTTTAACCTCTCAAGGGTGCACTGACCCTTTCTCCTTCCTTAGGCAAGTCGCCTAAACTCTTTCGACTTTAGTTTTTTCATTTGTAACACACTCAGAGAGACAAAGTGACACGGAGCTCAAGTTCACAGAGCTTGGCGGGAACTTCAACTCAGATCTCTGCCTGTCATAGATTGTTCTTTGCCTCCACTTCCTCAAGGGGCCGAACCCTGGTGTTCTGCGGCCGCAACCCTCCTCACTGGGGCCCTGCAATAATGGCCAGGGTGGAGGAAAGCCCAAATGACACAGGGCTGGCAGAAGAATCTACCACTTCCACACATCAGTGCAAGTGGCCCAGGCCCCAAATTGAGAACCCCCCATTCAGACTCTCAAATACCAAACTGGCATGGGGAAAAAAGACTAAAATACCCTAAAAGGCATTAAGAAAAAAAAAAAAAAACACCAAAGCTTCCCTTTGAACTCAACACAGAAAGTCAATTGAGGACAGAGCACAAAGCCCTGCCCTCCCTCCCCAACATTCTCACCTTGCCCAGCATTCCCTGGCCTGACCACCGTGCTAACAGAGAGGCTGCAGACGTAAGAGGGGCCTCTAATTTATTTTCCTCCCTGATTTATTTTCCCCTTGCACATCACTTTGGTATGACAGCAATGCATAATTCGATTACACATGATATATAAAATCATTGCAGCTGTTCAAAAATATTCACAGTAAGAGAATTTCAGATCCACATTCAGACACAGGCACACAGACATGCAGATGCAGTTAGACTTTCTGACTATCCCACTAAAATCACAAAGGGAGAGGAGGAAACTAAAAGCTCTTCTGTCTACTGATGAGTATTTCCAGCCTTCCTGTCTTCGTGCTTTGTCCATAAGTACAGAATTCACAGGACCTTCTTAAAAAGAAAAACACCTATGGTGCTAAAGGGGGGAAATAGCATTTGGGAGTGAGATGACAGCAATGCAACAGAAAAATCAGAGTGTGCACTGTTTAATTTTACTTTAAGATGCTACAATGAAGCTGGGTGCATTTAATTCCCTTCTAAACGCCATGTAAAAGTTTCTCTCCCGCCTGCTCACTCTGTGGGCTACATACCGTGCCTAAGATTAATCCCTCAGGAGTTTTTTATTTCCTATTCTGCCTATCTTTCATCTTCACCCCAGACTAAGCAGATGGATGTGAATTCAAAGTTTTCTGATCTTTAGCACAAGTTATGGAGGGTTATCTTTGGCTGTATATCTTTCTGCTGGCAGTGCTCCCTTGGTGATGAAGGATTAACCACCCCAGCTGTCTCTTTCCAGAATGATGCAGTGCCATGCTCCTCGACACGACAGCATCACTTAATCTTAATGTCCGCTCTCCGAGCGCAGCCGCGCAGGACAAAGCCAATCAACATCAGATGCCACCAAGATGGACCTACTGCTTGGCCCTGGAGTCTCTCACCCTCTCACTCCTATTAATCAACATCATCCAACCCAAGCCCAGAGTTCACTTCTCTCAAACCACAGTTAAACCGAGCTGAGGACCACGCTAAGCATCTGAAGCACGTGGCAGGAGGAGGGGCAGTGGGAGACCATCAGCTGCACCAGGAGCACAGCATGCCAAGCCACGTCCCTGAATGAAAGAGCCCTTCCCTTTGCCCAACCTCCCTTCAGTGCCAACATTGGTTCTGGGGCACTCAACATCTCTACATGCACTGAAATTCACACATGCGGCATGATAGAGATTGATCTCAAATGAAACCTACGTGTCTTCCAGAGATTCCCGAAAGAGTCTGAAGAAAGACACATGGCCACTCACAACCAAACTATGTTAGCTACCCTTCCCCATCTTCACCCTTACCAACAGACGTGCCTCTGCTTATGCTTGCAAAACTGGGCCTAACATATTTTATTTTTCTTTGCACAAAACACTTAGTGTCACCATGGAAGGCACAAATGGAAACCCTGACCCGACCAAACTGCCTTGCTTATGTGACTGATAGATCCACAGATACATTTAATACTAATAAGACTCCTATCTGCCCTCCTTCCCCTTTTATAAGTTTACATATCACAGGTGGGAAAGCAAAACAATACTCTCATGTTTTTCTCTAGCTCCAAGCAATTATAGTAATGTACCTCCCTTTTCTTTCTTAAGAAAGAGAACAAAAAAGTCAGCCCAGATCTCAAAGGCAAATGTAATAAAACAGTAAATTATTGCTGGAGTTTACTAAACAAATGCAACCTAGTTAAATTTGGAAAAATCTTCACTTTTGCTTACATTTGCAATTTTACTGCTGAACTACTGGTATTTCTTACTTATGCAACATTAAAATGTATAAGAAATCCTCTTGTGTGCTATATCCAGCATCTACTCTTGATTTATAATACCCAATTTAGGGGGGAAAAAACACAACTAAACCTGATTTAAATCACAGATTACTCTGTAAAACACAAGCAAGGAACTATTCCAAATCCTAAATGTAATTTAAACATATTTATATTTTACAGTGATATATTTTCCCCATTCCTTGTCTTACAACTGTAAACTTTCTATAATTATATAAGCAATTTCCCTAAGGTCACAACATTGATCATAGTTATAAATTGCTAAAGGACAGCAACACACAGTGAGCAGTAAAATATATGCTGGACATCACAAACAGTTTCATCAAATCAGGAATGGGGGAAGAAGAGTAAGAAAAGTAAGAGTGGAGATACAGAAAGGGGAAAAAGTAACACATTTTCCAAGAAGTCCTGACACAATGTCACATCCTGCTACCCAGAGCCATTTGGAACACAGTGTTTTACAAACTGTCCCACAATTGGGTGTGGTTTAATTTTTGACAATATTCTTAACCCTTTGCTTATCACTCTGAAAGCCATCTGAGATGGAAGCCTGGGAAACAAACTCCAGAAGTCACTCAGTTAAAGCACAAGTAAAAACCAAGAAGACAAATCCTCTATGATTAAAACTGCCTCTTGTCATGAACAGCAGTTCTCAAACTTGTGTTCCTAGGAACCCTAGGATTACATGGAGGTATTCCCTGGGTAAAGCAGGTGGAATTCAGGCTTCCCACCCATTCTTTAACCAGAGCAACTTCTCTTTGATCTGTGTCTTCTACTGGGGCTCTATAGAAAAAAATCTTACTTGGAAAAACAGATTTAAAGCCTGAAAAAAGATAAAAAGATTTGGAAATGATGGCTTCCTGATGTCATCATGAAGAGTAAGATCGAAAGGAAGTTATCTGAGGGTCTCTGGCTGTTTGTCAGTGTTTCCGGTACTTTAGGTAACTCTTATAATGAGAGAGGATTCCGGCACTCTCTGCATACCATGCAAATGGCATTGCTCTCAGGCGCCTCCAGCATCCAGGTTCCAGCCAGATGGGCTGACAGGCCAGTCATCCCTCATGGTTAACAATGCCACACTCCACTCAGGGCAGCTGCCTATTAGGAAGACAGTTGAGACCCAGAGGGGAGGGAGAAATCAGCACATGACAGACACTGTCTCGTTCAGTTATAAAATAAACCTGAAAAGACCTGTGTTCTCTGAAAGTTTAAGAATGGAGTAGTTCAAACTTTTCCTTATCAACATTTTCCGAGGAACACTAAGCTTCTCTGTAGCTTAGGATCCTGGTGAAGCTTTCCAAGAAAACTACGGAGCTATTAGTATGTGCTACACATGCTTTCCAAGAGGACAGCCACTAAGAGACTGGCCTCCAGAAGTAAACAACGTTGCCCGTGTCTCTCTCCATCCTGCACCCCACCCCTTCACCCTACTCACTTCCACAGCTGCCACCGCCTCCTTCTATATCCCTCCCACCCTCCCTCTCCATCTCCTGTTTCTGTCTCCATTTTTCTACTTATGTACTATTAATAGTTCCCAAATAAAGTACAACCACTTTCCTGCAGCATGACAAACTTCCCTGACCCTTATTCCCTGAATAATGTCATATTCACACTGTTTAATGGATAAAGTGCAGGTGTGGACCAATCAGAACAGAAGCCAGCTACGAACAGTTCACAATCACACATATAGGTAGAATGAGTCAATGTAAGTCTTGGCTCCAACACCAAAGGAAAGAGAAGCTGTAAATCCTACCAGTTAACTCTGCAGGCTTCGAAGTCAGAGAGACCCAAGTTCAAATCTCCCCTCTACCAGTTTCTTTCTGTAGACCCTCAATTTGCTTAGATGAGAACTGTTTCCTCCAGCGTAACAGGTATAACAAGTCCTACCTATGAAAAGTAAATGCATTAATGCAAGTAAAACTAAAATTTGTAAGTGCTCAATAGATATAAATTTGATAAATATTTCCCTTTTATTTAACTGTTTTTCATTAGTTGGTTGGTTTCTGTTTTTTGTCTCTTAGATTGCCTATATGTGTTATGGATTCCCAATAAACAAGCTGAAAAACAGAAAAGCCTTGTCAATTCTGGTCTTAAGAGAAAAGGAGATCTCCAGGCCCTGGGGGGAGTCTGCATGGGGTCAAATTTTGGAGTTGCTAAACTGTGGGTAGAATGAAGTTTGGCTGTGCTGCTGGGTTATCACCCAGAGACGCAGCAGAGCTGATGGCCGTTACTGTATTTTTATCCTTTAATTAATTAAAAACAACACTATGTCAATTTGGAAAATTATATATATAATTTTTTATCAGAAGAAAGCGAACTGGATCCTTATAATTTACTTCTCATTTTATAAATAATAAACCTCATGGAAAAAATTGGGAAAAAAAGGCAATTAAAATCACCTGCAATCCTGCTGTCTGGATGATGATGATAATATAAACAGCTAACATATTTTACTGATAGCTTATCATATGCCAGCACTGTGCAAAATGCTTCACTATATTATCTAATTTAATCCTCTTTGCTTTTTTGATGTAGGAAACTGAAGCTTAAAGTGCTGAAGTGATTGGCTCAAGCTCACATTGTCACACCACCATAAGTGACAGCACCAGGATTTGAACCCAGGTCTGAATCCAAAGCTTATGTGGGTAAGCTCCATGCAAGATTGCTCTCCAGAAATAACAAAAGTTCATATTTTGATATATTTCCTTCCACTCTTTTTCCTAAGCCTACAAATAAGTAGGTAGGTAAGTAGATGGACACAAAAAATTATCATTGAATTATTTAAATTTCTACATTGGATTAGTCAATATAAATATTTATATGTACAAATGTTTTTGGTTCAAGCACAAAATCTTCAGTCTCCTGAACCGTGAATTGCTTAAATAAGATAGTTTCTACATGGGCAATTTTACAAATCTCTAGCACAAGTACTTTCCACTCCAGCTTCAAACACTGAGACTTTGAACACATCCTCTCAAAAAGGAATAAACAGAATGTGACACAAACCCACAAACACAACCCACGGGTTTCTCAGAAAATACAGGGCAATGCAGACCAAACATCAAAGAAAAATAGTAAGAAAAAAACATGAACTTGATAATATGCCTGGGTAGGAGTTTCTGTACAAATATTTTAATCAGGAAAAGCAACTAGGGACATCCTTTTAAATACCAAGAACAGCCAATTCTTTTAATCCTTCAAATCAAATACATCTTTTTTCAGTAATTTCTAGAAATGTTCCACTTTGGGCCCTTTCATTGTCTCCTTCCCTTGTGAGTGCTGGTGCTGGCTAACTATAGAGAGAAATTAGGCCCACCTGGCACTCGAGTTTAAGGCCGGAACCTTGAATTCTGTTCCAGAGGTGAGCAGATAGATTCAAATCCCTCAGAACACTGAAAGACCTTGAAATCAGAAAGACTTTGAAAACAGAATTTGACCAGTAACTGATGTCCTCTACTTCTCAAAGGTCATTAAATAGAGGGGAAGGGGGGAAACCAGCTCATCATCCAATGTGAAAGGACAAATGCTGCTCTCAGATGCTCAGGCACAACACCCAGGGCTCCAGTCCACTGCCCAAAGCCGGCTGCTAGGAAAGTTAAATAATACTAACTGCTGGCAAGGAGCTCCTTAAAGACAACTGAGATCCAGCCTGTCATTTACCAGTAACTGAATTCGCCAACTCAAAACCCAAGTGTTGTACAAAGGTCATCAGAGCCCGTGTCCCACCTTCTTATTTCCCAGGAACCACCTCAAACTGGTCCCGATCTCTTAGGCACCCAGAGCAAAGCATGCCAGAAACTTCTCATAGTTCTCTGAAAAGGGTGGCAAGGAGTCTCATGAACTCTTTGGAGATGGGAAGAAAACATGTTCATGGTTTTCAACTTGATAAATTTATTTGGGAATATGGTCATTTTCATCATTTATTCTTTTTTTTTTAACCCTCTTCAGTAATGTTTTATAGTTTTCTTCATACAAATCCTGCATTATTTCTTCTTAAATTAATTTGTAGGCATTTGTTGTTATTGTTAGTTGGAAATGAGATCTCCTCTCTACCCCCCTCCATTTTGCTATATGGCTTTTTCTATATTTTTTAACTAACTACCTTATATAACTCTGATTTAATAGTTTTTCAGTGGATCTGGTTGGATTTTCCAGATAAGCAATCACTTCACTCAAAAATAATGATATTTTTAACTCCACCTTTTTGTTAATTATACCTCTGTTTTCTGTGTCTTGTCTTACTTCATCGTGTAAGACAGTGATTGCAAATTCAGATGCCCTCTTGGCCAGGCAGGTAACATAACCAAGTGAATTGAGCTAGGTGAGGACCGGAGGCCTGGAGAATGACACCTGTGTCTACAGGCGGCAGCTGCTACTCTGCTCCTGCGTTACACTCAGGAGCACAGGCTTCATCTTGCCAGATAGTCAAGAGAAACCACAGATAAAGATTTTTTTTTTTTTTTCTAGTTAAACTACCAGTTCGTTAAAGGTTATTTTTTAAAATTTTAAACGGAGGCCAGGCCAAAATAGAATGCCACAATGGTCAGATTCAGCCTGAAGGGGACCAAAAACCTCTCGGCAACATCTTCCAAAATTTAAGAAAGTTTTCAATTTAAATTGTAATGGAAGTGGGCACCCTTATCTCAGCCCTGACTCTCTCTATTATTGGGCCACTAAAGAAGATGTTTGTTTCTGACCAGAGGTAAAAAGTCTGTATCATGTTAAGTCTCTAATGCTAGCTTACTGGGAATATTTTATCAGAATTTTGAATTCTATTAAGATAATTTAGTTTTCTCCTTTGACCATATGTGATTACTTATATTAATAAATTTTCTAAGATTAGAAAAGAAAAATAAAACAGAATACTTAAAACAGCACACTGGGAAAACCCACTATAATATGTGCTTTCAAAGAAAAATGTAAACAGATCTTTCCTAATTTTTTGTAACACCTTGGCTTTATTTTACTGACTCAACACGTGATTATGACTAGCTTTCTCACCATATTCCAGTAACTCATTCTACTCATTAAAATCCCAGTTATAAAACTGTCACTGACGTCATGTTTCAAAAAAAATTATTCACAACTCGATCCATCATCAACTTAGTCTACACAACCAGTTTTGAATTCCAAAGGAATTCCACACCACGATCCACATCTGTATTCCCAAATCCACTTGGATACAGTTTCCCAAGTCCACTTTGATACAGTTCACTCTTTGGAAAGATGTTAGAATGACAAACTTCCTGGAAAAAGCTTTTGTTGGGGAAGGTGGTGACTGGAAGGATGCTAAAAAAAAAAAAAAAACATAAAACTGGCTTAAGACAGAAAAGACATTCAGTACATGAATGTAAAAACACTAAACTTGGCTTACAAAATTGTTAATTAGGTATTTGACAGTGAAATATCACAAACAGCTGGAGCTAAAGAATATAAACCCACACAGGGAGTGGCAGGAGTAGGAAAAAATACACTCAGACTTGCACAAACACCATCAAAGACGATGTTTAAACTCAACCTCTTCTGCAGTAACAATCTTGACACCTACACAATGGGTCACCTACTTCCACCAAAATTCACAAGCCAAGTATTCCCAGGTTTCTAAGTGCAGGCTCTAAATTGGAAATTCTTTTCCTCATTTAGAAATTTAGGCCATAAAATTTGTGGCCACCAAAGAGAATGGACCAGGCCAGAATTTAAAAGAATGTGTGCACAGAGGCTGTGAAAAGCCATTACTTTGAGAAGTTTGGTCTTAATTTTTTCCCCCCCAGAATACATAAATAGTCTTAATGCTTTGGGAGATGACTCCAGAGGACCTCCCAGAGTCTGTTATCCCATCTCCTCTCAAACACATGCTCCAGGGCTCACCATATCCTCTGCCAGAAGTCTGCTCTCCAGGGATCCTCCCCCACCCTTCTGATGAGGAGCCACCATCAGAAACACTCACTGGAGTTGTTCAGAAAATTCTCACCAGCAGAGTCAATGACAAGGCAAAAGCTCCAACTGGACATACTGGGGCAGAAATGGCTGCCTGACCCTGTGACACCAGGGGGAAAGATACTTGCTGGAGGAAAAAAAAAATCTCACTCTTTAAGGACCCCTTCAGCAGTTCTATGTTGGGAAAGACACAAACTCTCCCTATACCTGATACCTAGTCAACCTGTTTCCTCCCCCAAACATATCTGGTGGCAAAAAGAAAATCTAATTTTTCTTTAATTCCCCAGCACATTTTAATGTATAACTCAGATGAGAGTCTGAGAGGTGCAAGCTTAGATAGAACATTCTAGAAATAAAAATATATTTGTCAATATTATACTTTCTAATAAGTCTAAGAGTTTATTGGTAAAGCTACCCCTGATACTCAAGCTTAAAATGGTAAACTTCAAAGTCCAAAGGTTAGAGCCTCCTAAGGAAAAAAAAAATGATATCACAATGTCTTTTTTAGACGGGATGATGAAATATCCTGACTTGTCTGTCTCCAGGTATTTTTAGAAAATGCTGAGAACAACGAGACTGTGAAATAAGCTTACATGAAAAGGACCACCAACGGACAGCCCAATTCCTACCACTAATAATCTTTTCCAAAGATTTGCATATCTTAGACAAAGGTTTAAGAGGTTGATATTCCTTCTGCCTGTATCTCTAATGTCTTTATGGATAAAAGGTACTAGAGTAACTAACCTTCCAGGGAAAGGTAACATGCTAACTCTTCTTTAAGATACCGACAGCTACTATGATGCAGAAGAGCAGAAGTATAAAGGTTGCCAGATGGGCAGCAAAGGTCTTGGAATATTAGAGGTCAACAGAATAACAGGAAAGGGTCCATACAAGGACAGAACACATTATGGCATCCAACACTAATCTAAAAACCAAACAAACAAAATCACCATCCCAGGCAGCCTAAGAGCAATGGTCCAGATGCCAGAATAAGGGGAATCAATTTAGGGTGGGTCAATGAAAACAGCTTCACCCTCCACAAGACCATGGCAAAAACCACATCAATGCCAGTCATAGGAGATCACTCTATTTTGCAAAATATGAAACTGTTTCATTGCAAATCTATGGAAACAATGTCACAGGGGCCAAGGGCTGTCACTTTGAGTCAAAGAAGGCCCACTTCACTGTGGCGCTGATGGCCAGCGATGTCAAGGCGAATTACACCCACACTCACCAAGGGAGAAATCAAAGTCAGGAGAGGAACATTCAGCTGGAGACACACCCACAGGAGTTTGGAAAGCCAGCACTCCTTCCAAGCTGTACTAATCTATCACAGGCTCAAACAAAGGATGTGTTTTTTTCTTCTCCATCAAGAAATGGAAAGGACTGGTGATGCGATAATCCAAAGGGAGATTTAGAGAACTGTTCTTAAAGCCTAGGCACTCTACACTTGGTGACATGTGGGGTCGGAGGGGTGGTGTAATGAGGCTCACTGCCTGGTGAACCTGAATATAAAAAAGGGAGTCATGAGCAGAAACTGCAAGGGATGGACTCCCAAAGAAACAACTGGAGTTCTTTCTCCTGTTTGTACTGTGGTCCCACGAGCTACCTGAGTGGCGTGGATGATGGTCTAGAAGGGATACATGACTTAGAGTGAGGGCCGTAAGTCTTGGGCATGTCATATACTCTCTGGGCCACAGTTCAGTTATAACCAATGAGGACAATTCTGTGGAAACGTGGTGTCACAGCTAAAAATGTGTTCCCTAAGAAGAGGTCAGGAGGAAAATCAAAAGGTAAATGCAAGTCCAAGCCTGGTTCTGGGGCAGAAGAAGGCAGGAGTAGATCTTGTGCAGATTCCAAATAAGTCACAGACATTTACATCCATGGATATGAATCAAATATGAGGGATTAGAAGGAAGCAGACCCCAAGTAAACAAGTTGGGTCAATATCCACAGTCAGACTTACGGTCAAACTCCTAATGAGGAAAGCAGCAAGTTCCTCAAGGTCCTTCTTTTGGACTCAACAGTTATTAAAACTGCTGATTCCACAGATGAAGGCTGCCCACGTCTTTATTCAGTCCATGGGTGAACAAAGGATGGTTAAGCATGTGCTCATAACTTAAGAGGAAAAGGAAAAGAAGGACTGCCAGTCACTGTCTTCTGGCTGCTAAGCACTGTGATATGTGATTTTATGAAATCTCACTTAACCCAACCAGTCACCCATTGTACAGATGAAGAAACTAAAGGTCAGAGAGAGATTAGAAAATTTTCAACACACATTCATCAACAGTCACGGCTATTGGATGTAATGGAGATTAAACCTCTGAGAGCCTCATGGAAAATTTCTTCTTGGGACTCTGATATCCTCTCTGGAAACCCAGCAGTACCGGCCCTAAAGCTGTTAGTGTAGGGAAATGCCTAGCCCTTGCGAGACAGCCGTCTGTGTTATGATCACTTTCCAGAAACCCAGTGATGGAGAATCCATCTCAGTGCTTGCATCACTGATAAAAACCAGAGAGGTAAGACTGGCCTCCAAAGCTATGGTAGTCCTTTAAAGAGTGGGGAGGGGAAAAGATGTTCTTCCCCCCTCCTGCAATCATAGCATTCCCACACAAGCACCTGAGCATCACAACAGAACCAGCAAGTTCTACCTTAATGATGAGAGCCAGAGAGTAGCCAGCTCAGGAGGGGGAAGACGCAGCAGACGGGTGGCAGGTCTGCCAACCCCACCAAGAGGGATTGCCCTGGGCCCAGTCCTTCTGTCAGGCAACTTTTAACTTGGGACATAAAAATGAAAAAGTGCCTTTGTTTAAAACCCTCCTGAAGTTTCTCATCATGGTGATTTATGTAAATAAAATGTTAAATTAAAATTTAGGTGTTAATAAAATTACATATATGATGAAATGGCTGTTCTTTTTAAAAACTGATCTGCAATAAATTTCCTAAATTCTGATTGCAGGTGATTCAGGCTTTGAAAGCTTTGCCAACAATCACCAGCAGAGGTCTATTACTGAAGTGGTATTAATATAGCTATCATCACCAATTCAAAGCAGATAATAAAGGACTGACACATTTATTATCATTATTAATTAACAGTTTTCTGAGATGGAATTAAATCAATATGCTTCTCTGATATCATTTTAACTAGTTATGCAAATCAAACATTTAGAGCCCATGAACAGATATAAATGCCATTCAAAATTCACTTCACACTTATTACCGTAATATCAGAACTTTCAGGCTTTGCTAGTAAAAAAAAAAAAAAAAAAAGGACTTAATGCTCATTTAATTACACTCAGACATAAAGCTTATGGAATGAAAGTTGAAATAGCTGATTAGTTAGGAAGTCGTAGTAAGGCTATAACACTTGGGATAGACAATGAGATAATAATGTGAAAATGCAGAGCTCTGCACAGAGCGGTCCTGGCAGATCCTATTAGAAAGAACAATGACATGTGTAGGAGAAAATGTTTTAAAATTACAAAGTTGAGGACCCTTTCTTAATCCACAAAAGAGAGGGGAGGAGGACGAAAGAATGGAAAAAAGAGAGAAAAGAGTAGGGAAAGAAAACTGACAACTCATCATTTATGTAAACAGAAAACTTCCAGCGTAATTGCCCAACATTTCTTCCTAACTAGATGATGATGATGATTGCAAAGGTTTTTCCCACAGAATGCTAACTCTGCTTCATGTATCAGAGGAGAGGAGGTCTCCGTGCCAGGAGGGCTATCTGGAGAGTCACGGTGAGCTGTCAGAGTGCTTTGCTGTGCGTCTAACTAGGACAAGAGAAGAGGCAAAAGGTTTGACGCTTAGAGATCCTGGTTACTCATTTGGGAAAGTAGCTGAACCCTGAGGAATGAGCAACACTAAAATACTGCCTGAGGGATTTGACCCATCTGGGGCTCTGTGGCTATGTGGGCAATGAGGAGGCTGCTGGCTTTCCTGGGTGCTTTAAGGCAGTGATGCCAAGAGGCAGTGTGATGGGCTGAAGGGCTTTCCAAGTGCCCCTGGCCTGCACCTTCTGAGCATCACTCAGGTGACTTCTGGAAATCAGCCGGCACATCCACTGTCAGCACCACCAAGACAGTGGCAGTTCTGATGGGTGAGTGCACTGGGGTCTGGTCACATCACCCCCAAAGCCCAGTAAATGGGGCCACCAGAGACAGAATGCTGTAGGGGACATGACTTTGGCTTACAGCAGGGAGCATGAATGTTCCACAGACATTTGTTTACTGGGCTTCTAGCAGGCAGAATTAATCTTTGGGTATTTTCATGAAAAGGACTGAATTGTCTCTATAGCATACGTTAGTCTGGGCAATACTTCGCTCTTCTGTTTTCTCCAAATCATATTCCCATCTTCACCCTGAAGGACATTTGATCCTCGGCACAATCAGGTTCTGAGGCAAAAAATGAATGGTACATAGACCAACAGAAAATGCAGTAAAGTTGTTCTGCTGTGACCCACAAGGAACAATATAAAAAGGAGAGAGTGAAATCCTATTATCCTTTACACACTTTCCACCCTCAAACTAAGCATCTTAACATTCCTCATAACATGAAGCTCCAGTCATAGACCAGTATCCATCACGTTGTATTGCCATTTACCATGGAATTTTACAAACTTAAAAATGTGAAGGCTGAAGTTAAAACTTTATGTTCTATGATCCTACTCCAGGAGTGGAAAACTGTAGCTATTAGTATAAGTTTCGGGGAGGAGGAGGAGTATGTAGAAAAAAGACAAGATGTGTACGAAAATTTGTAACAACAGTCAACTCAGAGTAGTCCGAGTTGATGATAGTAATAGGTGACATTTTATTGTCTTCTCTGTGCTTTGATGTATTTTCCAAACTTTTAAAAAAAATTTTATTTTAACTTCTCAATATACATTGTAGTTGATTTTCACGACCCTTTACCCGTTCCTCTTCCCCCCTCCCATATTTTCCAAACTTTAACAGTGGCCATTCTTCCACTGAAAAATATTTTCTGAGGGCTAACCATTGGCCAGGCACCACGAAGGATCCAGGAGACACGATGATCAAGACAGACAAGGTCCTAATAGGGGAGACAGATAATCAAATAAGCTATTGCAAACGTGATAATTTTTGTGATTCAAAAATAAGTATTTATAAAGCCTTTACTGCTACTTAATGAAGACTGTACACATCTCTCCTAAGCCTTGAGTAAGTTTGAAATCTCCCAATTTAGAGTGTTCAAACCTTCCCAAAATGGAAAGCAACCCCACAGCATGTGCCTGAGGATTAAAAGATCACTGCGGTTTCTTCTTTCCATGGTGGAGGTAGATTTCTGTCAGTAGCCAAGATCCAAGCCTCTTGGAAAACTGTCCTGGTGTGCTCCCACTCTTGTGGTATGCTTTTTATTATCTCCCACAGCAGGAACTGAAGCCCTCCACCTTATTAGTCTCACTGGCCTTCTACAGAGTCCGTATTGACCATACTTGAACAGCCAGACTCAACAATCCCATCCATAAGCCAACCTTCCTGATTTTCCAACAGCCCCAAATATGAAGCAAATTGCCACAAATCATTCTCTTTAAACACCTCTGATTTTTTTATTCATATTTTTCCATATCTTCAAATTTCTGGAGAATACAGAAGAACACCAGAAGACTGTTACAGTGGAGAAAGATTCTAAGAAAAATCCCCCACTATCCCACCTCCAACCTTTTTTCAGGAAATTCAACCTCTGGCTCATGAACAATATGAGAATAACAATCATGTGTAATATGTGTAAATGACTATATCTCAGGGGTAAATATAATACGTCATTGGCAGGTAAAATATGCAGAAAATAAAATACAAGCCCAACCTGGTAGGTCACTTTAGGTGGCAATGGGAGAGGTTGTTTGAAGGGTATGCACTGACCGTCTGTCAGGCAAACCCTATAATAGTCTTTGACGACTACGGCATGAACCAATGCAGCCCTACCTCCAGGGAAGGCTTGGCAGGTGAGACCAATAAGTGAAGCATCCAGCCACAAGGAAACCATCACCTCAGTTCAAGGAACAGCATCAGTGGCAGTAAATTAGGGTCAAAGCCCAATGGCTAGAGCAACAAGTAGGATGTCCACCCAGGATGAGGCTGTAGAATACTGGCCCAGCTACTGTCACAACACAGAAGAGTGAATCCTCCAAACTCAACTTGCCCACTTGCCCATCAGTCAGTACAGCCCAACAACCATCAGGCCACACAGCCAGAATGCAGATGGCTTTGCCATCACACAAGCAACTGCACGTTTTGCACCAGCTTCCCTGGCTGTGAGTACCCAGGAGAACCTATGGATATCCAGGGAAAGCCATGGACAATGGAACACTCTCTGCCTCTGCTTCCTTGTTTGCACTGCGACCTGCCAAGTGGTGGTTTTCAGGACACATCATTAGGACAGAAGTTAAGATGAAAACATTCAAAACTCATGGAGCCTACTCACCGTGCTCCTTAAACCTCCCCAAAAGGGCATTCCTCTCTAGCAACTTAGCAAGATGCTTCCCACCCCAGCCTCAGGTCAAAAATGAGCAGTTCTCTCCTTCCCCAGCTCATAGACTCTCTCCAGGTTCTTCCTCTGCTTGGTCTTCAGCCTCAGTTTATCTGCCTGTGAGTATTTCTCTGGCTTTCTTGGCACAAGAAGCCACTCAAGAGTAAAAGCAGAAAGAAAGCCTTTAGCTTGTCAAAGGATTGTGGGTAGGAATGACCATAGAACTGTCCTTCTATGACCAGCTAGAATCAAGGCCAATTGGCTCTCTCACCACTGGTGCTGTTCTAAGTGGGACTGAGGCATGTCTTTGTGTGATTAGGCGGTAAGAAGGTAAAAATAGAGCACCCTTTCCATTTTAAGCTGTCTACAGAAATTAAAAGTACACCGTGTAATACAGAAAGGCATGGATGCCTCTAAATGTCCTTTTTCTATGAGGCTTTCCTTAAAGCTGGAACTTGAGAAGGGAATGGATGAGAGAACAGTAACTATTGAAGTCTATTACAGAAAGGAGAGTAAGCAGATACTTGTGTTGTTTTTTAAGCCTAGAAGAAGAAATTAACAAGTTATAATAAGAGATCCACAGGTTAAAGAGAGAGATTTCAGAAAATCAGCAAAATGGGGTCTTCATCTGAATAAGTAACCAAGGAAATTTTATTTTTTTTCATTCAACCTGCTATTTTATTTTATTTTATTTTTTTACATATTTTTATTTTTTTTAATTTTATTATTTTTTTTTAATTTTTATTTTGTCGATATACAATGTGGTTGATTATTGTGGCCCATCACCGAAGCCTCCCTCCCTCCTCCCTCTCCTCCCTCCCACCCAACAATGTCCTTTCTGTTTGCTTGTCATATCAACTTCAAGGAATTGTAGTTGTTATATCTTCTTCCCCCCCTCCCCCGGTTTTTGTGTGTGTGTGTGTGTGTGTGTGTGTGTGTGTGTGTGTGTGTGTGTGTGAATTTATATATTAATTTTTAGCTCCCACCAATAAGTGAGAACATGTGGTGTTTCTCTTTCTGTGCCTGACTTGTTTCACTTAATATAATTCTCTCAAGGTCCATCCATGTTGTTGCAAATGGCAGTATTTCATTCGTTTTTATAGCTGAGTAGTATTCCATTGTGTAGATGTACCACATTTTCCATATCCATGTCATCTGATGATGGGCATTTGGGCTGGTTCCAACTCTTGGCTATTGTAAAGAGTGCTGCGATGAACATTGTGGAACAGGTATACCTTCGACTTGATGATTTCCATTCCTCTGGGTATATTCCCAGCAGTGGGATAGCTGGGTCATATGGCAGATCTATCTGCAATTGTTTGAGGAACCTCCATACCATTTTCCATAGAGGCTGCACCATTTTACAGTCCCACCAACAATGTATGAGAGTTCCTTTTTCTCCGCAACCTCACCAGCATTTATCGTTCAGAGTCTTTTGGATTTTAGCCGTCCTAACTGGGGTGAGATGGTATCTCAGTGTAGTTTTGATTTGCATTTCCCAGATGCTGAGTGATGTTGAGCATTTTTTCATATGTCTGTTGGCCATTTGGATATCTTCCTTAGAGAAATGCCTACTTAGCTCTTTTGCCCATTTTTTAATTGGATTGCTTGTTTTTTTCTTGTAAAGTTGTTTGAGTTCCTTGTATATTCTGGATATTAATCCTTTGTCAGATGTATATTTTGCAAATATTTTCTCCCACTCTGTTGGTTGTCTTTTAACTCTGTTAATTGTTTCTTTTGCTGTGCAGAAGCTTTTTAGTTTGATATAATCCCATTTGTTTATTTTTCCTTTGGTTGCCCATGCTTTTGGGGTCGTATTCATGAAGTCTGTGTCCAGTCCTATTTCCTGAAGTGTTTCTCCTATGTTTTCTTTAAGAAGTTTTATTATCTCAGGGTGTATATTTAAATCCTTAATCCATTTTGAGTTGATTTTAGTATATGGTGAGAGGTATGGGGCTAGTTTCATTCTCCTGCATATGGATATCCAGTTATCCCAGCATCATTTGCTGAAGAGGCAGTCCCTTCCCCAGTGAATAGGCTTGGTGCCTTTGTCAAAGATCAGATGGCAGTAAGTGTGTGGGTTTATTTCTGGATTCTCTATTCTATTCCATTGGTCAGTGTGTCTGTTTTTATGCCAGTGCCATACTGTTTTGTAACCAAGGAAATTTTAAAATAGGTGTCACCTCCAGACTCCCTCCAGCCCCACCCCACCCAGATCTACTACAGCCAGCCTGGAGCTAGAAGGATACCTCCTGCTGAGATGTTGTGCAGTGCATGGGGTAAGAACATGGACTCTGGAGCTTTACCACCTTGATTCGAATCCTGGCTGCCCTATCAGCTGTACAAGTCCTAAAAACTCTGTGCCTCAGTTTCCTCATCTTTAAAATGAGGATATCGATAGTCCCCTCTCATAGGGTTGTTATGAGGATTAAATATGGTTGGGTACATGCATAGTGCTCAGAACAATGCTTGTATATGGCAGCACTCAACACACCATTAATTATTATCATAACATTGTTGCCGCCCCCAAAAGGTCCTTCCCACCCAAGCTTTGCCCTACCTTCACTGCTGACTGGCCGGTGTTTACAAAGCTTCCAGGGCTGAGAGTAACTATGTGATCCTACCACAGGATTATCCTGCCCAAACCTATGAATGTGCAAAATTCCCTAAATGAGATCACTTGAAAGCAGTTTTGAAGACTTGGTCCTTTGATTCTTTACATAACCATTTCATAACAGTGGGCCTTTACTTTTTGTGGCCCACAAGTCTCCTGGATTATTTAGTGTTGCCTTGGTTAGAAAGCTGCAATATGATCCTCTGACTAGAAATACTGGCATAATTTATTGCATTATTACTCCTCTGAACTGAAAGCAATTAATTACCTGGAGCAGAATGCACAAGTGAAAATTTATCAGAGGCAAGTGATGAAAAATGTGACCACTGCTTTAAAATAATAGGTGCTTAATGGTTTTTTTGTTTGCTGGCTAATCTCAGGCATTTTATAAACAACTGCAGCTTGGTTATCAGTTGTGAATTCCACCACCACCCTCTTCCTTTTTTCCCCCTTTATATTATTCTATCATCCCATATCCCCCTTGAGGGCAGGAGAAAACATCTAAATATCACATAAAAGCTGAAGAGAGACTCCATTCCTCTTCTGCATGGTAAAATTATTAATACAAGGTAGAAATAGGTGATAAAATATATTCCCATGTTTATCGCCCATGTTGGTAACACAAATATATCTGCTTGACTGATGTCTCTTTTTCTCCATTATAGCACTTTACTTTAAAACTTATAAAACTCAGACTGGATAAAAAAGTCATTCTAAGGGATATGTGTACATTAACTGTTATCTCAAACACCTCATAAGTGACATTAACATAAACTGCATCCCAAAATCTTCAAATATGGTCTCCAAGAATTTTTTCCACCAAGCACTCTCTTGGTCTTTCTCCTAATTCCATCTTCGACCAAGATCCAGAAAGAGAGTAGAAACAAGGCCAATAATCTGTTATTGTATTATTTATAAATCTCATGCACATATGAAAGATAGGAACAAGGCTAAATTCATTATATTTGTTTCTCCTTTTCAGAATTATTCACATCCGTATGATTCCGTAATTGTTTCTTCTATAAAGTTATTGGAGTAATTTTGCTCCGTATATTCCCGATCAATTCCCCCTCTCAAGGGCACAGTTGAAAAGTGATATTTGAAAACGGCCTCTGATAGATTGCATGGTTAGTCAGCAGCAGAGACAAACAACCTAATCCAGCACAAATTAGTTCGGCTGCCAGCAATAGTTTTATACAAAGATGTAAATTATGTTGTCAAAATCGGTCGCTTTCTAGCTTGCTGCTCAGCTAACAAGAAACCACTTTGGCTGATAAAGATGAACACTAAGCTTCCCTCTCTTACAAATTTGCAAATCTGCCATTTCAGCATTCTGTTAGCCACAAACAAACAGCCTGCTATAATTGCTTTTTTTCTTCCGTGGTGGTATTTTTCCTCCCTGCGCTATTCCTTCCAGGCCGCTCTTGAAAATAACAACAACAAAGCCCAAAAGCTCCACAACAATAAACACTGCAACTCACAGACAAGAATTTAAGGAAAAGCCGAGCTCCTGCAGTCAGTCCCTCTCACCTCCTTACTCCTTTTCCTATAGAACCATCAGCCTGGCCCACAGACCCTGACAATGTCACTCCACAATACTGCTACCTAAAGAACTGAGAGGGCAGGAAAAATTCTTGGCTTTAATGGAAATGGAAATATTCTTACGGCTTTGAACAAGGATTGTCTTTGACAGTAGCCCATCCATTCTTCTTTATTTTACAAGCTCCCATTCCAAGGAAGGGAGGGGAGCAGGGCACACTTTCAAGGGGCCCAAGTAGAAAGCTCCACCGGGCTGCCTGTATTAAATTGGAATCAGATAGATCTAATGCCAGGCTGAAAATAATAGTGCATTATAACGGTAATTATATCCAGCATAAGTCAAATAAATAAATTATAAATTACAATTACCCTTTAAAGTTGCTAGTCTCACTGTTTGCTTTACAATTAACTGCAGGTGCTTCTGCATGTTTTATTATGGTCCCAAAGTTATATATTTGAAGGAATGGTACAGATGATTCCTGTTTATTTGTTAAATTAAAGCATTGTTGGTAAAATTACGGCTTAATTAATATTATGGGTACTGTATAACAAAATAGTTTACCTTGTACATAATTTATTTACACATGCATATCTCAGCCCAGACCCATTACAGCTCTAAGGCAGCTAAAATAAAATATTCCTCCTTTGCTGGCATTTTTCTAAATAGCAGTTCACTAAATCAATATTATTCACTTGGTATTTTTAAAAGCAGTGTATCTTAATAATTACACAGCATTAGAGTAGGCAATAATTTTACTTGCTAAGCATATTAAATTTAGCAAACCATCAGTCAAATAGTTTGTTCTTTCTCAGAATGGGTAAGCAGTGACTGAGTTTGGAATCATGTTCCTTTGGTATAAATGTCACATAGAGTTTAAGAATGCGTCTGTGACTCCCTAAGCCAGCCCAGTACTATATATCTTTATTAGTTTCAGTGGTCACTGCAGTGACCAGTTGTTTATTCTCATTACTCAAGACAAGGTGAGCCACTTGGTAGTGACTGCAATCACAGCTAAAAACATATGACTTTGCAGAAAATAAAACTGTAGACAAGGCTACATGCACAATGGCCCGGACGCCTGCTCCAAACAGGGGGATTAGAGGAAGGATGGCAAAGAAGATAATTAAACATACACGTACTGTTTTGTCTGCATGAACACTCAATCTGTCTTGAACCCTTATCTTTGAGGTATCTTATATTTTTTCATTGTTCTTAATTCACTGTAAAACACCACTAACTTTATATTTCTTCTGTCTGTGTCCACGTGTGAATTTATTCTTTCTTTCTCAAACTCATAGAAAACACTTTATGAACCTTCTCTTCCTATGCGATTGCCCCTAAATAACCCCCTCCAAAAAATCAAACTTCATTCTCTTTCATGAACACACACGTGTGCACACACACACACAGTGCTTCTTTTTCAGAAAATCAATTCATTCACTCTATAAAACCAAAGCAAGTGAATTTTGCCTGAGCTGTAGCCAATTGCCAACACTACCAAGTCACTATTTGATTGATGCATTGAAAGATGCTGTGGTGCCTACATGGTGTGTTTTAGATAGATGGCTGAAAACCCTTTATAATTGTGGAGGAAACAAGCAGAGAGAGGGGGAATCAGCCAGCAGTACCAGGAAATGGCCTCTCAGTCATCACAGGATAGTAGCCCACATCTTCTTCATCTTCCTCATTCCCTCTCTTTTTACTCAGAGGCAGCCTAGATTTGTCCTTCCATGGCCCTGGGAGAGGCCACACCAGATCAGGGCCTCAGCAGAATCTCAGAGGAGCCTCTCCCTCAGTCTACTCTGGCCAAAGTCTAAGCCACACTCACAGGTGGTTCAGAGAGCTTAACAGATCTCAGAGAAAAGTCAGGATGGACTTCTATGCCCCGGGAGGACTTATAAACCCCAGTGGTTCACTCACTCAGCCTCCTCTTCTTGGGCAGCATAGACTTGGTCTCCACTGACAGGAGAGGGCAGTTCTCGGGGTATTCACCCAATGACTGCCAAGGTATGTACCAACCAACACTGGGAAGAACAGCTTAAACAAGAAAGGAAGAGGGACACCTTCCTGGGAGAGCAGGGTTGGGGAAGACAAGTCATTCATTCCAACCCACCAACACAGCAGTTGTTGAGTGCCTGCTCCGTGCTGAGCGCTGCTCTAGACTCTGTGGAGAAAAAAGTCTAAGGTGGGCACACACATGTATGAAAAGGGACAACCACAAAGTTCAAAGTTTTAGTTCAAAATAGCAACAGAAGAGGGTCCATAAGTCATAATGATTAACTGCCAAATGAAATACCCACCCAGCAATTACTACAGGAGTAACTCACAGTCACAAAGATTGGGCACTGAGAAAAGGATTTACAGAAGGGATGGGACTTGAACTAAGTCTTGAAAAGCAATTCAGAACTGGAGTGACGGAAAGGAAAGGGAAGTACATTCAAAGTGTGTGAGAGACTGAGTATACAAAAGGCTAGAGGAGTGAGACCATGAAGCATCAGACTTCAAGAACCACTTCTGCACAACCAGGCTCATGTGTAAGGGCACATGAAAGTATACCAACCTGCAATACTGCTGTAGAAGCCCACCCCCCAGCCAAAATCCACAGCAAGACAACCATCAGCAAACTCCTCAACCTGAAACCCATTTACGTATGCCTAGGTTCTCAAGGCTGATATGTTTAAATGAGATGTTCTGCCTACATTAAGAGTCTTAAATGAAAAAGTGTGTTCAGTTTTTACATATGTCCTGAATTGTACACATTCCATTCCATAACAGGTATATCTCATTCAATGCTTTCTTTTCCTGATACTATTAATTAAGATTGAGGTAGAGCTAAAAAGTGACTGGTCTCCCTGATAAAAACATGACCAAGCCCAATCTGTGAATGTAGCAACCGTGTTTCCAGGGGCAGGCAACAGGCACTCTCAACCTTTACACACGGACACTTCTGGAATGTGCTGTCCCAGGACTCTGACTGGCTGCAATGGGAGCAGACCCTGCACCCAAGATGAGCACAGATGATATAACATGGTAGGATGGATGGGCTGATATTATGAGAACAAAACATGACTAAAGAAAGAGAGGAAAAGGAAAAACGTAAAATTATTGAATGCCCTATGCTGGACCTTTGAACATATATGCTGCTACATTTACAGATGAGGACACTAAGACTCAAGCGATTTGCACACTAGGATCATACGGCTATTATGCAAAGGCCAACTGAGAACCCAGATCTACCTAACTCTGAAGTAGATGCTGCCTCCCCTGGCTTGTCCCTCAAGGAGAGTTGCTGTCTTATGGAAAGCCAGTGTATAGGATACAGGATCATCTTCAGAAGAGATAGACCGTGATACTGAAGAAAAGTTCAGAGAAAATGAGGAAGAAATAAAGGTTGGGAGAAGAACACTCTGACATGGGTATTCTTCTCTCAATCTCAACCCAAGAACAAAAAAGGCTTGGTGGCTTTGTGCATTCACCCCACACCCTAGAGCGCAAATCCCCTAACACAGCAATGAACTCCAACTATTGATGTTGATTAAAACCAGCAGTGTGTACTGCAAACCCCCTCATGGGCTGCAAATTACAGATGCTGGAAGGGAAATTTCCCTAAAGCCTGCAGGTAGCTTCCCTTTGAGAATATCCAGCAGATACAGAAAGGAACAATACTCTGAACAGAACAACACACTCTCGTGTATGCACATTATTTATTAAATATTTTATATTAATATATATGTATTATATATATAACTTTTTGAAGTATATATATTTCATATATATATGAGGGTACTTCAAAAAGTTCATGGAAAGATTTGTATTATCTTTTAATTCTATTTTTCCACGAACTTTTTGACATATACCTTTGTATATATAAAATTTGGTAAAGACAATTACATAAAGATGGGTGCTTACTGTGGGGAGAAGGAAGAAAATAGAGAATTAAAAAGAATGGATCTTGGAAGCAAATTTTTCCCTCATTTTTACAGTGTTATTTCATAATGAATAGCATCTTCATAAGTTGGTAATTACTTACAAAGAGAAGAAAATGCCAACTTAGAGTCAGGACAGAGACAGGAAATGTTAAACAACAATACAGCAGGCGAATTGCATTATAAGACAGCCATGCAAGGGCAGTCGCGAGTCAGTCCATGATTAATTCCCAAAGAATATCCCTTAGATGAGTACAGTGTGTTGCTATTCACAAAGCTCCTCTACATTCATCATCTCCTCTGACTTCCTAGAAGAGGGGAAAGATGCTTATTCTCAATGTCCCTGTCTTCTAGCCAAGGCGATGGAGGCTTGGTGAGGTTGATTTACTCAAGGTCACAGTAAGTCTTCAGTAGTGGCAGGTCTTCTGCCACCTACCTCTTTTTGGTACCCTCTCTTCCAAAGGAGCTGGAGGTTCAGACATGGATGGACTGTGGTATGAGGCTTGATGGAGGAAACGGAGACAGGACTTGATACAAGGTTGTTGGGAGGGAAGGGGGATACGGAGGAGGGAGGGAGGTTTTGGCAATGGGCCACAATAATCAACCACATTGTATACTGACAAAATAAAATAAAATAAAATAAAGAACTGTGTATGGCTGAGGGAGAAGGAGATCTGTGTAGCAATTTAGGGAGATGGAAAAGGGTCATGAAAAACGGGCAAGATGTGGCTGTAAAGTGATGTGATTGGTTTGGCAACAGAGTGTGTAGAAAAAGGAGCAACAAGAGAGAAGACCAGAGACAAAAAGCAGTGAGGACAACAGTGAACGCCAGTCTAAAAAGACTGCACTTGGTTCTACAAGTCAGTGGGAGCTACTGAATGATTCTGAGGGAGAGCAGAATAATAAAAGCAGGATACTGGAAGAACACAAATCACTTCAGCAGAGTGCAGATTTATGCCACCATTTAACATTGAAGAGGACACTCAACCATGCTAAATTAGCCAAATTCTCCCAGTAAAAGTGAGACATAGGCTGCCACCCCCAACCAACCACTTGCTAAATGGTACAGGCTCATTCCTTCCACATAAAGGTTGCAACTGGGGATCCCTGGCAGCCTTCCCCACCTGCCCTTATGCTGCCACCCTGACCTCCCCAGGTTTCTCCTTCCCACCACTGTCCCATCCAGAGCTGTCCAAGATCTGGATCTTACTGGATGCCTCTTATATCAGCATACACAGGACTTGAAGATAACTACAGCTTATCTGATAAACTAACTCAAGGGCCTTAACCCAGTGGTTCCCAAACACTGGGGTCATCCTGGGTCAACCCACCCTCACCCCCAGAGAGAGTCTGCCCAGTAGATCTGGGATAGGACCCAGGTATGTGTATTTTTAGAACATTCACCAGGTAACTATGATGTTTTGCCAGATTTGAAACCACTGAAACTCCAAAGAGGAAAACAGGAATTTCAGACACACTGGCAGAGAGAATATGGTGATATATTCCAGCTTTTCTAGATCCCTTCAAATGAAGCCATATGAGAGATATTCTATAGAGTCCTAGCGTTGTGTCTCAGACATTTAGATTCCACTAGTGTCATGCTACAAAGTTATCAGATTCTTATACATACAACTATCTTCATAAAGATCTCATGAAAGCAAAATTTGAGATAATTCATACACAAATCACACTAAAATTAACTTTGCTCTATTAACCAGAAAACAGTTAAACATAGTAAAGAAGATAATAAAGAATATGCTTAGAATTCTAGGAGAAACTCTTTGTCTATACTAGGCATAAACTACCATTTAACTCATAGACCTGATCACCCGGTTTGGAGATGAACAACTTTTGGTCATCTAGGTATCACATCATAATTTTTGCCATATCTATAGCAGTTGTACTATTATGTTCTTGATGATCTTTTCTTTTAATTGACTCACTTCTCCTATTAACACAGAAATTAAAGTAAGAAAGTTATAAAATAGTCATATATGGATAGCCAATGTTATTTAACAAACAGAAATAGATTGTAAACATAAACGCAGTTGTTAATATTTTTTAAGTCCATTCCATGTACCACCAAAAGTTATTTCCTATACCATCTGTGATCCAACACTTTGGGAAACACCAGTCTAGACCCAAGCAACTTATTGGATAGAAGAAATTGGAGTCCAGAGAGGTAAAGTAATTTGACTAAGGTTACACAGCTCCTAAGTAGAAGAACCATAACCTCTGATCTTCTGATTTCTTGCTCACTAGCATTTTTTCCTATACCATGACTATTTAACTCATGCATTAATAGCAAATCGCTGCCATATTTTCATTAAAGTAAGTACTCTAAGTATCTCTACTTGGCAATATTTAGGGATCCCAGTTCAAACAAGTTTGTTAACATCTGAAAGTAATTAAGGATATTTTTTCTTTTAAATACAGCTGTCATAGAGACTTTTCATTAATTCTTATGCTCCCCCTTGCACCAACAATTTTCTATTTTCACAGCAAATTTCATAAAACTATACTTAAAACAACACTTTTATGCTCTTTATTTGAGGTTGGCTCTCATGTTTTATATAATGTTATGCATATTTTTTGAGATATTAGTATCTTGAGCAGTCAGACATCATGCATATGACTCAGTTATGATTTGTCATTGACAGCCAGAAAGCCACTGCAGTCTTCAGGGTCTCTTTCCTCAAGCCCAAGTCTTAAATTAGTAGAGATGAAGGAAAGAACAATGGTCACTCCCTTGTCAACAATTAAGATGCATCCAAGCAAACTCAGTGGCATCAATTGATAGACCTGGCTGCTCTTAAAGAGCTCTGCTCAGCAGTGAGTGAGGCCTCAAGACATGGTCAAGGCTTGGTAAGCACCTAAGTACATCTCCCCAGGGAGCAGCCAGCTCCTCCTCGCCAGCCACTGAACACAGATGCTCCACAATGGGTACATTCCTTCTATCTTGCTGGTATCCTCAGGTTATAACAAGGATTCCCAGTCCATGATTTCAAAAGAGAAGGGGGAAAAAGCACCACCAATATCCACAAAACCTCCCTGTAAATTAAATAGCACATCATGAGTAACACACAGCTGTTATTCACTGAATACATCACAATTGTGTGCCCCACGTTGTGTTGTCAGATAAATGTATGAAACACAGGTACTGAAGAAGCAATGAGAGTCTGGGGCTGTGTTCCCCCCACCCCACAGAGGGAGAGAAAAGGAAACTGGACTGGGGTAGAGGAGTGGGGAGAAGGCAAGAGAGGAGGGAGATCTGGAGAGGCAGAATGAGGGAGGAGAAAAAAAGTACTAGGGTTTCTTTCTTCTCTTTTCTTCCCCAGTCTGTGGCATGAAAAAACAATGGCTTTTCTGAGGCACTGTGCAGACAAGGCAGCTCTGAAAAAAACTAATGGCCGTGATTAATGACAATGGGCTGGAGGAGAGTGGGGACACAGCCGCCACATACATCATCCCTTCCCGTCAGTCTCTGCTCCTCCTGCCCCTCTTCCTCCTACCAGCAAGGCATTATAAAAACGTCTTATCTGCTCCGGACGCTTATTTTAAAGCTGAAATCACAGCTAAACCTCCACCCAAAAGAAAAACAAAGAAAGGGAAAGAATAGCCAAAAAAGGATGGCGAGAGAGGAAAGAGCAGGAGAGGAGAGAGGGCAAGAGACAAAGAAGTGATGGGGTGAACAAGAAAACGGCATGTAAAATAACTATAAGATATTCCAGGGGAAAATGTGCAGGCTGTAATCATTCAAGATTTCAGCAACTTGACTCCTCACATGCTGAAGCCACATTTTCAAGGTCTTATCTGCCATATGGTTCCCTGTTTGGATGATTTATTAGGTGTAGAAAGCACACTGATAAATTTTACTGCATTTCCCTGAATAGGCAACCTATGGTGTCAATAACAAAGCTCAGGCGGCTTTAATGAAAACTGCAAGCACCAAAGGGTAACCATTTATTTATGAGTCGCTATAGTATTACTAGGACAAAATTTATCTTCCCTTCTCACGCACTCTGTAGAAACCAAATCTGGTCAAAGTAACAGAGATCACATCCATATGTCAGTGGTTTGCTAACATCTCTCCTGCATGAAACACTGGCTGTTGCTCTGGAGAAATTGTTTGGTGCTTTCAAGTGACCCATTTTGCATAAGAAATCTTGTTTTTATGAAAAAGCAAGGTGAAAACTCAAGAACTCTGCAAACACCATAGCCTTTGCAATCACACTTAAAGACTCTGCAGAATCCTCTTGGTTTTCTTTACCCAGAAAATGAGACAGCTGCTCCAGTAGAAATGGAAAAAGAGAAGGTGATGGTGGATCAGGAGGAGAGAGGTTTAGAGATACAGTGCAACCCATAAATATTTTAAATTTACCAGTCCACATGACATTGTTCCCCTCTATCCACTCTGTTTCTTAGGACACCCCTCATAAAATAAATGAAAATCTGCATTGTCTATTCCTTGCCTGGTTCCCACCCCTGCCCCCCCACTGCCCTCAAATGCCTCTCTTCTTGGCTAGTAGCTATGTGCAAGTCTGATGTATGTGTTATTTTTATAACAGAGAAACAATCCAACTTTTTAAAACTCTAAAGGCAGCAAAACTAATGACCAAACTTGGGGGGTGGGGAGGAGAAAATAGAAGAGGGGAGGAAGGAAGCCAGAAAGTGCTCTCTCACTGTTTCATCCTGAGCCACAGTTAACTGCTGCAACAAAATATTTGGCCACATTTTCAAGTCTACGGTTTTCACCACCATGTAACATGCCTGTCCTGAGCGAAGACAGCCTTGCCCAGGAATGTCAAAAGAAGGAAGAGTAAAGAAGTTTAACCATAATAGCCTACATTTGAGTAATGCTCTTAGCACAGCAAACCTACAAAAGCAAAGGCAAAGTTAAAAGGCTGGGCCAAGGCTCTGACATGAGCCAAGTTAATACTCTGGAAAATGCCTATCCGAGATGATTTTACCCAGGGTTGTCTCGTTTTGTACTTTTTAAATTTTACACAGCTTCTTTCTTGTTCTCCACCAATATTTCCCCTAATACGTTCACAGTGAGAGGGCATCAATATCTACGCTTATCGGTTCTTATCCATGCTACTGCGTCTCTACACCCACCATTTCAAATATATATATATATATATATATATATATATATATATATATATAAAATAAGTAGATAAGCAAACTCTATGAAAAGCAGAAAATAATCAACATTTTAGATAAAAGCCTCTTTTCACATAATACCTAATAAACAATTAAAAGTCATCTTAATCAGTTCAATTACTGCCATCACTGCTTTTAAAATCTGCCTAGTAAAATGCCATCAACTAAAGTTTAATGTCTTATAAAAGATCATTCAAGTCTTATAATAAAATTAAGAGGAAATATGTACTGCTTAGGCTCTGGTCATATTCTTAGAGTTTCTCAACCAGAGAGATTTACACGAATATTCATTATTGCCTAGATTGCTTTCAATTCAGCTACTGGTTTATGAACACAGGTAGGGCAAAAGAGCCCGGCATGGTTCAGAGCACATTCAACCAGCTACATTTTCAGTTTGCTAAATATTTCAACTAGTTTTCAAAGGCATCATGTAAGTAAAACCTTGCACTTATTTTTCTACACACTTTTCCCTTTAATTTTTACCCCCCGAGTATTTCCCAAGGAAATCTAATCCACATAAGTCATTTGCACTTAGCTCACACCAAATAGCCTTGAATGAGTTATGTGTGTTCCTAGAAGCCCCAGCAACCTTTTCTGTTGGCCTCTGAAAGCCTTTCATTCTCGGAAGTCCCAAACTGAGGAGAATCAACAAACTTAGATCTTAAGGCAGCAGAGACAACTAGGGGATAGAAGAAGGGGGCTGAAAGGATAGAAACGGGGAAGGCCCCAGTCAGCGCCTCCAGGGCAGCAGGAAACCTTGTTCTGAGAGCCTGATAAACAGCACCAACCCATACAGGCGTTCCAGTTGTTCACTGCCCAGTGGCATTTGGCGAAAGGTACAGATGGGGACTGAAATCCAGCCCACACTCTGCTCATCAAGCTCAGGTTCTGGACAGGGACTGCATCCACCCAGAGAAAGGGGACACCTTTTTCTAATTCCCCCAGAAGCACTGTATGGGCTAGCCGCTGATAAATTCACCTTACGAAAACCAGAATAAGCCAATCACAAATGGGGAAACCTGACTACCCTATGATTCTACTCACACAAGGTACCTAAAGGAGTCAAATTCATAGAAACAGAAGTAGAATGGGGGTTGCCAGGAACTGAGGGGGGTGGAGAACAGGGAGTTATTGTTTAACGGGTATGGAGTTTCAGTTTGGGAAGATGAAAAAGCTCTGGAAATGGATGAAAAGTTCTGAGGATGATTGGAAAAGTTCTGGGGGGGAAAAAAGCTCTGGAAAAGTTCTGGTGATGGTTGCATAACAATATGAACGTACTTAATACCACAGAACTATACACTTAAAAATGGTTAAAATGGTAAAGTTTTATGTTATATATATTTTACTGCAATAAATAAAAATTTTTAAACAAAACCAGAGTCAACCACACATGACTGTGGGTCTGGGGTAAACATTCTGCCATAGGCAGGCTTTCCACAAGCCCGTACCATCAGGCCAACAATGAGAGTAGGTCGGAGCTGTGCCTACCACCACAAACACCCAGCTACACAAGACCTGTTCAGACCATTACTCCTGAAACCCACCTTTTACCTGCAAAGGACAGAGGAGTTAGGGCTTCTCTCCAGGGGTCCTTTCCCTTTTCTCTACCTAGTACTCCCTCTGCATGAGCCCTCAGTCCACCCCAGCCTCTGCTAGCAGCCTCCCTGTTCCCAACCACACCCCACTTCAAACCCTGTGAGAACAGAGGCAAGCTTTCACCCACGTCCACCTCCTCCCCCTATCAGAACAGTACATTACTTCACACACTTTAAGTTTCCACCAGTACAAGGCCAACTCAGGAAGAAGAAAAGTTCATGACTCCTGTGATTTGGAACTCGTGGTAAAATTTAGTCTAAGCTGGACCAAAGAAAAGGTTTGCTGTGAAAGTTCACAATGTAAACAAGACTGGAGGCAAAAACATTTAAGCAAAGGAAAGAAATTATTCTTAAAGGTTTTTGTTCAACAATATATTTCATGGAACATTTATTGCCCATTATAAAGACATTAAAGAAAACGCATTGTGTCAGGACTGGGAAACCTGGTCCTGCCTCTGCCATTCAAACATGGGCCAGTCCCATAAAGTTCCTGGTCACAGTCACAGTTTCCTTATCTATCAATTTGCACAGAGAATTTCCAAGGTCCTTTCAGCCACCATCGGACTATGAAATTCATATAATGTACTTTATATATTTACATATACAAGTGTGGGGTGTGTGTGATGTATGTGGTATGGGGGTATGTGTGTGTCTGTGTCCATACACATGTTAATAAGGTTTACATCTGTGTAGAAAGAATTTGTCAGTTATTTCAAAATATTTCCTATACTTAAAAGTGATAAATCTGGAACTATATAGTTGTGGTGGGTGCACAACATTCTGAATGTACTAAATGCCACTGAATCATACACTTTCAAATGGTTAAAACAGTAAATTTTACATTAAGTATATTTTAACACAAATTTTAAAAAATAATAAAGCTGTGTTTCTTTTAAAACGTTATATGTGTTCACCAGTTCTGAAGCTGTAATTCATTCCAGTTTGTACAAGTTAACAAGATTTTGCATTACTGTAATATACTTACCACTTTGCCTGGACGAGCTTCTAATGAATGCCTGAGATCTTGTGCATGCGCCATGCTTAGGCCAAGGCCCAGAAACTGGGCCTTCTTTCTAGACAATAAAGTGCAGCAGCCTCACCCTCTGTTCACTAGGGAGACCACATCCCACAGACTGATGACCTTCTCAGCAGATGCCTGTTGATGCCTGTTCCCACAGGAGGGCCACACAGAGCAGCATATCAGGGGCTTGTTTCTGCGTGGAGCTCACACTCATGCTTCATAACCAGAAGACTCATCACAAAACACACTCAGGTCCTCTCACCCAGCCCAGGGTAGGCCTCCTTCCAATGTACCACATGTGTCCACAATGCTTAAAGATGTGGCAAAGCTCTTTATCCGAACTTTATAACCTTTTAAGCAAATGAAATGCTTACACGAACTTTTTTTTTTTTTTGTAACCGGTACTCAGCCAGTGAGCACACCGGCCATTCCTATATAGGATCCGAACCTGTGGCAGGAGAGTCGCTGAGCTCCCAGCGCTGCACTCTCCTGAGTGCGCCACGGGGTCAGCCCTACACGAACTTTATAATCACAAATTGTCTTACAAAGGAGAAAGGTGCTGGATTCTCTTAAGAGCCACATTTATCCCTTCCAGAACTAGATTCTGGAGGTCAGAGATGGACAACTAAGAAGGGGGATGGTATGGCCACAGATACTGTTCAAATGAACCTCACTAATAACTATTTTTTAAATCTCATTTTCAAAAACTGAAGGTTTAAGTCCCACTTAATTGTCCTTGGCACCACACTCATGAACGGCCCTACAAATGAACAGTATGGGTGTGTGTGTCCTAACAAAGCCCATTTCCAAGCAGTGGCCTCACCTTGTCACCAAGCCTCCATCCCCAGGGCTCCAGGACATCACTGTTTCTGGAACTGTAGCACAGGTTGATTTGTAAATGACATTGCCTCCTCTCATGGCCTCCTAATAAGTCTATTTTGTGGAGTTAATAATGAACTGTCTCTCGCAATTCAAATCTATGAGGTTTTCTTTGGAGCTTCCTGTTGCCAATACTTTGGGCTCTAATCCTTGATCCTAACCCCACCTCCCAGCCTGGAGAGGGCTGACTACACAACACAATCCTGGACGCTAATTACCCCAAGGGCGCTGGTGCTCTGTTAGGTGCTATGCAAGATTAATTGTGGCCTGTGAACAAGCTAGAGAGAACTAATGAAAAAATGAAGGGGAGGTGGTTCTCTGAAGTGTGCATGCATGCAGGTGACATGACTGAGCAAAGTGAAGGGTCACTGCACCACACTAACAGTTGCTGGTGTTAAAGGTCCCTGGAGACCGAGGCTTGAAATGGGGCCCTTGACCAAGACAGGTAACGCAGGCAGAAGCAGTAATAGAAAGGAGTTCTTTGGAAGAAACAGTGAACAGAGAAGAGCTAGACTCTGGTGTGAAGTGCAAACATGATCTGACTTATTAGCCTTATACTTACTCAAATGGTCATGCTCCCCACTTCACAGGTATGGCCCACACTATCCCATTGTTTCCCAAATTAGGCAATACAGATGGGAGACAAATTTGGGCCCCTGCCTGGCTACTGGATTTTGTCTTTTTTTGTTTGTTTGGCAGCTAGCAGGTATGAGGATCCAAACCCTTGACCCTGGTGCTTGGTGTTACCAGCATTGGCTCTAAGCATGTGAGCTAACCGGCCAGGCCAGCTACTGAGTTTTATTATTTTTATATTTTTTTTATAAAAATTGTATATATTGACGGTGTATAACATGTTTTTATATACACATTCATAGTGAACTGATTACCACAGTCAAGCCAATTAACATACCCTTCTCTTCACAGTTACCATTTTTGCATGTGCACAGTGGAAACACAATCTACTGTCTTAGCAAGTTTCAAGTATATAATGTAGTATTATTAACTACAGTCACATGCTGTACATTAGATCTCCAGAACTTATTCAACCTACATAACTAAAAGTCTGTACCCTTTGACCACAATCTCCCCATTTCCTCCACCCTCAGCCCCTGGTAACCACCATTCCATTCCCTGCTTCTATGTGTTGGACTGTTTTAGAGTCCACATATGAGTGAGATCATGCAATAGTCTTCTGTGTCTGGCTTATTTCGCTTAGTCCTCCAGGTTCATCCATGTTGTTGCAAATGGCAGGACTTCCTTCTTTTTCAAGTGTGAATAATATTCCACTGTGTATGTATACACCACAATTTCTTATCCATTCATCCATCAATAGACACTTAGGTTCTGTTCATATCTCGGATATTTGGGTATATATCCAAAGCAAATGAAATCAGTATCTCAGAGAAGTATCTGCACTCCCATGTTCACTGCAGCATTATTCACAATAGCCAAGATATGGCTACTAAGTTTCTAACCACGCCAGCCAACCTCTTCGTGTTTGGGTACTCACCAGAAGCAAGCAGAGAGCTGGTTAAAAATAAACATCCTGGATCCCACTAAATCCCACTGAATCAGAGTCTCCAGGAGTGGGGCCTAAGAATCTCTGTTTTTTAAAGTTCCTTGGGTAGTTCTGATGCAGCCAGTCTGCAGACCCAGATTTGGAAACCACTAAGTCACCTCACCTGCTTTCACAGAAAGAATTGAAGCCAATGTGTTGTTACAAAACCTAACCAAGGAAGTGATTTTCCCTTAAAAAGAAAAAGATGCTCATCTGTAATGCCTTATAATTTGTTTAAAGATCATTAAATATAGAAAAAAAGAAAGTTAGAGACCCAAGAAAATTATGTGTTAGAATCTAAAACTGGAGGGACCAGGAATAAATTAGAGCTTTACAAAATTATCACCATATCAACAGAAAAATAAAGTTCAATATAAGAATATCCCAAGAAATGTACTACTACATAAAATGACTTCCCATCTTTACTAACTTTAACAATACATATTTAAGACAATAAATCTGTGGAAGGAAAAATATCATGTAGGTCGATCTTGTTCATTCAAATCTAACAGATTGGAAGTTTGTAGAAATTTTGACATACATTTACTTTCCTATCATACATCATGAAAGGCCTTGTTCATAATAAAAGATATGAAAAACTGACAGAATAGTTAAAACTCCTAACAGGACAGTTCTAAAATGTCTTAATCACTTTGGAAGCAACCATTCCTATAAAATGTTATAATATAATTTCAAGTATTTTGAACTAGTCATTAAAACTGTCCTAAAATTTTCTATTGTAGACTTTGATATCTAATTCAAATGACTGCATAAATTTGAAAGCTACAAAATCAATTTTCCATAAAATATCACTTGGGCTTCACTAATCCAAACTGGCTTCCTTCCTAATTAGGATGAATTCATGGGATTTTATTGCAATACACTGCCAAATCAAATTTTTTCAACTTGGAACTTTGTGCTATTTTGGATCATCATACCACCCCTTCCATCCATTAGCAGGGATGACCAGAGGTTGCTAATACAATATTTAATGGATGGCAACACTGTCCCTTGCCCCCAAGAAACAGAGACACAGACACAAACATACCTTCAGATCCTTCTGCAACCCTGCTTTCTGCCCTCTCTCTTGCTCGTAGCAAATAGTGAATTTTCTCAGTACAAAGAGAAATGCCAATCAACACGCTTAAGCCAAAGGTAAACAGAAAGGAAGTGAGAAGAAAGGAATGAAGAACGGACTGCATTAGCTTTGAGAGGTGCAGTTTTTGTGCCAAGGAATCGTCACCTCCTCTAAATGTCCCCAGCTCCCAAAACATTTGAAATCCACAGGCACAGTGGAGATCCAGGTTTTCAGGAGGGACACAGTGAGTCCAAAATACCACGAGGGAACAGATAGAGCCGAAGTGGCCCAGAGCAGACTCTCTGAACTTCATCAGAAGCTGAGAGTCTGTTAGAAAACAAAAGCTCAATTCTAAACACAGCCGTTTTTTTTTTTTTTTTTTTTTTCCTTTTCTGGTTGTAATACTTCCATTGTATCTAAAGTTTTAAAGGCACTTCAACAGTTCTGGTATTTTCTTTCCATTTTGGAGTCAACAGAGAGAAAATTAAGCCATGTGGTAAGAGCTGACATTCCACCTTCTCACACACTTAACACATACATACACATGCACGAGCACACGCATGTCTGGCCTCTGTCTTGTTTGCTTTGGTTTAAGAGAGGGAGTCACCCTCAGCAAACCCTTCTTATCTCGCCATTAGAAAACACGGTTCTTTGGAAGGAGGGTGAGACTGGGAAGAGAGCACTTAATCCCACCACAACCCCCTCCATCCGCCTCCTTCAACTGGCCACAAGATGATCAAGAACCTGGATATTCAAGCCAGAGACTTAGATTCCTGCCCAGCCTCACTTCCTCCTCTGGCGTGACCTTAGATAGGTTAAATAATTTCTGTGACTTGGTTTCTTCATCTTTAAAATGCTAATAATTATTTTCAACTCAATCACTTAACATCCCAGCAGCAGAAGAATGTGCCCAGAACGAATGCCTTAGGACAAGAGTCTTGGCTGTCACTCTCAAATCAAAGTGTTCCACCAGCAGCCTTCTCCAAGTGTTTAACCTCTTCCTATTTTTGTCCTCCCACTGCTGAGGAAGAAAATGTTTTAGTAAAAACAGCCCATGATGTAAAAACTTTCTAGGTGCTATTCTCTGCTTGGGGCTAACGTGGAAAACTTTAAAATATACCCAGTGGAGAACAGGCTGACTCTCGACTGGAACCCGCTGTAAACAGCAGAGTGGATGGTCTTCTACATTAAAACAGCTACTATCAGCTGAGCGATCAGAAATCGGGAAGCACCAGGAACAAATCAGGAAGAAAGAACTCTATGAAGAAGACATTCCTATCTAAACTCATAGAAATGGATTTAGAATTGATGTCTCTTCGTTCCCAGGCTGGGACTTTTCCACTATACAGTACTTAGTCATGTAAACTGTGTAGCATTCCCAGTTTATTTTTGTTGTTCCTAAAGACAGGGACCCTGGTTGACACCAACCAAGTTGTCTCAATGAATTTCTCCTTTTCTTCTCAATACCACAAACTTGTGTAAGCAACACATCTCGTTTGAGACACCCAGGACTCATTCAAGGATAAACTTCAGAATGGCTGCTGGGAACTCTCCAGCTCCACCTAAGAAGGCAGTAGTAAGGAATGACTGGGAGACGGCAGAGGTAATAATGATAAACATGAGCAATGACAAATAAATAGAATTTGTGTCCCAATGCGTCTGAAAAGCAGTTCTGGTCCCACACTAATATTCCCAGAATTTCATATCTTTCACTGTATTTCACCCCAAGGAAGCTCAGCATTGCTACTGCAACAGATAATCTGTATTATTTCCTCTCACTTTTCTAAAATCTCCAAATTAAATATGAACCTTCACTAAGAAACAAAATTTGTCTTGACCTCCTCCTTCTTGGCAATGGGCTTGATCTTATAAAATACAAATAGCAAACAAAAAAAGAATGGTTGACTGATTGAATTTTAAGACTGAAAGCACATTGGGGAATCACAATCCAACTGATATAAAATTGGGGACCAGAGAAGTCAAATGACTAGCTCATCATTACACTATATAGGGAAAGGCTAGAACCCAAGTCTCCTGGCTCTAAATTCATTGTTTTCCTCCTATCCCACTATGCTGCTTAGAAATCCAACAATTTATGGCTGGACTTCTAATAACTCAGCTGATAAGTATCAAGAGCCTTGGCTGTTCTTACCAATGGAGCACTAGTGACATAGTATTTATGCACAAGGGACGATAACTGTATGATCAAAAATGCAAAATTATGCCTTAATTTTTAAAAAAAAACTTGAATAGTGTGTCAATGACTGAACTGCCTCCTTGGTCAGGCATGATTCTACAACTGCAGGAGAGGAACTCTGAATCTGCAGGGCTTAACCTAGGGTCTCAAGAATGGTGTTGGGAGTAATCCATGAATCTCTGAAACTAAATGTAAAATTTTATTTAATGTGCATTTTTGAGACAAACGACCATGGTTTTCACCAGATTCTCAAATATTTCAACTTAAAATATTAGGAATCACTAACCTAATATAATTATTCCCTCTCTTTCTAAAGTTCTGATTCTTTATGCTTCCTGTGAATTTCACAAACTCCTCTCACCTCCATTCTCCTAGAAGTGTTTTATAGGGTATTATAATTAATTCAATAATATTTTTGGAGTTTTTTTAAAACACCCAAACTCCTATCATAAAGCTGCAAGTCCTGGTTAGCCATTACTGGCAAAGTGTCTTGGTGGCCGTGGGTATTGCCATTAACTGTAGTTAACAGAATTCTTTTAAAAAGTACATTCTTAATAACGAAACAGACCCTAAACTTGACTCGATTTACAAGAGCAGCTCCAAAGATGTAATTTTCATGATTTTCCTTCTTCAGCTGAAATCCACTTTACAAAATACTGACTTTTTAAAAACTTTAAGATCAGGCTGACTATACCCAGAATGGCAAGATCCTGAAATATATAAGTCGCTGCTATTAAGCATTAAGATATAAGGGTCCTCTTAAGTAGAAAGCTGGGTTACAGTATAGTTGGAACCTAGCTATCCATCATAAACACCTCCAATACATTTGAAATAGCAGCGTGGACAGGTTCTCTCACATTGAGGGTCATTTATGAAGCGATCAAAGGCTGTAGTGGGAAAAAGAAGTATGAAGAGGGACAGGGTTTATAGAATGAATAACTTTTCTCATTCTCAATATTTCTTATGTTCTTTTACAACAAATTGCTTGGCTCTTGAGAACAGACTCATAAAAGAAGTGAAATATATTTTTCTATCCTGAATCTGAACTTTTTTTTAATGTATAAAGTTGTAATGACCCTTTCCAAACAATATGAGCCAACACTTCAAAAATTTCCATTGTTTCAAGGACACAAATTACTTTGTGCATCTAAGTTTACCAACTGAATGAGGAAAGAAAACACATGAAAGTCATTTGAAAGACAACATCTTCTAGGAGTTATGCTTGGAAGCTGGAAAAGCGCAGTAATCCCCCTATCTAGATAAATAGAGTTTTCCAAATGACTCTGGAGATCAACAATGGAGCAGGGCCAAGCCTTTGAATATTATAAAGGAAACTCCATATTACACCCTGGAGAGAGAATCCAACATGCAGCTCCTTTCTGGCTGGCCGACCTCTCTAAGGTACAGCCCCACCTTGAGTGGAGGGGAACCAAAACACAACAATATCTTCATGCAATTTACACACAATTCAAATGGAATTTCTGCAAGTTCAGAAAATTTGAAGTTTAGGGCCGACCCCGTGGCTCACTCGGGAGAGTGCGGTGCTGGGAGTGCAGTGGCACTACCCCCGCAGGTTCGGATCCTATATAGGGATGGCCGGTGTGCTCACTGACTGAGTGCGGTGCGGGCGACACCAAGCCAAGGGTTGCGATCCCCTTACCGGTCACAAAAAAAAAAGAAAAGAAAAGAAAATTTGAAGTTTATTCAGTCCATATGCTATCCTATTCCTTCCCTTTTAACAAACAGAACTTAACAAGCACTCTACATCACTCAAGATCAAAATCCCTCTTCCTTTAACCTCAAATCATTAGTGACAGTAACTGTGCATCATTTGGGACACTTGGCGATTATTTTTTCCTTCTAATAAGAACCTCACTGGATGCATTTTTGAAGGTGTCTCAGGAGCGCTACACACAAGGCATATGGCTTGACCTAGCATTGCGTTCCCAAAACCAAGATTTAGGGAAGCTGACAATAGCTCAATTGAGTGATTATCAATCACAGAAGATAGTACTATGGAAGAAAAAAGAAATTACAGTATTTTTCTCCCAGAGAAAATAAGCTTTTGAAGTAGAACAGATCACTTTTGCTACATAAGTCAAAATTCATATCTTCACAGAGATGGTACCACATATTCTGGTCAGAACGACCCTAGGTCAAATCCTATCTTTGCCAATTGACCCTGTGCAAGTTACTTAATCTGAGGTTCAGTCTCATCATTTCTAAACTGGTAATGATAGCAATAATGATACCTAGCTCATAGTTCAATGAGATGGTGCATGTAAAGACTGAACACAATGCCTAGCACATCGTAAGACTCATTAAATATCAGTTTAACTATTGTTACTATTAAATGTTTAATTACCAAAATCGAGGAATGGAAAGCAAGACCCTAATGTTTCTTTCCTTGATTCTGCCTGTAATTCTATTCCTATGTACAAGAATTCCCTTATTTATGCTTCTCTTTCCACCAAAAAGAGAGAGAGAGAAAAGAAAAGAGAAAAGAAAAGAAAGAAAAAGAAACTCTTTTCCCCAGGGAGCCAGGTCCCAGAACCACACAGAACGTTTTGAGAGTGCCCATTATTCCTTTACTTTCTCAGGAATTAGATGGTTCTGAACTCTTTCATTCTCTTTGCATCTTCCATTGTTGTTCCCAAGGGGTCAAATTAACTTACAACAAAATCAGCCTTCCTGTTCCCTATCTCTGAGGAGTCAGAATTCCCAGGTCAAAGATGTCCCTTTAAGCAGTTCGGAGGCAACTCAAACCAACAGGCAGGAAAGAGCAGCCATTCGTGGAACAAATAAGTGATTTGCATTTCCAAGGATGTGGGGAAACATATTAGTTATAATTAGCAAACATACAGAGTCCCTGTGACAGCTTCACTTTACAAACTCTTGAATGTTTGACAAGAAAAGGTCATGTTGTGTAAAATCCTCAAAAGGTCATTCAATAACAAATCACATGAATGAAATCGCAAGGGTTCAGGGAGGTTAACAGAAACACCACAGGCAGTAAAGTGCGTTTTCAAGGTAAACAAGGAAAGAGGGAAAGCGGCCTTGCTTCAGCTCTGGAAGGGGAGAAATACAAGCAATCTCTAATTTACCAAACACTGTAATTTCAAGACATTTTCTCTGTACTTGGTGGTTTAACATTGAATGTTATTTCTCATGTTCAACACACTTGGAGGATTAGCAGATAACAGCCAGCAACACTTCAACCGTTCTACAAAAGGTCTAGGCAGACCTCAGCCAAAGCTTTCTTTTAGATTTTTTATTTCATAAATCTCATGAGTAGATTCCACTTAAAACAAATGGGTGGCCACGTACGCAGTATACAGGCACCTATGGATGGTCCCCATGTGGCATGTATCACAACCCCCCCAACACACACACCCCAAATCTGGCAACTTTAGCCCCAGAAGCCTTTTTTTCCTGCTGGCACTTTGACCTGCTCATGACCTCTTTCTTCCCAGGTCTATTTTCTTCTTCAGCAAGAGCCAGCATCACATCTCTCACGGTCAGGAATAACAAAGGCTTGTTTATATAGGGTAATTTAGCTACAGGATCAGTGGCGAGAGAAGGATGATGTATCTGATCCACAGGTCAAAAGCACAGTTCAGACATGCAGGGCTGACAGGTTTAAGGGAGGGCTCCCTGGGGGACAGGCCAACGGGCTGACTGCCTTCCAGAAAGTACGGCCAAGGCAAGGGAAGGAGGGGAGCATCTTTTAAGCTGTTTCCAACTTGGGCACACCCTTCTCACACAAGGTGTTGGGTGTTAAGACTAAGAACGCTGTGGAAAGAAGGAGCTAGAGCCTGAGGCCAAGCAGACAGATAGCACAGACCACAGACTTCCTCGAAAGAAGAGTCATGCATCAGAGCCCTTGGAAACAGAGGCAGCATCTCATGGAAGAGGCACAGGACTTGGCACTGGCCAACCTAGTGCTTGATTTGCTCTGTGACTTCCTGGCCTCGGTTTTCCCATTTGTAAAATGGGCTAATACTTACTCATGCTTACTTCCATGGGTAAGGCATGGAAGAAACAAAACAAGAAGTAGCTAGAGAAAGCCACATATTATTTTACACTAGGAGGGGCTTGGGAAACAAGTCCTGATTTATCACCACTCACTTCTACATCCTACTCCAGCCTCAGGATCTCATGGAAAAACCACCCTCTACAGTTCTGCTTTCCCTAGTATGCTTGTCATGTGTCGCTATTTAAATTTTAATTAGTTAAAATTAAGTAAAATTTAAAATTCACCTCCTCAGTCCCAGAAGGCACATTTCAAGTGTTAAATAGCTACATGTGGCTGGTGGCTACCATACTGGACAGAAAGTTCTATGGGGAGTGCAACTGGGACCTGTCTGCTCTAGAGGGAGGACAGCCCTGCCCACCTTCATCCTCTACCCTCTCCATGGACATCCCATGTTACCCTAGCCTCCTGCATTCGATACTCAGCAGAAGACCATCCTCCAGATACAGCCGTGACTGATGGTTTGAGCACGTGCCTCTCACCTTTACAATTACCTGCTGACCATAAAGCCCTACTAGTTTGGTGACTGTTTGATCAGAATGACGGTCAGAACCAGGACACCTCACTTTGTCTTTCTTGCCAACTATTTTAGCTTATTTGCCACGAGTACAGGGTATAATTAATATCACACAGGAGCCAGCATTGTCATTTTTCAAATCATTTCCCTGGAAATGTTCTACACCTCTTAATGGCCCTGCTAATGCTGTAGCTGTCATGTTTTGGACAGCTGCACTTTTACAAGACAAACTCTGTAGCACCAGGAGACTCTCTGTGCACTTTTTAGCTCAGAGGCTCAGAGGCCATGAACACCAGCCAGTAATGGCTAGATGGAAATCTCTGATTAATTTTTTTACCTCTTGGTACTGACTGCTCCTCAAGTGTCACCTTCCCAGCTTCCATCCCCAGCCACCTCTCTCCTTCATGCCCTCTTCCCTTGCCCCCCATCACCTCCTCTTTGCTATGCCACCTGATGGACAGGGGATGAGTGAAACAGGCAGAAATATTACAACTGATTAAAGCCAGGACACTCTGTCCAGAGGTGCAAAGGCTTAAACATCTGGATAGAAGCCAGCTGTCTTTGCTAAATGCCACACATTGAAAAGGTAGGACCCCTTATTCCTATTTAAGTTTATTTTTCAGAAATAAGATTTTTTTCCTCCCTGACAACTTCTTAGCCAAAGGTTCAAATTTCCCTATGTAGTGGGTATATATGAGAAAGACTAAGAAGGAGGAGAATAATGAAAGGAGAGTTATATTTGAAGCCTCCCGGGAGCCACACACAAGGCAGACTAGGGCAATCTGAATCACACCAAATATTTACTAAGGGACACCGAACCAAGATGCTTTCAAACAAGATGGAGAAATTCATGAGCTTGTTTTGGGTAATAACAGAGCGTTTTGCTGATACTTTTTACAGGTCTTTTTTCCTTTAAATAATTGGTTTAAAGTAAAGGGAGATTGTTTGAGTTGAATGCCATGGTTAGTTCTGCCCAGAAAATACACTACATCATCCAACACTGTCCAGGAAAGCCCTCTCCGCTAAGGCCTTCTGTCTTAAAAGGGAGCTAAAACTAAGCTAGGGACACAGCCCTCTTCTGTAAGCTAAATAGCAGTGTAGACTCGCTGCTCCTTTAATACTGTGTTTATTAGTGATCCATAGCCCAGGGAGAGATGAGCACACAACTTCCTCTCATGCTGTGTCTGCAAAATGCTACAGAAAGTTGGACTCATCAGTGAAGCAGCAGGTCCCTTGGTTGAAACCAGCCAGGCCAGAAAAGTGACATGAACAGGATGCTGCTAAACATGCACAATTCGAAAATACACACTGTATTCTCTTCTGCATGATTTGCTTCCATTTAAAAGACAATAAACAGCAACTTTAGATTGCTAACAACGTGTCATTTAAGGTTTGCTGTTGCTCAACATCAAGAAAAATCAATGCTGGCTCTACGGGGGCAGCATATCCCGAGAACTAAGCTCCATTTCAGGTCTGTTTGAACTCATTTCCTTTCTCCATGGTTGCCCCCTTGTACTCCCCCTCAGGCGTCCCCTCGCAGCAGGCTGACAGCTTGACACATTGACAGCTCGCACTGAATGACAACTGATTTGTACAAATTTCAAGCCTTATAAATCTACCTGTCACAACAACAACATAAAAGCGCCCAGGCCCAGCAGGTAATTCAGAAAAAGCTTCCCTTGACAGCACTTTCTGAAAAGCAATGGCGTGCCTCCTGCCAAAAATTCCAACTCTCATCCTTGTATAACTTTGAATAAAAATTCAGGGCCCATTTTCTTGCCAACAGGCTACCAATCGTCTTATTTAAAGATTAAAAAGAGTGAACGGGAGAGAGGGGGGAAAAACATCCACACAATTTCATTTTATACTGATATGAAAGCCACACCACCTGCTACGCCAGGATTACCACACCGTTTTTCTCTCCAGTGCTGAGAAGGAGTAAATGAGGGAGGCTTTTTACGGTATTTAAACAATATCCCAGATTGCAGGGGCTGCATCTCCCAATGCCCTCCCGGCTCACCTGGGGCCTGTCCTGCTGCCAGCATGAGGCATTTTGACTGGTCAGGGGCCAGGGGGTAGGGGTCTGAGGCCGTTAGCCATTGTTTTAACTGCCCCAAGATTTTTCCAAAACAAAAGCCCCTCATATGTACATACCCCCAACTCCTGGACCACTTTTCTTACTAAAATGATCAAATCGCATCAGGGTAAACCCTCATCAAATACTCACTCCATTCACATCAACAACACATCACTTTATTTCATCACTCCATCTTTATTGTGAAAGAACAGCAAGAGCTAAGAATTTGGACTTGATTTTTAGTTGTGATTTTAGAATTAGGTGGAACATTGAAGAAAAAAGTCTTCTAGCAAAATAAGGAACAGAGGACCCAGGGGGGTGGGAAAGGAAGAGAGAAAGAGAGAGAGAAACTAAGTATCTGAGCACTTAAACAGGAAAGAGCAATTTACAAAAAATTTCTCTTTACCTCTACTATTCAAGCCCTTCTGATTCCACTTAATACAGAGAAATGTGTGGCTGAAAAGTGGTTGGCACAATTTCTCAGGCATCACATTTGCTCATGTAAAATCTCTCGGTGGACTCACAGGTGGAAAAATGAACTTGGTTTTTTGCCTTTGAGGGTTTGTTATAAGTGCATGTTGAATGGGGGTGATGTTAGGGAGGTTCCTAGGAAGTAGACATGGGACCAAAGATGAGAGCAAAGTGAGTGGCCGTCCAACTGGCTGAGCTCAGAAGCAGCAATGGTGCCAGCAAAGCACCTGTCACAGTGCCAGTCACTCCTCTCTTCAGCAGGGACAGTCAAATGTAATGGTGAGGAACGCAGATGCTGGGGATGGATGTTTGGTTTCAAATCCTGGCTTCTCCACTTAGGAGTTGTGCAACTTAGGGGTGTTACATTTATACTCTCTGTGCTTCAATTTCACCATCTGTAAAGTAAGAATCATAATCACATCTACCTCAGAGAGTATAAAGATTAAATGCCTGTAAGAAGTTTAGTGCATAGAAAACAATATCTGTTCATTTATTCATTCATATAGATATAGATACACACGGATACATACACGCATATACAAGGGTACTTCCAAAAAGCTCATGGAAATATTTGTATTATCTTTCAATTTTATTTTCACAAACTTTTTGAAGTACGCTCATATGTACACACACATATATAAAACACTAAAAGCGATAAGTGGTACAGAAGGGGGAAAAAGCAGATTATCATATTATCATCACATTAGTAGTATTATTAGTACTCTCTTCAAGATCCCAGATGTTATTACCTTTCCCCCATGGAGTGCAAGCTTCCAGTGGAGTAAAAAGAAAAAAGAAAAAAGAAGGAAGGGAATAATCCCTGAAAATGTTGTAACCTCGTTGGTTAAAATGTACAGATAGTGGGCCAGCCCCGTGGCTCACTTGGGAGAGTGTCGCACTGGTAGTGCCAAGGCTGCGGGTTCGGATCCTATATAGGAATGGCTGGTGTGCTCAACTGGCTGAGCGTGGTGCAGACCACACCATGCCACGGGTTGCGATCCCCTTACCAGTCAAAAAAAAAAAAAATGTACAGACTAGAGATCAGTGTAGCTAGACTGAATTTCTTTCCTACCCTATCTTAAATAAATTTCTTGATCTACTTTTTTTCAACATGCTTCTTCATTAGCTCATGACTAATGGAACCATCCAGTGTGTGTGGGAAAAATATATATTAATTTAGATGCACATAATTTGCACTGCTTTAACACCATTTATCACTCAGAAATACTATGAATATGTGGATTACAAGGGGAGAGAAATATATACACATAATATAAACACTACTATGTGAAAACACACACATGAACATATATAGAGAGAGAAAACTTTGTTCCAAAATAAAGGAGATGTCAAATATCAGAGTATACCTAATACAGATTACTAATTTGAGATTTAGGTCAGAGGATAGAAGAGGGTGTTTATAAACACAGCAGAATTCTAAAGTATAGCTGAGATTAGTATTATCCAAATTATATGAACTGAGACCCACCTTGTAACCTTCTTGTTATTAACTTTCTCAATTTGGTTAATGTTGAGACTGACATGGGCCGACTGAACTTCAGCCAACAACAGGCAACAACAATTAGCAAACTACATTATTTTGTAATTATTTGTGTGACCCAAAACAAGTGTTTTGATTATGGCCCATCAGTAAATAAAATTGGGTTTGAATTTCACAAGTGTGTTTGAATTTGAAAAGATTTGTATTTCATGCTAAGAAGGCAAATCAAACAAAATTTTCATGCAACAATTGATAAAGCATAAATCAAAACAACTTCACAGTAAATCTTCGCAGAATGAGATAAAGGAAAAAGCAAACCACCACCTATGACATTGATAAGAGAATGACAACTGACATGAACTAAACCAGCCTTCTTCTGCACCTTTCATCAATATAAGGTGAGCACATGAGAACACGGATAGGACAAAACAAGGTATCTCAGCTAAAGTTCATCTCCATGCCAATATCCACACAGAGTAGGTAAACTAGATTGTTTCTACGTTAACCCTTCTCTTTTCAACTGCATGTGTCGGCCTAACAAAACGACAAATATTTTTGTTAACTATTGCCTTCCTGACATCAAACAAAGACCAATTAAGTAACAAATCATTCAAGTGGAGAACCTCAGGGCTGACAAAGGCATCGAGTACAGAGTTGGTCAGTTAAGCCTCACACTGGCCCACAGAGAGTTTGCTCAGGAAAAAATAGGCAGAAAACTTTTAGCTGCAAAACACATGATGTCTTATGTGTACTTTGTATTTATATTTGTGTGTGTGCTGTAACTACTCGTTTCCCAAGAAATAAGAAACATCAGCGCTTTCACATGTGCTGGCCTTCAGTGCCTGTGAAGTTCTTTTTTCCCAAGAGGCCTCTCACTGAGAGGCTTGTTTCTGCATTTCAGAAAGGGCCAAACCTGGCCCTCAGAATCCTGTCCACTTGTTAGCCATCACTCTATGGAGGCCAATGGATGTCAGACCAAAAGTAGTCTAGGAGAAAGCACCAACTGCCAGTCACTGAGAAAAACCGAGGCCTCTGAGCAGCTCCCCTGTGCCCTGGTGCTGGGCTCTCTGACTCAGGATGGCCCCTACTCACGGCTTCCCCAGTGCTTTCCACGTGAGCCCCTCAACAGGTGCGCCGTGGCAACCTGAGGCTACATTTTCAGTCGTCCAACCCACAACACTTGGAGAAGAGTGGCTGCATTTCTGCTGCCCATGGCTCTCTGTCTATGTTTGCTGGGACAAAAGAACCAACTTTACCCAGTCTTTTCCACAGAACAAGTGGACAAAAGATGTTTCCTACCCTCTGAGAACACATGAGAAGCCCACACCGTGAGTCACCAAGCAAGGTTGACGATCACCTCATGACCCCCTCAGCTCCTTTTACAGGAAAAGCCAAGTGTCTGAGGCCATAAGCCACTTAATCAGGCACCACCCTCCCAGGCTGAAGGCCACCAAGAGTCTGGGTGTGGCTTGTCTGGCATCCCCCATGGGTAAGACCAGAGAACTGGCAGGAAATGAGAGGGGATCCACACAGCCTCTGGCTTGAACTTCCATGGAACCAGTAAATTTTTACCACTTAGGACAAGCCATGTTATTTGTAACTGTCAGAGGAAGGAAAATCTGTAATTGTTAAGGGGGATGAAGCCTGTGCAAATTCTTTCCTGTGCAAAGTGAACAGTCAATCACTTTTATAAGGACAGCAACAACTGAAACTATCCATTCGTATACTTTCCTTTAGTCAACAATATTACCTTTAGTAATCTGGGGAATGTGCATCCATAAATTACAGAAAGTGTTATTGCATTGCTGAATAAACAGCAACATTTCCATCAGCAGCAGCAGTGGCAGCCCCACAAAGGTATAACAAACAGACTCAATCATTTTCTTGTCAAGCTTTGCAATGACTGCAGAGTTTACTGCTGGAGATAATGTTGCTTTCCTCAGCATTGTGTGCCAAACTGCAAACTGCTTATTAAAACAAAACCTCGTTTTCAGAGCAGCATGAGTTGGATAAGCACTTACTGCACTCAAGAAAAAACAGGTTTGGTGCCCAGAGGAGGTTAACAATCAGGCGTATGTGTTAACATTTGGTTGGTAAAACTGGTTAAAAACTAAATTATCCAACATCGGGCTGGTGGTGGGAATGAGTTGACTTAATAACATCCCCCAAGTTGACTATTTCCCTATGACACCATTCAGTTTGACAATATGTTCCAAAGTACTATATTGGCGTACTTGATAGAAGCTTTGGCAGGCGAGTTGGGGGTATGACGGTGGAGAAGAAGATTATGGAAGGAAACCAGCCTGCTGGTCTCCATGTGAAGAAATCTCTAGAAGAAAGTATATTCCAGGGGTAGAAGATAAGACTAAAGAAAAGGACAGGAAAGAAGGGAACAAATTTTAAGAACTAGGCATCTGTGACTAAACTATTTCTGAAGACAGCACCTATTATTACTCTTCAAAGAAATCGCTCGACATAACTGAGCCAGCAATAGCACTGAAAAACCATCCTCAATTTTCCTCGCTGAGAATAGATTGACAGCCATTTTACTGAGCTGGAGGAACAGGTAAGCTGAGATGAAGCCCGGGAGGCCTGCCGTGTCAGGAGCACGGCTCCGTGAGCAAAACCATTACTCCTGACTAAGGAAGAGCTACCCCGATACTTTTTATGTTTTTTTTTTTTTCCTTTTCATACCCATTACAGACAAGTTAATATCAAAGTAGGCAGATCTGTCTGCACAGTCCCCGCTTCCACTGCCTCAATGTGGCCGACAGCACCGTAGTCCCAGGTATCAGCCATGGAAGAGGCAAGCCTATACTTCAGACGTCCCTATCAGAACAGGAAATGAGACTTTGAAGACTTTATTATAACTTTGGGCAGCATATGAGGTTTGACTCCTGTCACTGGTCTAAAATGAGAATAAGTAGAAAACTAAGAAAAGCACCACAAATGTAGAGTGGAAAGGCAACCCCGGGAACTGTCATTCAACTCCAACAATGGTGGCGGGCAGATGCAAGTCAGCCCTGTCCATGTTCCTGAGAATGGTGAGCCCCTAGCTCTCCCCGCCCGCCCCTCCCTGCCTTAAACCTGTAGAACCAAGAGCCCTTCCCAGCTGGTTCACTCCTCTTTGCCACCTCAGGGCCTAAGTCATGCTGTTTCCTCTGCCTGGAATGCTTTTTCTTCCCTGAATCAGGTCTTATTCATATCATTAGCCACATCCTCAGAATAAGGCCTCCCCTGACCACACAATCTAAACTGGCCCCTCTCTCCCCCGAGCACCTCCATACTCTGCTCTTCCTTCTGCTTTTCTTCAGATCATTACCTCACCTGAGATTATATCATTTATGAATTTATTAATATGTTATTATCTGTCTCTTCATTGGAAGGTAAACTCCATAAAGGCAAAGATGCTGCCCTGGAGCAATATCCCCAGCACTATAAATATCTGATTAATTACAGTCATCCCTCAGCATCTGCGGGGAATGGGTTCCAAGACCCCCCCCCCCCCCGGATACCAAAATTCTCAGATGCTCAAGTCCCTGATACAAAATGGAATAGTATTTACGTAACCCACATACACCCTCCTGTATACTTTAAATCATCTCTAGATTACTTATAATACATAATACAATGTAAATGCAATGTAAATAGTTTTTATATTATTTAGAGAATCATGACAAGAAAAAGAAGTCTGTACACGTTTAGTAGAGATACAATTTTTTAAAAAATATTTTTGATCTGCAGTTGGTTGAATACACGGATGCAGATCCCATGGATACTCAAAGGAAGACTGTACTTAAAAATTGTTCTACAGTTTCAGAGACAATATCCTTATGAACATAAATCAGAAACCTCCACCAGACTCAAACAATGATTTCTGAGTGCAAACTAGGAGTCCCAATCATGGAAAGAACTGTGGAAAGCCTAAAAAAAGAGGACATCTTTAATCTCACGTCTCCAAGAACGTGCAGGAATAAGTTACTGCTCTTTTATCAAGGGTCAGTTTGTTTAAAGATAAAGGAAATTGCCTATGACCTAAATAAAAAGAACCCCAGTAAGAGTTAGACAAATGTACCACACTGAGGTAACAGGTTAATAGTGGAGAGACTGTACCTGGGGGAGCGGATTGTGTAATGAGAACTACCTGTAATTTCTGCTCAGTTTCTCTCTAAATCTAAAACTGTTATAAAAAATAAAGTCTGTTACTAAGGGGGAAAAAAAAGGAGTTAGAAAACCTGGACTTAAGATCCACCTCTGCCACCAGATATAACTGGGGGTACATTAGTCACTTGGGTACATCTGTACACCTGTAAGTGAGAATACAAAGTCCTGCCCATCTGTTTTTAAATGCTATTTTTAATGTAAAATTATTGGCACAAAGAAATAAGAATATAGTATATCTACAACACCCACGTATGCACCGAGCTTTATCAGATCTTAACATGTTGAGTCATATTTGTATTAGATTGTTTTAAGAAACAAAATACTACAGAAAGAAATGACTGCCCATCTATTTTATTGTGAGGACTAGGTACACCTGAAGTCTTACAAATACTTAAGTCACTATTAAATGCCACATATTAAAATAGCTACCAGCTTCCAAAGGCATTTGTCAACAATACTCACCTCTCCTCTCCTGCCAGTATTTCAGTTCACTCTTCATTCCTCTTCCACATCCCTCACCGTGATTTCTTTTCATTCGTTTTTCCTAATCTGCCTGATTCCCTAACTGCTTTCAACGGTGGGCTGGATGATGTCACATACCAAAAAAAATCCAAATAAGAAAACATTTTTTAAAAAGGAAACTGTAAAAGTACTAGAAGAAAACCAGAAAGTGGAGAAATCCCTTCTACTGTAATGAAAAATCCAAAAGCCATAAAATAAAAGATAATAAATTCAATTACATAAAAATCAGCTTTATATAAAGCAAAAATTTTGCATGACAAAACAAAAAATTAAGAAAACAAATAAAAAGCCAACAAAAGCAAATTAGAAGACAATCGAAAAAACATGAAAAAAAATTACAACTCTATTACAGAAAAAGGACTAGTTACATATACCCAGGGTACACACAGGCACATACAAAATCATAAACACGCACACATGAAAACATACATATATACACAAAGACCTCCAAAAGCAATCAGTAAAAAAAAGACAAAAACCCAGTAGAAAAAGGAACATGATACTACCATGCAGTTCACAGAAAAAGAAGTACAAATGCCTTTTAAATATATATTAGAAAAAAAATAGAAAAAAAAATAATAAATAAATAAATAAATATATATATATATATATATATATATAATAGGATGTTTACCCTAATTCACAATAAGAGAAATGCAAATTAAAACACTAAGAAACAATTTTTAACCTACCATATTGGCACAAACCCAAAAGTCACTCTGTTGGTGAGGCTGTGGGAAAACAGGCATGCCATTAACATAGCTGGTGAGAATATAAAGTAGCTCAGCTCCTGAGGAGTACAATTTGGCAATGTCTATCGAAATTACAAATGCATATGTGCTTTGACCCAGTAAGTCTATTTCCAGGAATTTATCCTACAAATATACTTGCAAACATTCAAAAATGACAGTTTCAGGTCATTCACTGCAGCTTTGTAATTGTGAAAGGAAGAAAACAAGCACAATATTCATCAATAGATGATTGAGTAAAACAAATTATGATGAGTCCATTCAATGGAATACTATGCACCTATAAAAAAAATTAATGAGAAAGCTGTCTAGGTACTAAAATAGAAAGATATTTTTAATATGTGAAAAAAGCAAGGGGCAAAATAATATGAAAAGAATGCTATCTTTTGTATAAAAAAAGTAATAGTATATACTTACATAGAAATTCTGAAAAAATACAAAAAAACCAATAATAGTTATCTTTGGGGGTTGCTGTGAGAACTGGGGAAAATAAGGAACAGAATGGGAGAGAAACCTTTATAATCTTTCATCTTTCTTAATTTTCAAATCATATGGAGATTCGAAAATTGAAATTGATTAAAAAAATAAATCTCCATTCACACAGAATGTTAGAATATCTTAAAAGTCAAAAATATATAGTTCAATCAGATCTGTATGCCTAAACAGGGAAAAGAAAGTCCTGAATGGGAAGGAACTCACATGGACCAAGCAGGAAACAGCAGCGCAGGGGGAAGTTTTCTATGAATTTTGGCCTGGGACTGACCAGCCAATTACCTGCAACACACACACAACTCAGTACACTTCGACAAAAGGACAGTAATCCCTGTTGGTCCATTTTCTTTCTTTGGCCATTCCTTCACTTTCCAGACATCATGGTAGCACATTTCCTAGGTCCTTTCTTTTCCTGCCTTTTTTCCAGTTCTCCCTGTGATGTCTTGCTCACCTCCCTCCTCCCAGCACCAGCACTCTGTTCTATCAGAAGGACAAACCCTCTCTCGATTCACACTTCCCATATCCCACAACCCACTCTTAAACACCATTCAGTCTTCCTGGTTCAGAGCAGGTGGCCAGACCAGTGGCACGGTGCTACCTTGAGATTACCAGTGAACAAACAAACAAAAAAATCAAAGGGAAACTGTGTCTGTTTCACTAAGAAAACATAAGCAAGAATCCTCATCATTTCTCTTTATCCAGCATTTAGCTGTGCAAAAAGAGGCCTTGGAGACAGAATTTTAGGGGTTGTGCAAGAGACAGCCACCATGTACTGCCTCTTCTAACGTTCCCAGTTCTACCCACTGCCCCAGGAACACGCTGGAACCAATTAGTCATGCTCCCCATGTTGACTGTATCCCTGATGTATCACTGATTAGACCAGGGATATATGGCCCATCCACAGGGGCCAGCAACCTATCATGTTAGACTGAAGCCACCTACCTTTCCAGCCTGTAACAATATCTTTGGATCCCAATTCTACCATTGAATGTAACTGATAATAGATTCCTCCCTCATTCAAGTTATCCAAAGATTTGACCAGTATGTCATTAACTGCCTTAGTCATGGCAACTCCTCACAGAACCACAGAGGACTGTGACAAGCCATTAGAGACTCTAAAGAAATACCACTTGGACTATTCATTTTATAACACACACCTTTTTAAATACAGTTTCGTTAATTATATGTATATATGTAAAAGATGGGTTAGCAAAGTGCTATTAAATGCATGCATTTAAAGACTTTGATTAAAAGATAATAAAGCATTTTTCTCTACATATTACTTGTCTTAAGGGCCCCTAAAATACTCAGTGGGTTAAACAGAAAAAAAATGCAAGCCTGGATATTATAATAGATTGTTAATATCCTTTGCAAACCACTATCAAAAGCTACAATGGATGTAATTTCTGTTTAGCTGATATGTATACTACCCCAAATTCTATACTGATGGAATCCAAATGAATGAGATTTTATTATAGGTAAAAAACAAACATTGGGTTCTCTCACACCATACACAAAAATCAACTCAAAATGGATGAAAGACTTACATGTAAGACCTGAGACTATAAAAATCCTAGAAGAAAACATAGGGGAAAAGCTTTTTGACATTAGTCTTGACAATGATTTCATGACTAAAAGTACAGAAAACAAAACCAAAACTAAACAAGTGGAACTACATCAAACTAAAAAGCTACTGCACAGCAAAGAAAATAATCAAAAGAGTGAAAAGACAACCTACAGAATGGAAGAAAATATTTGCAAACTATTCATATAAAGGGTTAATCTCCAAAATATGTAAGAAACTCCTACAACTCAATAATATAAGTACTAATAACCCAGTTATAAAATGGGCTAAGGATTTGAATTGACATTTGTCCAAAGAAGACATACAAATAACCAATGAAAAAAATGCTCAACATCACTAATTATCAGGAAAATCCAAATCAAAACCAGGAATTATCACCTCACACCTGTCAGAATGGTTATTATTTAAAAAAAAAAAAAAAAAAGGACAGGTGTTGGTGACACTGTGGAGAAATTGGAACCTGTTAGAAATTGCTCACTGTTAGTAGGAATGCCAAATTGTGCAGCTGATGTGAAAAACAGTATGGAGGCTCCTCAAATAAATTAAAAATATAATCCAGCAATTTAACTTCTGTGTATTTAATCCAAATGAACTGAAATTAGGATCATGAAGAGACATTTGCACTCTTATGTTCATTGAAGCACTATTCACAACAGCAAAGACGTGAAAACAGCCTAGATATCCATCAACAGATGAATGAAAAAAGAAAATGTGGTATAGACATACAATAAAATACTGTCCAGCCTTTAAAAAAGGAGGAAATTCTCCAATATGAGACAACATAGATAAACCTTCAGGATGTTATTCTAAGTGAAATAAGCCAATCACAGAAAGATTAATACTGCATGATTCCACTTATATAAGGTTATCTAACATACTCAAGTTCATAGAATCAGAGAGTGGAATGGTCAGTGCCAGGGGCTAGGAGGAGGAGAAAATGAAGAGTTACTAATTAATGGGCATAAAGTTTCAGTTAAACAACACGAAAAAGCTCTAGAGATCTGCTGTACAACATTGTACCTATAATCAACAATAATGTACTGTACACCTAAAAATTTAAGGAGGTAAATCTCATATGGTAAATGTTCTTGCCATAATAAAATAAAATTTAAAAAATAAATAAATATTGGCAAGTATGTGACACAACCAGAACTTTCATACTCTGTTGGAAATATAAATCAACACAACCACTTTGGAAAGCCGTTGGGCAATATCTGCTAACACTGAGCACGTGCACACTCTATGACCCAGTAATTCCATTCCTAGGTGTGTACACAACAGAAATGGTTATGTATGTTCACTAAAAGACAGACAGTGTCCATAGCAGCACTACTCACAATAACCAAAAACTGGGAACAACCCAAATGTCCATCAACAGTAGAACAGCTTTTTAAAATTGGGCATATCCATACAATGGAGTACTATATAGCAGTGAGAATGCCTAAACCATGGATGAATTTCACAGACATAATGTTGAGCAAATGAAGCAAATATATGTTGAGCAACACACGGTATGATTCTATTTACATAAAGTTTTAAAAGAGAAAAACCGAATCTCTGCTATTAGAAGACAGGGCAGTGAACAGGTACTCTTATGGGGGAATGGTGTTCAAGTGGTGACTGGAACAGGCACTTGGTGGGGGGCTTCTGATTGTGGGTGCCTGCAATATTCTACATACTGATCTGAATGCTGATAACACTGTTATGTTCACTTTGTGATAATTAATCAAGCTGGACACAGGATTTGTGCACTTTTTTGTATGTATATTACATGTCAACAAAAACATTTATTTTTAAATATTTAGAAAAACTGCCTGCAATTAGTCTTCAAAGCATCAAGTAAGTACCTGAACTGCTGCCCCAAAGTTAGAAGGATGCTTAATTTCTATCATTAGCTCCTGACATGTCCAAATGATTCTTTGGCTACTTGTTAATAATAGAATCAAAAGGCACTAATCTCATTATCGCCTGTCAGCAGGCACTGTCAGAATGCTGCTGGCCATTAGTTGCCTGCTGTTGCCATCAGCAAGTGACTTGCAAAGCACCCAAAAAGGAGACACAAAATACTGGCAGTTTGTTTTTCTCCTGTCCCACTCACCTTTCCCCAACCTCATGCTAAGCCCTTCACAGCCTAGACCACACACTGCCTTCTTCAAAAGGCCATCCCAGACCTCTCTAGCCTCGTACAACTCCCATTCTCTGAACAATTCACCTATTTATTCACTCAGTCATCCTCCCACCCACACACCCATCTAAACATTTATTGAGCACTCACCATGTGCCAGGCTGTGTGCTCAAGATACAAAACTGAGTAAAGCATAATTCCTTTCCTGGAGGTGTTCACGGTACTGTATAGAAAACAGACACAAAAACAGGATTAGAATGATAGACATGTACACACAGAGTTGTAGGAACACAGCAGAGGAACATACAAGCTGGTTATTTTTGTGTGGGGGATGGAGGGAATAAGAAAGTGATTCCTAGAGGAGGTTACACATAAAATATGTCATAAAGGATGAGTAGAAGCTGGCCAGTCCAGTGAAGGTGAAAGCAGCTCCTAGCAGGGGGAACTTCATGAGAATAGGCACAGAAGCAACATGAGGCCTGGCAAAGGGATGTGAGTGTTGGCATGTGGGGAGCTCCAGGCAGCCCCATATTGCCAGAGGATAAAATCTGAAGGAGGGCAGGGGAGAGTGGGCAGAGAACAGATCACAAAGGTCCTTGCAAACCATGTGAAGGATCTGAGACTTCATCCCAGAAAGGAAGGGCAGTCACTATGGGTGCTGAGCAGGGTAATGGCTGGGTCAAGTCTGGCATCAAGGAACAGTGTGGGAAATGGAACTGAAGAGGGAAAGAGGCAGGGAGATGTCAGCAGCAGACCTGCTGAAACAGGAGGACAGCTTGAATCAGAACACCTCGAGTGGGGACGGAAAGGAGAAAAATTCAAGAAATGTCTAGGTGGTAAAATGAAAGGACTTAGTGATTGATCTGGTGTGCTGTGAGAGTGGAGAAGGAGAAAGGGAAGGGCCAAGCCCGTGGCGCACTAGGGAGAGTGCGGCGCTGGGAGCGCAGCGACGCTCCCGCCGCGGGTTCGGATCCTATATAGGAATGGCCGGTGTGAGCGCCGGTCACGAAAAAGACAAAAAAAAAAAAGAAGGAGAAAGGGAAGATGATGAAAACTGACATATGGGTGACAGTAACTGAAAGAAATACAAGAGGAGGAGAAGGATGGCAGTGGATAGAGGAAGGGCAGTGAAGTCAGCATTGGAGGTACCAAGTATGAGGTGCCTGTGGGAATTCCGGGAACATGTTCAGCAGGAAGAGTTGAATACCTAAGTCTTCAAGTCCAGGGAGAAACCCTGGCTAATGGTTGAGAGGGACTCACCAACGCATATTAGTAACTGAAACCCTAGAGTGAATGCATGAGATTACAGAGTGCATGAGATGAACTAATAGAGATCGAAGGACTCTTGATAACACCAGCATGAAGGAAGGAGTGGAGTAAGAAGAATCTTTGAAGAGGATAGAAAGGATTGGACACAGCAGTACTCAGTGAACCAGAAAAGCAAGATGTCAAGGCAGTGGAGAGTTTTAAAACATGAGTAACTTATCAACAGTCCCAAATGTAGTAGCCAGAGGTTCAGGAAGGCTAGAACTGAAACAATTCCATTGGATTTGGCAATTAGGAAGTCACTGATGTCTTTAGTGGGAGATTTCAGATTTCAGTTTCAGCAACATAGCATACCACATTGATATAAACTCATATCACAACACTCTTAGATCTGGCCCATGAGATAACTCCTGGAAAACATAAACTCACAGTTAAAAAATAAAATAAAATAAAATAAATTATAAATCATGCAAAGAAATAGGTCACCATAAAGGAGAGTGAGCTAATCACAAACAGAAGAATTAGACATTATTTTTTAAAAATCCAAAACAAGAGTAAAAAAAGGCATAGGAATCATTATGAAATAAGAAGACACAATGGGGGGGGAAGACAAATACGAAAGAATAAATAGAACATCTAGAAAAACAACAATCCTCAAAATTAAATTTTGATGGATGGGCTCAACAGAATATTAGATACAACTGAAAAGATAATTTGTGAACAATAGGCTAAATCTGAAAAAAAAAAAAAAAAACCCAGAACTCAGCATGGGGAGATAAAGAGATAGGATATATGAAATAAAAGATGCATAGGAAAACAGAATAAGACCCATGATATAATGTGATAGGAATTCCAGAAGAAGAGAAGAAAGAGAATGGGGAAAAGGCAATAATCAAAAAATCAAAAAAGAGAATAGCTGAGGATTTTCCAGAACTAGGGGAAATAATAAACATGAATTCTCAGACTGAATAAGGTCACTGAATCTTAAGGATTTTAAATAAAACAAATGTACACATTAATACATAATATTGTAATAAAAAACCTGAAAGTAATGAGAAAAATCTTTAAAGCAAGTAGAGAGAAAAGATTATACTCAAAGGAATAAAAGACTTAGAGCAGACTTCTTACCAGTAACAGTAAATTCCAGAAGACGATGAAATGTGTAATAGTCTGCTTGGACTGCCATAACAAAACACCATGGACTGAGTGGCTTAAACAACAGATACATATTTTCTCACAGTTCTAGAAACTAGAAGTCCAAGATCAAGATTCCAACAAATTTGGTTTCCAGTGAAGATTCTCTTCCTGGCTTGTAAGATGGCTGCTTTCTCACTGTGTCCTCACCTAGCCTTTCTTTCCTCTATGATCACCCAGAAAGAGTTAGATGTCTAGTGTCCCTTCCTCTTCTTATAAGGGCACTAGTCTTACTAAATTAGGGCACTACCCTTATAACCTTATTTAACCTTAACCACTTCCCTGAATGTCCTATCTCCAATACAGTCAATCTAGGAGTTAGGGATTCCACATATAAATTTGGGGAGATGGGGTGGGGGGGACACAATCCAATCCACAACAGAATAATATCTTCAAAGTGTTCAGAGAAAAATAACTATCAGCTAGAATTCTATACCTAGCTAAACTATCCTTATCCTTCAGCAACAAGGCCAAAGTAAAGACATTTTCATATAAAGTGAGAAACTTCCTACACGTAAACCACTGCTGAAACGCCTACAAAACTAACAGTGTGCTTTGCAAAAACTGAAACTAGAAGTAGTGAATAAAAGAAGCAATAAATCAACTAAGTCGGTAAAACAGTCACTTGACAAATACCTTCTGAGCACTTTCTTCTATGTCCCAGGCACTGTTATATTTGCTGAGGATGCCAGAATGAATAAAGCAAATCCTGTGCTTTCTTCCATTTAATCTGATAAATGGTGATAAGTGCACCAAAGAAAAATAAAGCAGGAAAAGAGGACAGGGAGTGAGCACAGAGGTTTTATTCCATGTTGTTAAATCTAAGTAAGCATTGAGTATTACAGAACAGTAATGGTGGTGAATTTTGAGGGTTTAAAAATAAGAGATCTGAAGACTTCTGTAACAAGGATCATCTAGAATTAAGAGACTCAGAAATCAGTGCTGGGGAACCACAGTCAAGTTTTCAGGATCTTCCCATATTTCTCCTCTGCTACCCTCAGTATGCCAGCTATCAGACCTCACAGTGGTAAGATGACTGAAGTTCCAGTAGTCTCTCATAGACTCAACAGAATCTAGTGGAAAAAGTAGAACCATCTCTTACTTGTATCTCTTCTTAAGAGCCAAGAAACTTTTCCGTAAAGCCTCTTAGCAGATTTTCCCTTCTGCTCATTGGCCCAAAAAGTGTCCCATGCCCATGTCTAAGCCAGTCACAGGCAAGGAGAATATGATCCCAATATTGGTCTTAAAATAGTCCAGATTTAACCTCTGAAGTTAGGTATAAGTAATGTGGAGAATGGAAGACACCCAGACAAAAGCCACAGCTTTCTAAGCACAGAAGAAATAAATGCCGACTGGGAAGACCACAAACAGTGTTTGTCCCACCTGTCATCTGCCTCAAAACTCATGACACAGTGGTGACTACATGACACTGTGATCACACTTGCAGACAGTGTGGCAGAATATAACACTGGAAATTTAAAAATGGAACCATATGTTAATCTAATTCTCTCTGTAAGTCCAACTGCTTTAAGCAAAGCCCATAGCATGTGCTCATGAGCCACATGCATGTTAACTGATCTGTATCTCTATTTCACTAATTCAGTAACCAAACCGTACAGATGACGGGACCATCCAACCACCCCAATCAATCCCTGAAGATGGCAGATCTGATCACTTCCCATGTAGCAGACCAAACCATGGTCAATTTATGCAGATATTTAAAGCTTCCCAGATGCCCCTATACTCTCTCTCTCTTCAGGCTATAGAGCTACTTCCAGATGAGCTGAAATGTCAAAGAAATGCGCCTTTCACTAACTACCATTTCCAAATCATTTCAACATTATCAGATCAGAGAGAGGTTGCGGAAATGACTGGCTAAAGTGGATTAAATGCTTTCATTTCTACAACAAGAAATTGAAGTTAAGATAATGAAATTTTAGGGCCAAAAGGGACTTCTCAGAGAGTATTTAATATGACTCCCACATTTTACAGATGAGACTTTGTGAAAGTCAGTGGCAGCAGAGCTGACAATTTAACAAAAGAAACCTTTTAAATATCTCTGTTATCACACGGTCCTGGGAACAAGAGAGTATACATTAATTCAGCAATTCTCAACCTATGTGGTGAGTCACAGACTCAAATTTTACATCCAATTTCAGGTTGTTTCTGAGCCCTTTGAAGCTCATCTAGGGACCCTAGGATTAAAAACCCCAAAGTTAGATAAAGTTAACATACTCAGATCAGATAAATACATTGAGCTTATGATCTCTCACATCATTATTTAGACGTAGGAAATAATTTTATGCTAGCTCCTTCCTCTACTCTCTGCTCAATCTTATTATATATTACCCAGCTAGTATAAATTCAAGAAATCCTATTCATTTTAAAAGCACCCCAAGAAAAACAGAATAATCCCATAATGTGAGGTAAGTAAGGGGAGCCTCTGGCTTTTCTCCTGTCCACCACTGTAATCCCAGGTCCAGCAGAGCTCGTAACAGGAGGGAAGCCATTAATAAAGGTATTTAAGGAAGTAAATAGATCAGAGTAGTGCTTTTAACCTGTCAAGATACCTTCAAAACTATTATTTCAAACCCACAATCCTTTATAATCTCAGAAGGATGGGTTTGATTATTATTCCCATTTATAGATAAAGAAACACAAAGAGATTCATTACTTGCCTAAGGTCGTGTATCTATTAAGAGCAAAACTGGGACTAATACCTGGGTATCCTCTTTGGTTTTCCAGCTATTAGACCAATGGAACACAACAGTACTTTTTAAACTGGAAATAGCCATATAAATATAAGCTACCGTTAACATACTGTGTAGCTTTCAAAGCAAAACAGAACTCTCTTGTGGATTACCTGCTCATTCTGAATTATCTCTGCTGCTTCCTCCACTAACGTGGAGAATAGCAATGGCCATGCCTTAAATAAAACTGCCTCCACAGACAGGAGCCATCCAGTCAGCAAAGGCATAAAAATGAGGTTTTCCACTGGCTAGCTGACCACAGCTCACCTCAAGTCTCCAAGTAACCCTTTGTAACTTTCATATCACCTTGGTCTGATCTTGTGCTAAAACTAATCCCTTCACTGAGTGAATCAGAAGGCGAAAACAACAATTCTGTGATTTGTCTACAGGCACTCCACCAGCCTGGATCACTTTCTAGCTTGTTTTAGCTGGGTAAATAATAGCTTGATATGTAGTACCTGCTAAAATGAAAATGGAAAATGTTTTAAAGGATTTTTGCTTAATGTCTTTATACTACTGTAAATGTATGAACATATTATATCTGGGTTTTTATTACTGTTGATTGCTAAACTGACAGGGGAAAAATAATACAAGCTGGCACATTAATGAAACATGATTTTTTTTTTCTACATTCTTTTTTTTTTTTTAAGAACAAAGCTAAACACAACTAAATGGTAAAAGCCACTCCAATTTTTAAGTCTTTAAAGAAAGACCAGTTATCAGATTTTTTTTTTACATGCTTACTTAGCCATTTCACCCTTGTCTAGAAAACCCAATGCTTTCTTCTAACATGGTGGCATGCCCAAACCCCAAGCCCAGCTTTATGTTTACAGGTTTATCTCTTCAACAACACCACTTTGTCACTTTTCAATTAAATGTGCTTTCAGGGCCTTCAGAAACACAAGCCTACCAATCCAATCCCAGAGAGCTGTAACAATACAAAAAGCAAGAGAATAGAAAAAGAGTACCAATAATTGTGGGCATATGCCAGGAGGGGCCCCGCGGAGAACAGACATATCCTCGGGAAATAGCGCCAACATTAATCCAAGTCTCTGAAGTGGGTTCAGCCCCACCAGTAACAACAAAGAGCTCAGCACCCTTCCAACAATGATCTCTCTCACAGATACTCATGAACGAGTTGCTTTAGAAGCCCACATTCATCCAAGAGGTGGTGTCGACGGTGGAATTAGTCACACCTGCCAGTGAATAGCACATAACAGCTGTACCGACACAACTGAGTTATTGGTCTTGGGCTACAATCTCCCAGGAAGCAAACTATGCAATTTCTGCGGTTTCCAGGCCAAATGAAAGGAACTTAAACTTGCAAATGATTAAGTACCTTAATTGTGTCATCTTAAAGCATTTCATTACCATAACCAATACCAAAAGGCTGGGAGAAGCCCAGCTGCGGCATTCAGATGCCTGACCCTAAATTTTAGCAGCCAAGACACTTTCCATCCCACTTCCCCCTCATCAGCAGATCCTGTACGTGAGTTCTTACTTGCCTACTGCAAGCCAGTTAATGGCAGAGGCAGCCCTAGAAACCAAGGCTTCTGACTCCCAGTCCAGTGAGACCAATGTGGTCTCACCACATTGTTCCCCTGTTTTTATTCAATAGGAAGAGGGAAATTTGGGGAATAAATATGAGGTGTTTGATGAATTTCTCCCAACATTTAATTTTATGAACTCAACCTGCACGTACCTACTAATTACTGGCTGAAAATCCAACCCCATGCAAGATGCTGGGATGATACAAAAAGAAACATAACATGTGGGATGTGCCCTCAAGGAAATTATGTTCTGGACTAGGAGGCAAAACTTGTATTACACTAACAACATTCATTCAACATTTGTTAACACACACTATGAGCAAAGCATTGTGCTAAATGCCTTCAGAGAAACTGCAGTAAGACCACAATTCTCCCCTACCAACAAGACGATAACTGAGGAAAACTGGGTTTGAAAGGGCCTCAAAGACCACCCAGTGATCCCTTCACAATCAACCGCACCCTGGCAGTGACTTTTACCATGCTGCCTCTAAAAAGATTCCAATTTGTCTACTTCCAACTTAAAATGGAAGGCCCTGAATTGAACACAATATTCTAGGTGTGACTTTCTTCCTTTGTCAAGATAATGTGCTTGTGTCATTGAACCTATGAATTCGTGAGCTCCTAAAGCATTCACATTCAGATATTTGAACATGCCAAATAAAACTTAATTTTTTTCTCACGCGTCACCCCTGTTCTGATACATTGCTTTAATGGTTGATTTGGGGACCCAAGTGCGAGTGTAATCTCCTTAAATTTCATCTCTTCTGATTTGGCCCATTTATTCTAGCTAATAAAATACTGGGGGATCATGATTCTATTATCTAATTCTACCGTCCTTCCCAGCAGTGCCTCTCACAAATATGATATATGTGCTTTCTGTATCCTCACCTACATCACTGGAAAATATTTTTGCCAAGAATTAGGCATAAAACCAAGTTCTGTGGGGAACAAGATACATTCCTCCATACTCCATTTAGGTGCCCTCTTTTGGTGGAGTTGTTTAGCTTGTCCACTATCAAATACCTCCTTGAACTTCAAATGCTTGGTGCTTAACACATTTCCCTTATCTGTTAAGTCCAAAAAAAAAAAGAAGAAGAAGAAGAAGAAGATCGTATGGCCTGATCTATTTGCAGTGAACCCAGACTGGCTCATAGCAATTGCTGGTTCAATATCCATCCTTATAACAAACAATCTGTATTAGAATCTCATTCCATATTCCAAAGGTCATCTTTAGTTAGAAGGGGAATGCCAAAGAGGGAAAATAACACTTCAGTTTGGCCAAACACAGCACACCTGCAGAGAATAGTGGGAAAGGTGGCTAGACAAAGGGACTGGGGCCTGAACGTGGAGGTCCTTGAAGCCTGAACCACAGAGGTTAGACTTAATTTTGAAGGCAGTGGGAAAACAATAAGTGCTTTAGAGCAGAGGGGGGATGTGACTAGAACATTTAGAAAAAAATAATAATAATAACAGTGGAGGACGAGAGAAGTAGACAGCAGCTAGAATTATAAAGATCAGGCCCTTATAATCTTTCAGAAAAGAGGTTTAAATAACTCAATTAAATAGTAAAAAAACAGAACACAAGAAATGATAGAGGTACAATCTGGTGACTGATTAGATAGAGAAAAAAGTAAGGAAAGGAGAAGTCAGTGATGATGCTGAGGTTCCTCATAGGCTGTCATTAACTAGAGCAAGGAAGGCCAGGGGAGTAGAGGGAAAGATAAGTTCATTTGGAAAGAGTATTCTCAAGGTTCCAGAAAGACAGCAAATGTGGAGCTGTCCAGAAGTCAACTGGAACAGTGGAATTGGACCTCAGGAGAGAGAGAAATGGTGACAAACTGTGGAAATGTCAATATTTTAGAGTTGATTGGAGGAAAGGGGCCCAGAAAATTACCCAGGGAAGAAATGCCAACAAAATGCAAAGAAGCTCTGGATAGAGCTATGTCAGAGAAGTCAGAGAGAGAGAACCTTTGAAGAAGAAAATTGTGTCAGATGATAGAGTGGTCAAGAAGAAGGAAGAGTGAGACTGGCTATTAGATTTTGTGCTTAGAAGGCCATTGAGGGGTTCAAGAAAATATTTTAGCCTTAGCAGTGCTTCTCAGACTTTAATGTGCCATAAATCACTTGGGAATCTTGTTAAAAGGATTCTGACTCAGTAAGTCTGGGGTGCTACCCACAGTTCAGCCTAGCTTTGCTCCCAGTGCCGCACTCTCCCGAGTGCACCACGGGGTCGGCCCCAATTCAGCATTTCTAATAAGCTCCCAAGGGATATTGATGCCACTGGTCCATAGGCCACACTTAGAGGACCAACAGGGTGGAGTGAATAGGAGGTGAGCATCTGAAGGCAATGAGTGGAAATGACTCTTTCAGGACGTCTGGGAGAGGAGGAGTGAGCAAGGGGATAGATAATGTAGACTGTGAGTTCCGTTGTAATTAAGAATCAGAGGAAGAAAGAATCGATAGCGCTGTTTTTAAAGAAGTCCTCTGTCCTAGAAGCTCACCCTGAGAGCTTTGATAAGTGTGTTAAGAGAATTCAGTACATAATTTCAGTTCCTCTGTTCTTTAATCTTACTTGGCCCCAGTGATTTAAAGTTTAAAGCTAGGTAGGAAGTGTAGAGTTTGACAATGAGGCTGACGGGCGAAGAATTAACATACCTCTCCATGATCCTATTCACTGGCTGGTAAAACATCCCACTAGTTGCCCCATACTCCTTCTAAGATACTCCCTGACTAGAGGGCTGCTCCTACAATGCAGTTCTCTCTCACACTTCAGCTCCAAGCCTCCCAAATTCATCCACACCTGTACGATTAGGACTTAGCCTCTGCTGACAGATTTTATCTCTGGAAATGCCCCTGGCTGTGCCAAAAAGAACAAGTTAAGCAAAGGCTTAACCAACACACTCTCACTGATGCAGTCAAACCAGCACCTAATTAACAGGCAGAAAGTAACAATTTCAGGTTTTCAGTTATGCACTCTCAACAAACGGCTACAGAGAAGCCCCCGGTAATCCCCCAGTGAAACAATGCAGCATCCAGCCCCTGTCCTCTGAAAAAGCAGTTGCCTTGTGCTTTTAAATTCACGAAGGAACTTTCACGTTCCTTAGGAAAACAAAACTATCCCCCAAACCCACAAAGAATTTCTGACCTACCAAGAAAGATCATGTGATGATTCTGAGACAACTCAGAACAGTATGGAGAATCTCCCCATCTAGGTGGTGCCAGAGTTTTAGACTCTAGAGTTGACTCCAAATCTTTATGGACTATTTCCATTCCTTGAGATGGGTCAATCAAAACAAAAGTATTGTTGAGAGAGAGGTCAGCACAGGAGGGGACTCAAAGGATATCAAGACAAAAATATCACATGATCCTAAATGGACCAACCATTTTAAAAGGGAAATTTTACACGCAAAATTCCTTTTTCCTGACACTATGTAAAATCATGGAATCATAGAATGTTACAATCTGGAGAGCCCCTTACAGATCAGCAAAAGGACCACCTATGAAACTTGTTGAAAATACAAATGCTCAGGCCTCACCCCATACCATAAACCTAGTGACCCAAAGTCTCCAGGGGTGTCCAATTAACTCATTTTATCTTCAAAATCCAGAAGTTAAGTGACTTTCCCAAGACAACAGATGTTTATTTTAAAGTCATATTCCATGTGGTTTCAAAAAAGTAACCAAGGCAGAAGTCACACAGTTGGTAACAGTACTATCAGTGACTGAATGTAGACCCTCACAAAGGATTAAAGTCAATGAATACACACACTTGGGACTAACTTTACATTATCCAGTGCAAATTTTTATTGACACACAGAGAGAGCTTTGCTGTCCTGGCAGAGTACCTGGAAATAGCATTCTTCTCTCACTGTGCCAACATCCTCTCAGTCACACTTGAGCCCCGAACTACCTTACTTAGTCTAATTTGCAGGGAGGTGCTTTTAAAAGTTTTTAGCAGAGACTAGGCAAGTCAGGCAAGGAAGAGAGAAGAACAAGAAATCATACCTTTGACTATTACCTAATGTACATTTTTTTTCCAAGTTGGATGCATATATTTCCCAGTCCCTTCTCTGGAGGAGGGGGTATGGGGATGTGACTGTCCACCCCATGAAGCAGTGCACTGCATACCCCTTCCTGCACTGGAGAACTACGAAACATTTTGCTGGCTGTATCCTCTACGCCTGGGGGTATCTTGAAGGATTCAGAAACCACTTAGCAAAGTCATTCATACTAGGCCTCCTGCATATCAGTCTGAAAGGACACATCAAAACACCTTGTCCTGAAAACCTTTTGGGGACCAGATGGAAGACAGTTGGACTTAACAAATCAACACCCAGCTCCATACACTACATGGCTTTACAAGGAGGAGAAAAGAAGAGCTTTGTGGAAACAGGAACAACCTGCTTAAAGATGGACAAGAAATAGCCAGGAGAAGCAGGAGAAAAGACATGCAGGCATCTTGCTCTTTGCTTCAATCCCAGCTCCAGCTGGACCTCAATACTGAACTAGAGCCAGTTTTAGCTCTGCTGAAGCTTTGTAGTGTTGAAACAGGACCAAGGGACCTGGACAAACCAAAAGCCACACCTCATGTTTGCTATAAAAAGTTCATTTCCCTTTATCTTGCCCACCAATATCAATCTTGCAGGGCTGGAACATGGGTTTCCATAGCCACACTGCCTCCTGAAACCCCAAAGCTCTTCCACAGCCATTTAAAATATCCCTGAGAACTAAAAAGTAAGGCTTCATTGGTCCCATTTCAAGTGGGTGTTTAGTCCATTAACACTTAATGCAATTATTGATATGATTTAAGTCTGCCATTTTACTTATGTTTTCTGTTTGCCCCTTACTTTTGTTTCTCCTTTCCTGCCTTATTTTGGAGTAGCTGAGTATTATTTTTTAGAATTTCATTTTAATTTATCTATTGGCTTTTTTAGCTGTTGCATTTTTTTTAGGAGTTGATCTAGGATTACAATGTATATTCTTATTTGTCACAATCTGCTTAAATCTTATCTTGCACCACTTCAGGTAAAATGAAAAAAAAAATCGTGCAACCATATGAGTCCATTACCCCAGCTCCAGTCTTTATGTTACAGTTGTCATATATACTACATCTACATGCACTATCAACTCCAAAGTGCAAAGTTAGAGTTCTGGGCTTAAACAGTCACATACATTCCTCATTCCTTCCTGAGGATGAGTTTTTACTCTTCAGCCTGAAGAACCTCCTTCACCCTTTCTTGGTGTGTAAGTCTACTAGTGATTAATTATCTTAGTTTTCCTCTACAGGAAAATGTCTTTATTTTACCTTTATTCTTGAAGGATGTGTTTGCTGGATAGTGAGTTCTGGATTTACAGAGGGTTTGGGTTTTTTTTCCTGCAAGTCTTTTAAAGATGTTGTGCCACTGTCTTCTGGCCTCCATTATTTCTGAGGAGGCACTGAGGTCATTCAAGTTGTTGTTCCTCTGTAAGCAATGTGTATAGTTTTTCCTCTCGTTTCTTTAAATTAATCCTGCTTAATGATCATTGAGCTTCTTGACTCTGTAAATTTGTCATTTACCAAATTTGGTATATTTTCAGCCATTATTTCTTCATTTTCCCCCCATTCTCTCACTTCCACTTCTGGGACTCTAATATGTTAGAATTTATATGAGAATATATATTAGAGCTTTTGATATTGTTCCAATGGTCTCTTTATCCCTGTTGACATTTCTTTTTTCTCTTTATTTTTCACATTGAATAATTTCTATTGATTTTTAATTTCTCTGACTCTTCCTCAGTCATCTCCATTCTACCATTGTGCTCATCCAGTGAATTTTTTGTTTGATATTATAATTTTCCGTCTTCGAATGTCCACTATTTCTCTGCTGAGACTTTGTATCTTTTCCTAGATTGTAGTCTTATTTCCCTTTATATCCTTGAGCACACCTACAATATCTGCTTTAAAAGCTTTGCTTGCTATTCCATCTTCTGGGTATTCTTGGGACTGGTCTCTGTTCACTGCTTTTCATTATGCAATGTAATTTTAGTTTGCATCCTGGATGTCTTGAATGATATGTTGTAGAAATTACAAATATTGTTATATTTCTGTGAAAACCATTTTTTAAAAGTAGACAGTTAACATGACTGAAATCAAACTACAAAACACTGTCTCCTCTGAGGTAGGCAGCTGTTCAAATTTCAGTTCAATTGCTTTAGCCTTACTTAGCTAACGTGGAATCTGCCCCACACATGGTTCAAAGTCCAACTATAGATCTGGGCACATTTTATATGTGGAATATAGGGCTCCACTCTGTGGCTCACTCCTTTCAGGAATCCTCCTTCCAGCAACTAAGGCAGCCCTGAACCTTGGTCTCTGGTTATTCAAGCCAATAAAAATGTATGTTTTCTATCCAGTTTTAGCCTTCTCACATAGCATAGACCGAAGACTGCACCCAAGATAACGTCTGTAGAAAATGAGAAATTAACCCTAAGCCTTTCCTTTCTTCCAAGTGTCAACTCCCCTTCCAGTATCTCCCTGTTTCTCCCTCCTTTTGTAATAATGTAAGGATAGTATTGTTTCTCCCCAGTTTTCTTTAGGACTTTCTCATAGGGCAACAGACAACATACAGTCTAGGACCCACCAAACCCCTCTCATCAGGACCTCCTCTTCAGATATCCATAGATTCTGAAATCCCAGCCCCTCAGGACTGACTAAAAGGGACCATCAGATCACCCTGTCCCGTTTCTTATCAGAGCAAGAATCCCCTCCACCCTGGGGAGATTCTGCTTAAATATCTCTACTGACAAGAACACACAATTTTTAGGAGACATCAAAAGAAAAGTGAATGGCACAGACACTTACATACTTCAGTTCTTTCAATACCCAACAATCCTTTAAGAAAGGCATTATTATCCCCACTTTACAGGTGAGGAAACTGGGTCTCAGAGAAATATGTTAACTTGCCTTCATTCTTTACCAGAAAATGGTGGAACTAGGTTTTCAACGTTGGTATCTACAATTTGAAAAGCTTACATCCTTTCCACATCGTCCAGTCCATCTTCAATGACTTCAAACATCAGCAAGTTCTTCCTTATATTTAACTGAAGTCTGCCATCTTATAGTTACTATCGCTGGCCATAATTCATAATTCTAGATTGTGACCCCTAAGAGTAGAAACAGTATCTTATTTGTCTTTTCATCCCCAGTGCCTAGCACACAGGAGGGGCTAAATAACTGATTGGTTAGTTGATTAAAGCTATTAGAAACAGTAGGTAAAAGTCTATACCTGCTTCATCATGACAATCTTACACCTACTTGTAGTGGCTATCACAAATGACATTCCTCTCTCCAACAAAGTTTCTCTTCTCCAGTCTAAATGTCCCTTGGTCTTTTAATTGCTTCCCATATGGTAGGATTCCCAGAATCCTCCTGATCCTCCTGACACACAGCACTTACCAATGTCACTTAAAATGTCACCCTTGAATTCCATTGCTTGTCATGATGTAGAAAACCACAGGAGAGTACCACTCCCATACTAAAAAGAAAAAGCCAGATAAATCTACAAAATTATAACTTTCCTCACCCAGCAGAGAGCTGAGGTTGCAAAACAAACAACGAACTGAATTCTACAGTGTGATGAGTTTCTCCAAGGAGAGACAGAATACACAAAGAATTTCTCCTCTGACAAAGGACAGGTTGAAGATGCAGCCATCATAAAAGTGTATAATAAGAAAACAGATGAAATTTTAACAAATTTGTAAATTCTAGATGTGGGCCAGCAAGAAACTTTAGAATTCCTGAAAGTCCCATACACAAGGAGAGTCTGCACTCAGCAGCCTTTTTTCCACGGTGCTCACAAGAGAGATTAAGACTGAGTATGAGATAAAAGAGAGTCCCCCTACATTGTGCACAGACATAAGATCTTGCCTACTTCTCAGAACCTTCTGTCATTTAAAAAAAAAAAAAAACAAGCCACAAGCCACTGAGGAGGAAAAGTCCCAGGAAAAGGTACAGTTCCACTAAAGCAGAAACAGAAGCAAAACTTGTCTGTCTCTGGGGAAAGGAGTAGAAAATCTTTTCAGGTACAGGATCTTGCACAGATACAATCTGGGGCCTCCTACCACTGGAAGAGGGATAGGAAACACTCTCCTACCCAAAATCCCTCATTAATGTGAGACCGAAAAAGTCTCATGCTTGGAACTCAGGCTCACAGGGTCTAAGACTAAGACCAGAGCTTTTTTCTTGCTTTTTGTCTGTCCTATACTTTTTGGTTCAATGCCAGACAGTGTGTGTAAAAAGATAGTAGAAACTGAGGTAAATAATATTTACACCTGGGAGTGGAGATACTTCTGTTGGGATGTTAGTTTGAGTAGTTGAGTCAATATACAGGTGACTCTCAAACAATGCAGGGGTTAGGAGCGCCAACCCCCAGCACCACCACCACAAGCTTCACACTGAGTTACTGACAAGTAAGAGCAGCCTAGCCCTGAAGGAAGGGCAAGAGCATGGAGAGAGACCCATTCTCTAGCATGGGTATGTGGGACCTGCTGAAAACTGAGGATGAAGTGCAAACATGAGGAAAACTCTTCATCTCTCCAGGCTTAACATTAAGCTCAAGGTAGCAGCAAGCCACCACTCAAGGAATCTGAAGTCTATCACACAACAAAATGCAGACCCAGCTCAATAACTGACTACAGTTGACCTTTGAACAACATGGGTTTGAACTGCACAGGTCCACTTATACACAAGTTTTTTTCAATAAACACTGTATAGTACTGTAAATGTATTTTCTCTTCCTTTTAATTTTCTTAGTAACATTTTCTTTTCTCTAGCCTACTTTACTGTAAGAATACAGTATGTAATACATACACAAAATATGTGTTCATTGACTGTTTATGTTATTGGTAAGACTTCCAGTCAACAATAGGATATTATTAGTTGTCTTTTGTGATAAAGTGAAAATTTTGAAGACAGCCAGAAAAAAAAAGAAACATACACGAAAGAACGAAGCTGCAAATGACAGCAGACTTCTCAACAGAAAAAATGCAAGGCAGAAGAAAATGAAATTATACCAATAAAGTACTGAGGGGGGAAAAAAAACACTATCTGCATGGAATTCCATACACAATGAAAATATCTTCTAAAAATGAAGGTAAGATAAAGAATTTCTCAGAAAAACAAAAACTGAGAGAACTCATTCCCCACATACCTGTTCTGTAAAGATATTGAAGAAAGCCCTCAGACAGAAGTATGGTACCAGAAGGAAATTCAGATTTACATAAAGAAATAAAGAGCGCTAGAAATGAAAATGTGGGTATCATGACAGACTTTCTTCAATTTTAAACTTCTTTAAAAATAACTGGCTCTGCAAAGTATATTTAGTTTGTAAACAGATTAAACTCAAAAAATGTTAAGCAGAATATTTTGATTTTCTTATTGAAATAAACAAATAGAAAAATATTTTCCCTGATTAAAAACTGTTGTCCAAAGAAAAAATAGTAACAATGATCAATGGCATTTATAACATACATAGAGGAAAAATGCAAGACAACAAAGGATGGGAGACAGGAAGTGGAAGTATACCATTGTAAGAATTTTGAACTATATGTAAAGTCATATATTATTTGAAGGTAAACTGTGGTAAGTTAAAGGTATATACTGTATACCCTAAAGCAATCACTAGAAAATTTTTAAAAGGAGTCAATTTATAAGCCAATGGTGGAGATAAAATGGAATCATATATAAATAATCCAAAAGAAGACAGAAAAAGTAAAAAACAGTAACAGAGAACAGATGGGACAAATAGAAAACAACTTGAAAACTGGAGAATTCAAAACCAACTGTATCAATAATTATATTAAATGTAAGTGGCCTCTGTTAGTCTGTTTCCATTGCTTATAACAAAATACCTGGAACTCGGTAATTTGTAGAGAAACAATATTTATTGCTTACAGTTTTGGAGGCTGGGAAGTCCAAAGTCCAGGGAACACATCTGGTGAGGTGACACTACACAATTGCAGAATATCAGATGGCAAGAATGGTGGAGCAGAGAGAGAGCTAAGTCCTCACTCCTTCTCCTTTTAAAGCACTCAAAGAACCATGCCCATGACCACAATTAAGCCATCAGTGCATTAATCCATCTACTTGGGCACTATCCTCACAATCTAATCACCTCTTCAAGGCCCCACCTTTCAATTATCACATTTCCCACCCTTGACAGTTACAGTGGGGATTAAACTTCAATGAGTTTCAGGGGGACATTCAATCCACTGCATGGCCTAAACATTCCAATTAAAAGTCAGAAATCATAAGATTGGATATAAAAGCAAGACCCAACTATATGCTCTCTAAAAGGAATGCACTATAAATATAAATAGAGATATGATAAAACTAAAAATATAGAAAGATATACCACAGAAATATTAGACCAAAAGCTTGAGTCTCTATACTAATAGAATGTTTAGCAGGCTTCAGAACAAGAAATATGTTCAGGGACAAAAAGTTGACTCATCAAGAAGACATAACAAATGTGTGTGCATCTAACAGAGCTCCAAAATATATAAAGAAAGATCTGATCAAACTGAGAGAACAAACAGACAAAAACCAGGAAGACCAGGAAATGTTAATACTCTTCTCTCAATAACTTATTTAAGAAGTAGACCAAAAATCAGCAAGGATATAAAAGATGAACCACCCTATCAACCAACTTGACTTAATTGACATTTACAGAAGATTCTAACCAACAGTAGCAGAATCCACATTCTTTTAAAGGGCCCATGGAATATTCACCAAGATAGACTTTTTTCTGAGCCAATAATTATAGCCGCTTTACTCATCGAAATGTCCATCAAATGGTGAATGTATCAATAACTGTGGCACATCCACAAAATGGAACACTATTCAGCAATAAAAAGGAATGAACTAGTAATATATGCAACAAGAGGGATGAATCTCAAAAGCATTATGCTAAGTGAAAGAAACCAGGCACAAAAGGCTATATATCATATAACTCCATTTTTATGACATTCTGGGGAAAGGCAAAGCTATAAAGACAAAAATTATATCAGTACATGCCATGGGCTAGAGATAGAAAAAGGAGACTGACTGAAAAGGAGCACAAGGGAACTTTCTTTCAACAATGGAAATGTTGTACCTTAATTTTGGTGGTGGCTACATGACTACATGCATTTGTCAAAAATCACCTAACTGTTCACTTAGGGAATTAATTATATGTAAATTATACTTCACTAAATCTGACTTAAAAATTAAAAATAAATTTAAATACTGTGACCCAATTTACGAAACAGTAATTTTAAACTCAGTAATAATAATAATAATAAAATAACTTTTAATGAAGTCAGATCGGCACAAGCCTTGACTTACCTTACCAGAATAGACTTTTTGAAGAGCTACCTCATCCTGTTGTCTCAAATGGAATTTCACTGAGTTCCTGGCTTCATTAAAGATAGATCTATACAACTAACAATACGTATTTCCAATGCATACTTAGATCTCTTTTACAAGCCAGAGATAAAAGAGATAAAAAATATTATAGATTTCACTGCCATAAAGGTATATGAAAATTCATTTTCATGTTTGTAATGGACTACCCAACATCTGGTTCTGAGTTGTTCTCCTTAAGAATACAAAGAGTTCAAAAGGGAGTTCTGGGATGCAGAAGACCATCTGGGAACCTTTGCGGAGAATACAAACTGCCCTTCATTGTTTAAGATATTGCAGGCTGTCCAGTCAGAAGGAATCTGACTATCAGGAAAGAAGGCACAGGCTGGGTCCTAGACTCCTGGGTTCATGCCAGGATATTACAATAAGAGTTCCTCACCCCCAGACGGGAAAGGAGCTCCAAGAACTCTTCCTTGGGCAAACCCAGGAAACAGAGTGGGCCTTCCTACACAGGAGGAAGATGCTAGCTGATGCTGCCAGTCAGTGTCTTGCTGGTTCCTGCCAAGGGAAGGCAATACTGGACACTCTTCATTGCTAAAGGTTAATCTACAGAAATATTAAATGCCATCCTGCTCTAAGGAAGAGTCTTTGGAAAAGTTTACAACGTTGCTACCAAACCCAAAATAACTTTCTTAATTGCCCGTCAAGGGCTCCCCACAGGCCACCTCTCGAGAAATATTTGTGCTCTGAGTGTTGCTGTTGTTTTTTTTTTTTTCTTTTAAACACTGTCTTTCACCACTGTGTTTATACTTTCCACAAAGATACAGCATGATTAATGCAGAAAATAAATATGAAGAGCCTTACAATCAAATTAGGAGTGCACTTGATAAAATGAGCCCTCTTCTTGTGAGTAATTTGAAAGAATAACTGTTTTTCATTACAACCTCAGCTCCCAGCAGGTCCCACATAAACCAAACCAGCTGCAGTTCAAGAAAAGGTCCAAAGGAGGACCCACTCAAGGTGGGGATAAATCATAGTTGTGATCACAAACCAGGTTTCTATCTTTTTTATCCCCCTTAATAAATTGGGCTTGACCTGAAACTCCAAGAAAGTTAATTTATAACAGCCAAAAAAAAATTTTTTTTTACTTAACAGCTCACTTTTTCTTTTAAATTTAAACCACTATGACAAATGGAGATTTATTATATTCTATAAACACATGTGGCTTGAGCACTGGTATTTAGTCTGGAAACTCAGATGGGGCCGTAAGCTGCTGGTGCAATCAGGAAACGCCATGTGACATTCCTGATAAAGACAAAACTCACACACATTCCACAGCACTTATTGTGGCCATTGTGGTTTTGGCCATTATGTGGGCACCACAGACCCAGTGCAGGCTGTGAATTGAAGGATGATTCAATAGGCCAGGGAGAGGTACTGTCTGTCAGAACCACATTCACCCAAATCAGTGCAAAATCTTTCTCAAAGACAACCAGAGCTTTTAATTAGAAATGAGCAAAGAAAACCAGTTTCCCAAGACATTTCTTCAACCTGGACCTGGTCTCCTCCTCATCTGTACCTAAGATAACCCTACAAGGGGTTCATGTGTTTGGGTCCAGAGATTCTTAGTAATGCTACACAGAATCATCTTGAAACATCAAGTTTGGTTCACTGATGATTAAATAGAATCTTGCTGGAAGGCAGGTTGGGAACTTTACTTTCCACCATGACAAGGGTGGATGAGACTCCTGGTCCTTCTTCTCTCTTCTCTTGTCCAGGCTGAAATGATCTATTCCTCTTCAACTGATCATTCTTGTAGTCCTCACAGGCAACAAGCACTAGGTGATTTACTACCTAAGCAGGGTTCTCTAGGAGGTCATATTAACTAGTGGTTAAACACATAAACTTTGGAGTCAATCACGCCCCCCCCTCCCAAATTCTTTAAACCTAAGTTTTTTTCATCTGTAAAATGGGAATACTTATTAAGGTACCTCATGTTTCGGTTGGGCAGATTCAGTGAAATAATACATGTAAATCACATAGATGGCCATGAACATTACCAAAACTTTAGAGAGTCTTTATCATAATCTAATCAGTCACATAACAAAAAAATAAATAGCTATCAGTAATGATCATTATTATTAACAAACTTATCATATATATAGGTCTTCTCTCCAGAACTACAATAAAAGTTCCTTGAGGGCAGAACCTATATCTGTATACTTCTTCTGCCTTGTAACAGTTTCCAGGCATGTGCAACTTATTAAGAAATACTTATTGATCACATCAATTCTACCATTCAAAAAATGACTTTTATTACAATTATTTGTAAAATAGAAACTAATAAAAATACAAATAAAAAGGAAAATTAAAATCATCCTTGATCCCAACACTAGAAATGACCAGTCAATATTCTGACATACAGTCTTCTGTTCCTTTTTGTAGTCACCTACATTTATTTCAAAATACAGTTGAGATCAATAGTGCATACACTATTTCAAAACCTACTTTTTTACTTATGAATAGTTCTTGGATATTTTTCCCCACCATTAAACATTCTCCAAAAACATGACAGTTAAAAGCAGTATGGCACGCTACGCTATTCTATTGTAACGTCCCCCTTTCGCTCTCATCCGCCATCTTGCAAATGGAGAATGCCTGTGATACTAGAGCTCAGTAAGATGACTGAAACCAGAAAATGTGTGTGGAATCATCTGGTATCATGCCCAACACTGGCCAACACTCATTAAATGTTCTCTCATTCCTCCTCTGTGTGTCTAATGTATTTAAAGAGACTTTTGAAGATTCCAACTTCCACCAAGAAATAATGCTTTTCAGTGCTCAAATAACTGATGCCCAAGACTTTCCCTATAAGGCTTCTACTTGTTCCCTTAGTTCCCAACACAAGATTTTGGATATCCATCATAACAGTCCCCATGAGTTTCATGGTCATTATAAACCATAATTCTACTCACCTCTTCCTACGACCTTCCAGAATCCAGAGTTCTCAAACTAGAATTTTTGTCACTAAATATTTCTCTACTTCAGACATGTTGGACTTTCCTTTTCAACCAGACTTAAGTTGTAACCATGACAGGAAGCTTAATACTGTAAAGAATACAGGGACTTGTGGTCAAGAGACCTGGGTTCTAGTCCCAACTTTGCCTCTAGCTACCAGTCATCATTTTGGGTAATCTCCCCTCTCCGGGTTTCAGTTTTCTCAACTGTAAATTGGAAGGCTTCAGTAAAATAATCTCCAAGATTCATTAAGTTACCACCTTTAGGACAGCAAACAATTTATACATAGTTACCACTTATTAACTAAGGTCTAGTGTAAGCCAGACACCAGTCTAAGGGCTTTGTCCTGTGATATCAGTACTGTCATTTGTACCATTTAGCAGAGAAGGAAACTGAGGTTTAGAAAAGTTAAGCAACAAGCCCAAAGTCATGAAGTATAACCAACACCTGAATGCAGTGTGTGTCTAAAGCCTATACTCACAACCAGGAAGGTGTACACTTCTCAAATCCTTTTGCTTCTGGGTCCCCCATAGCAGCTCCAAGCTCTCAATAACACTTGTTGATTGGCAGATTGTGGTTTCTGACTCAATTCATGTACTTTTACTGAGAACTTACTTCTATATGTCATTGTGCTAAACAATATTGACATTGTAGAACTGATAACTGTTTGTTGTGGGAGCTGTCCTGTACACTGCAGAATGTTTACCAGCATCCCTGGCCTCTATCCACTAGATGCCAGTAGCAACTACCCCATTTCATCTCCAGTTATGACAAATCAAATGTCCCCGAGTGGTGGGGGAGAACTGCCTCCCCACCCACAGAGAATCAATACTAGAAAACACACTGAAAACATGGGAAAGACAGGAAAACACTGGACTAATACCTACATGAACAATAAGAGTAGAAATGGAGTCAAATAATTACATGAGATTCTAACAGCACATCCCTACCTTCAAACACCTGACTTAAGAGTATGTCCTACATAAAAATAACTCTACAATCAAAATATCAAGTTATAAGCCTTAAATATATACAATTTTTACTTGTCAATTACACCTCAATAAAGTTGAAAGAAGAAAAAATTTTTTCTATTGTTTCCCATTAAAATGAAACATGGCTTACTATAGATTCCAAATAATGCAGAAATGACAACAAAAAAAAAGTTTTAAACACACACCCACAAGAACAACACTACAGCAGAACAGGAGGAAGGGTTTATACTCTTCTCAGCACTGAAGTTTGGGTTGGGGCTGATCCTTTCACTTCTGGGATCATATGAGGGAGTTCCTTCCTTTCCAAGTTATATAGGAAGTAAGGAGGAAGGCAAGAAAATCTGTCTTCCTAACACCCTATTTTCAAGTAGGATTCTGAAGGTATTTTCCAGTAGAACCAATGCTATAATGGTTAGGTTCTCAGGCTAGTCCACAAAAGTCTATTTTACCTAAAATAGGGCTTTTCATTTTGCAGAAATGAATTTTGTGAGATAGCCTGGGAGTCTACCACCATTTCAACCTTTATTCTGTAAGAATATAAATTCTAAATATGTACTACCACTTAACAATCAACTTTGGGAGTTAGAGACTAAATATAAGGTAAATAACCATAGGCAAATCTTCTCTCTCCTTGTTCTCCCAGAAGTTCCCACTAAGAATAATCTGTATCTTTCCTCTCAGGTTCTCCATCAAAACACAACAGTCATGTGAGTGTGAAGACACACACACACATGCACACACAAAGCTTCTTTTCATTTCTTTAGTGAATCTGTAGTTGAGTTTTTAGGGATCTTCCTGGCACTCTTTTGAAGTTGGTTCTTAGTGTGAAAATGTGTTTTGTCACAGGTAGGGTGAAGGACCCAAACTTAAAATATGCCAGAAAACACAAGCCACAGTGGGGAAATACATTCAGGGACCCCTATATCAGAATTAGTAAGTTTCTGTCACTGACGGGAGTGAAAACCCAGAAGTGCCATACATTATAAGGGACATTTCAGCTTACCATCATATTTCATAAACAAAATTACATTCCAGGAAGGGGGAAAGGGGAGAAGGGTGAGTACGCACAGGGAGGGAGGAAAAGCCACATAAAAGTTCTGAAATATATCAATGTCCAGAAATGGGAAAGGGAAAAAAATAAAAAGAAACCTTTGGAGAGTTTAAAAACATAAAATAAAATATCTATCTTATTTCAGAATCCTGGAGTAAATAATATTTCTGATGTTCCCATAGAGAATCAAATCCAGCCAGCAAAACAAACACAAATACAAATAAATACTGGGCTAGAGAATTACGGAAGGTACACACAGGAATTTAAAAATAGGATGAGGATTTTGTTCAGAAAGGGGATCCTTCCTCCTCCCTCCTCCTCTCCCACCCCACCATTTTTTTTTTCTTGAAGTAAAATCCATTATTTTGAAAACACCATTTTAAACCCTAAAGAAATAGCAAAACACAGTATTGTAGTATTCCAAAGTAATATCTCTTGTTTATAACCATATAAATTTAGCCCCTGGCACTACAGGGCTTATATAATAGAATAGAGTTATTTTAACAGCATCCTGTTAAAGAAGCAGCAAAATGTTCCGCTCATTTTCTCCAGTGGGAGGGACACATGGCCTCATGCAAGAGAGGGAACATGCCTAAGTCATTACTGAGGGAAAGCAATCCGTCAAAGCTGGGTCGCTCTGGCAGGGCCAGCACCACTGGTGAGATCAGAGAGGCAGCCTCTGCTTGCAATTACCAGGGAAGGACCTTGGCTCTAGGCAGCCTGCTATCAATTACTCCCCTGGCTTCGCTGCTTGGACTTGTCAATTTCCCAGTGTCTTCTGTTTTGTAACAGTAAGAAAAAGGGCTCCTCCTGACTGATTCTTGGAAGTTTCTCATGTGTTGTGTCACTCCTCTGTGTCATTAACAATTCAATTAAAATTTCACAGCACACAGGCAGGCAGCGCTGGACAAGGGCAGGAAGGGGCCGGTAGAGGAGATTTCTGAAGAGCCTGCAATCAGGCCACGCTGGATCAAGCGAATCCAATCCTGAAATTTCTTTGACTTCACGAGTCAGGCTTGCATGTGTCTCCCATCTGACACAACGCTGGCTGTCATCTTGGCAAGATGACATGTTTGATGTTCTCACCCCTTTGGGAGTGTAGTGATGAAAAGGAATTTCAGGCCAGCGAGAAACAAAAATCTCACATTGTTTCACTAAACGTTTTGGCTACACAATGGATAATTTAAAATATTCACAATCAGTTCTCTTAATCTACAGTGAATTCTAGAAACTTCCTTTTCTCCTTTTTTTTTTTTTCCTTTTTTCCCATTAGGTCCATCTATTTTCTTGCTTTTCAGAGTGGGGCTGTCTCTAAGAATTGAGAGCACACCGTAAATCACAATTAAATTCTTCAGGAAGGTAGATGACTGGGAATGTTAAAACAGGATGGCTGGAAACAAGAAAGACTTGCTACTGTCATTATTAACTCTGTGAAAGTGCAAACACTCCTTTGTCTCGTTGAATGATGGAGCTACACATGCTCACGTGCTTTTAAGCATCCCAAGGGTTTAGAGCAAAACCAAAAAAAAAGTTTCAGTCTTAAGACTTCTGAGGCAGCTTTTTCTCTAACCCTCTCAATGAGTTTAGTCATGCAAGGAAAGATTCTTTAAAGTTACCAAAGACTTTGTTTAATGCCCAAGAAAATGCAGACTGTCAGCACCCTTTGTCAGGTTTTGGTGGCTTAAGTCCATTCCCCAATACACTGGTGACCCTCTACCCTCATTCACTAGTTTCTTTTTGACATCAAGCGTAGGATAATTGTTTGATTTCCTTCTAGGTAAAAGGAGATTAAATGCCCAGCTGCAACAGCTGACACACAGAAGGGAAAATATAGTTTAACCACCATATTTATCAAGATAATTTTTCTTCCACACACTGATTAATAACATTAGCCAACATCCCCTTTGGCTTGGGGGGAAAGAGGTAGGGAGAGACATGTCCCCTTCAGAATATCAGAAACAAGAGTTGACAGTTCAAGGCAAAAATGATTTGCATGTAAATTCTGATCAAAAGCAAGTCTGCACCCTGAAGTTGTCAAGTTTTGCTACCAATTTGACACTTAAATGGGCTATAGCAAAACTTGATTTAAACTGAAGAGGAAAAAAACATGGCAACTCAATTACCCCCTAGCAGATCGGATCTGGCAGCTGAGGTCAAACTTCTCACCCTGCCATTACATTTCTCAATACCTGATGCTTTAAACAAACACTATGTATTTCTCCTACAATCCTGGAGGAAAATGCATTTCTCAGGGCTCCCTACTGTGTCCCAGATTAAAAAATAAAGTTTCACTTGTGTGGGATCTGGGGCCATTTTCTCCATGTAAATTTCTGAATAAATCAGTATTTAAGAAATGGTCTTTTGCACTGGGATAAACAGTCTCTGCTTCAAAAAAAAGAAAAAGAAAAACTTTGTGAGGAAGATTTGTGAAGTACTAAAAGATGATTTAAAAACAAATATTCCCCTAGCAATAGAGGCAAAACGTTGGCCCATTTTTAGTTTTCTTTTAATATATTTTATTTTTGAACTTAGACTGAACAGCACATTAATTCAGCAGAGAGAAAAACAGCTAGCTAGTTCCAAATCGGCTCCAAATTTATGGAGGACAAAGTATCTTGTAAGGCCCTGAGATGAAAGTTCAAATGCAGGAAAGACCCAGGCTAATGACCCAGTTGGCCTCTGGGAATTCCATCCCACCAGGGGTTGAATGCTACGTGGCTCCTGAACCACTCAATCTTACCAGAGCTCTCATTCCTGCAGCAACTATTTAAGCCAACAACTCTTTAAACTCTTCTTATAAGTACCCTAAAGCAACTCCAACTATTTCCTTTTTTTTTTTTTCTTTTTTAAGTCTTGTTTCCCTAAGCTGGTTTTCAGCTCCTTCTATAAAAGCAGGGAGTTGATTGACTTTGCATTCACCATAATTTCTAGTACTTATAATGGGCAGCCAGGTAATACATAGGGAATTGTTTCATTTATTTAACAAACAAATACATTGAGCATTTCCTGGGTGCCAGGCAGTAAGTATTAGGGGCCCAAACATGAGTAACAGCTGCTTACAGCTGGAACGACAATCACATTGACAACTAATTATAATAATGTGGGGTAAGCACTGCAAGAATGTAATATTCAAAGTATATGAGAATCCATTTAACTGAGGGATTCATTCTTGGGGAGTGAAGGTTTCAAATTCCCCTGGTGACTAGGACTTTATCTACACTGGCATCCAGCAAATGGTGGAACAGAAGGGCCAATGGGGAAGCAAGATGTTTCCATGGAAGCCCGCAAGATGGAAATAGGAAATCCTCTTTGGCCATGTGCTAAGTAGATGAAGACAGTATGGTCATAAAACAAGAATCCTACCGCAACACACATAAGACAAATGTTTAGAACCACATTCCTCTACTGCCTGGTCTTCCTGTAAGCCCATCATGTTAACCCCCAAACTTCAAGTACTCCCACCATTGCTGCTGCATTAGTCTTCTCGCTGTTCCTCCAACATGCCAAGTTTGTTCTAGCCCCAGGGTCTTTATATTTCCTGCTCCCTCTGCCAGGTTCCTGAATCTCTGCATAGCTCAAGTTATCTCATCATTCAGCTCTTTGCTTAAATGTCACTTCTCAGAGCAGCCTTTCCTGATATCTCTAATTGAAATAGCTCCCATATCCACTTCTCTTGAGACCTCTAACCCCTTACATCCTGCTTTATTTTCTTTATAGCATACATCACTACCTGAAATGTTATTACTTGTTTATTGTTTCTCTCTCTCACGAGAATGTAAGCAACATGAAGATCAGGACTGTATCTCCAGTTTCTGGAACAGAGAGTAGATGTTCAGTAAACATATAGTGAATCTATTAATACCCATAAAGCCCCAGGTGCCATTAAGTTAATATCCCTGAATTAAGGCTATAAAGAAAATTAAGGCCCAAAAGTCACCACGGACACTGACTTCTAAGTCCCCTGCATCAGGAACAAGTAACAATGCAGGAGTGGATGCAAATGGAGCAGTTTTGAAATCTAAATATAGCCAGAGAGGGGAAATCATCAACATATACAGAAGAAAAAAAGAAAAAAAAAATAGCCACTTATCTAAGCCAAATCTCTAAGTTCTTTCTGAAAAGCATATATTTAACTCTAACCAGTTTCCCAGGCTTCCCACAAATCACCACCACACAAGAGGAAACCATGTAAGAAGTTATGTTCTGCTTCTGAACATTTAAGCATTTTTATCAATATTATTTGCCAGTATAAATATTTCCCCCATAACTTTATATTTAAAATAGGAATGCACCAAACCGGGACTTATCATGTGCAAAGGAAACAGTTCAGTCTAAGGTATTCATGACTTCAGTCATTCTCTCATAAAACAACAGATGAAATAAAATGTATGACATTCCCAAAGAGGGAGTTTCTCATGTAATTCATCTTAAAATGCAATGTTCTGTCATCTCAAGTAACACTTACTGAAAGCAACCATCAATACTTTTTGTCAAAAGCCTGTACTCTGTATAAAATGTTCCATCAATCTCTATTTACATAAAACAAAAAACTTTCAGTATGGTTCTAACACACAACCATGGAGTATCTCCATCTCCAGTCTTCGTACTCTGCTGAAAAATAATTTGACTGACATCAGAAAAATAAAGATGACCCTTAAGGCAAAGCTTTTAGGAAGAGAAAAGCTACAAGGGGAAACACCTTGCACTGCTGGACACACGTCTTATTAGAGAGAGGTTTCTTTGCTATTTGTTTTTAAACCATAAGATACCTTTTCTCTTAAAATAGAAAATTCTATTTTTCCAGGAAATCCCTAAAAAGCTTTCATTCAGCTGCATGCAAGCAACGTTTCCCAACAACTAATGCAGGGATGGCACCCTGCTGATTCTAAACTTAAGCATGCAACATACACCACTCTATTCCAAGGCAGAAATTTTAGCTCTCAGTCCTGTAGGATGTGAATATCACATGAGGCTAGAAGAAGGTCATCACCTGGAGATGTTTATAAAACACACAAATTAAGGTATTAGCCTTTCACCTTGAGGGTCTGAAGATCAAATCCCAGCTTAGGTAACAAAACAGTAAGTCCCTCTGCCGGCGTTTTCCTAGTATGTGCATGTTGAAAACATACAGAACCTTTCATCTGAAACAAGTTAGCTAAGGCATATGATGGAGTTTGGATGTGTTGTCCCCTCCAAAACTCATGTGGAAATTTGATCCCCAATGCAGCAGTGTTGGAAACTGATTGACTTATGGGGGGCGGATCCCTCATGAATGGATTAATGCTCTCCCTGGGGGAGGGGGGTTTAATGAGTGAGTTCTTGCTCTATTAGTTCCCGCGAGAGCTTATTGTTTATAGGACCCTGGCACCTCTTGTTTCCTCTCACCATGTGATCTGCTTGTACCCACCGGTTGCCTGCCACTTTCCGCCATGAGTAGAAGCAGCCTGAGGCCCATGCCAAATGCAGCTGTCCCAGAATCGTAAGCCAAATAAAACTCTTTTCTTTATAAATTACCCAGTTTCAGGTTGTTCTGTTATAGCAACACAAAACTGACTAAAACAGCATAGATGAGAAAACTAAGAAATTACAGGTCAAAGCCAAGAAAAACTACTCAATGCCCATCCAAGACATTTTAACTTCACGCCCAATGACCTTGTTTTTTGCCATTCTTCATCCTACCCCTGTGACTTGAACAGTCTCACCCTCAACACTGAGGATCACACAGGAACACCACTGCCACTTACATCTTTTTAATCACAAATATAAGATCCATAAGGAAATCACTCAACCCTTGCTAATTATTCTTTGCACTCACTCACTTGAGGCATCTGAGCAGCCACTATGTGAAATGGTGTAGGGCAAAGGGGGATGGCCAGACACGGTTTCCAGTAGTGCTGTGGGGCCTCGACCAAACCACTGCCCCTTTCTGAGTCTCCGAGTTTCTTCATCTGTTAGATGAGACAGTTTGGCTAGAATCGTGGTTTTCAAAGTGTGTTCTGCAGAGCTCAGCAGACATCATAAAGCATCAAGGATCTTATAGGAGAGGAGATGACAACAGAGCGGAAAGGGTCCTGGCCCTCTCTTTGACACGGCAGTCTCATCAGAATCTATTTTATATCTAATGCACTCACAAAGCTTAAGTTTCATTGGTAACCATGTCCTTAGATCTCAGAAGTCCCTGCCAGCTCTAATATTCTTTGACCTTACCCTGTGATGGAGCAAGAACACAGACATACACCTCAAACAGGTGTGGTAAGTACCAAACTTTGGGTTTAAGAGGACAAAGAAGAGTTTGCCACAGTAAGGTTCATGTGAACTTCACGTGGACCACCAGGGCATAAGTGCAGTTAGGACTGTCAGAGGCCATAGACTGGGACTTAAGGGAGCGTAGAAGGAGCCTGCTATGGAGGGGCAAACAAAGCCAGCAGCAGAAGCACAGAGGCAGGGCCAGGGAGCATGTCTGGGAAACACGGAGCACCTCTAGAAAAGGAGAGGAAAAATAGACAGGGTTGACAAAAAGCCTACGTGGCAGGCTGAGGATTCTAGGCTCCCTGGACCCAGGAAGTACTCACCCCAACTACTCACAAATGCAAATGCCCTCTGAGCAACCCTGGCTTATTTTAATAGTTTTAATCATATCTGCAAATCCCATACACATTTATCCAGATCTGAATTTCTATCCTTAAGGGCCTGGCTAAGGACTCATACATTTGGTAGTCAATACAGGCTTTGCTAGCAGAGATAATGAGGATAAATTATGCCAGGCGCTATACTAAGAGCTACACAGGCAGGGTACCATTTAATCCTGACAACCAGGGAGGTAAGTACATCACCATTTTGTGGGAGAGAAAATTAAAGCTTAGAGAGACTCAATACTTGTTTGATGTCACACAGCTAAGAAGAGTCAGAGTAGAACTCAAACCCAGAATTATCTGGCCCCCAGACCCAGGTCTCAGCCATATCACCTCCTTCATGGTGATTCCCAGGGGCCAGAGGCAACAGCAAGTGGAATGCCTCCAGTGGAGAGAGTGCTTCCTTCATGGGCTTATATATTAGGATAAATTATGGACCAACAATGCTGTGAGCTAAATCGGAAAAATCCTCCCCAAAAAAATAAGGAACATGAACACTCCTCAAAACCTAGTGTGATGGCAGAAAATAGCTTCTTGGATAATTTGGGCTTAAAATTTTATTCTCTGCTTTTGTTCTTGACCTGAACGTAAGGCAAGTGAGTAGCTGAAATACCAGAGCTTTCATGCTCCCTGGCAATTGTCGGTTCAGTCACAACGATCAGTGGGACACCTATTATTTGTCCAGCTTATGCTGGGTGTATTGGGGGATATAACTGGGGCTCCATTTTTGTCCTTAAGGTTCTCAGAGTTAAATGTCAAGCAAGACTTGAACACACAATAGTTTCCACATCAAAAACACTACAATAAAAGAAGAGCAAGCGGGTCCAATACAGAGTTGTGCTGAGCACTATGCAATGGACCACAAGGACAATAAAAGTTCTGAGAAGGACCGGCAGCTCATTAAGAACCTGAGTAGCTAGGAAAGGCCTGAAGTAACTGGAACTAGCCCTGTAAGAATGGGTAAGATCTGAGCAGACAAAAAGGAGGCAACATGGAGTAAGCAGAGAAGGCAGCTCAGATGCTGAAGCTGCCGCAAGCAAAGCCAGGGGAGGCAGAGGGGCGGAGTGATGAGCAAGAGTCAGACCGTAAGGAGGTGGCTTTACCCTCCACCACACAACCCAAACACCATCCAATCCAACCTCTTATTTCATACTATGTGTAGAATAATTCAAAGTCTTGCTCAAAGTCATACAGCCAATTTAGTGACAGAGATGGGTCAGAACAGCTCTAATCCCTACCTCCAAATCTGATGCACTTTCCACTACACACACTGCCTCCTCCTAGAAGCACAAGCAATATTTGTCCCTCCAAGGACAAGGGCACCAGGGACCTGAGGGAGATTGGTTCTAATCATTAAGACAAGTCCACTTCAACTTCATCCAAAATGCTTACTGGGCCCTCACCTCATTTTTCTTTAGCCACACCCAATTTTTTCTAGTGTTTCACTCTGAACATTCTCTTCAGGGATCTTTTCAAGTTTCTCAAAAATGATCTTAGGGTCCTTTGTCTGGGTTATTTGTATTAGTTAGCTCATCTCCCCAAAATGCACTAGGAACAGAAAAGAAATTGAGATGGGAAAATAAAAGGGGAAAAGTATCTAAATTTGAGTTTTTGCCTTTCACAGAAGGATCCATGACTTGAATAACAAATCTTTAAGCTACTACCTGTCAGTGCACTTTGCAGAAAGATGACTAGAGTGAAAAAGAATGAAAGAAACTAAAAGAAAGACAACGACCTAAACTGGAACTCTAGGGAAGAAATTAAAGAACAGAGAAGACTTATTTAGTATTTAAGGTTGCTGGCGGAATGTCAGTTCTAAGAAGAAAAACTCAGCTGAAGTCTTTGTGAGAATGTTCCAATCATAGTGAAATCCTGATCTGGAAAAGGCACTGAAGAACAGGCCAAAGAAAGCAATGACATAAAATTTCATGACAATGACTTTCTAATTTAGAAAATAAAAAGAACAGTCTTTTACTGAAAATAGTGAAAGATTCTAAGACACATTCACAAAATGCTTTTTTCCCATAGGCATAATAAGTTCGTTCATGACGGACAGAGAGGTCACCAAATAAATGTGTTTTTATTTATTTTGGGTTTTGAGTTTTGTTTTTATTTTTTGATGAAGGCAACGGGAAAAGAGAAATTCTGGTGTCCGGTTTAAGTTCATGCGAATAAAACTTTCCCCTAGATCTGATCCCCATTACCTAAGAGCAAATGCTAATTAAGTTTAAAAGGGGAGGAAAAACAGAATCCTCGTGTCCAATTCCTTACGAGTACTATTTTGGTACTCAAAATTCTTCAAAAAAGTCAAGCTTGAATTATTCAGCCATTCTGTGGTTTGAGTCAAGGTTTAATGAGTGTTCCCCATCCATCAGCCATCGCAAGTTGGGGAAAAGAAGACAAACATCATAACTCAGATGCTATTCCAGGACAATGTACATGGCCCAACACGATGCTCAAAGTTAGCTCACCCGCCAAGAACTAACGCACATTTTGGAAAGCCGTCCTTGACTTAAAAGCTAAAGATCAGAAACTACCATCATCTTCCATTCTTACTCCTAAAGTTAACTCATAAATCTAGAATCCTCTCTGCCAAAAATATATACCCACAACATTGCAGAGAAAGCATATAAAAGTTTTAAGAGTTGGGGTGGCTAGAAACAGTCTTAAATGCTACCTAATTCAGTGGCACAACTTTCTTGACTGTTTTTTCATAACTTCTGTTTTAAGTACGCCCCATGACAGCAGGTCTCAAGACGACCAGGGTCCACTAAAAGTGATGGACAACTAAACTGCACTGCAGAGCACTTTCCACCCAGTGGATATTCAAAGTTATTTGCTGAATTGAATCAAGTAGTCACAGGTTTGCAGTATAAGCACCACACAACTTGGCACAAGAACCACTTCAAATGTTTACCCTTACATACCATGTTCTCTGTGGAGGACCTAAGTTAATCCGCATATGCAGCAGGCCTGTGATAGTGACTAAGAGATTGTGAAGACAGCCTGTTGATGCTAGGAATAGCCAAGAGGAGAAAGACTGAAACTGGGTTCTTGAAGACATCATCTGAGCCTCTGGATCAACCTACCCTGAAACCTATCCGAACACCTAGGCATAAGTTTCCTTTATTGTTGAAGCCAGTTTGAGTTGGGTTTTCTATCACTTGCAATATAAAAAGTCCTAATATTACTTTGCAAATATTGTGTGTACACCTTACAGTAATATTTGTCTCTTTATTCCATGATGATCCTTTCAGTCCACTCCAAATGTCACCTCCTCCAAGGAGGTGCAATTAATTGTTACTTTCTCTGTATCCTGTGGAATATTGCTGACTCTCTTTTCCCACTCTATTTCCACAGTGATAGCACAGGCCAGGGAAAGCTCGCCCAGCAACAGACTGTAATAATCGCTTAATCCCAACCCTACCTACATGGGACACCAGAGAACAAGCTTCCAAAGCCTCCCACTCTAAGATTTTCCAGATAGTGATGTCCTTCCGTAGAATAGACAAGAAAACATAGATGTGCAACGGCATGATTTATTATTTACTCTAACTTTAACTGAGTCAGTGGGAGAAACAATAAATACGAGCATATCCAGAAGTGTTTTTTGCTCAGACCCAAGGGAACTCATTTATAAATAACTCAAAATTTTCCACCCAGGATATTGATGCTTTGTCTGCTGCACAAAATCCTCCCAGACCCTATTGTTGGCCTTTCCCTGAAGTAGATCCAGATAGACTACAGGTTGCTTTGCCTCTAAGTACTGTTTATTTTATTTCTGTGTAGGTTTTCCTCATTAAAATGTTGTCATTATAAAAGGGGGAGTCCATTTTAAGGGTAAATGAAGAGTAGGACATGAACATCTCAGCCTTTAGTGGAACTAACTCTTCCCTAGTCACACCCCACTACATTCTTTGTGCCCCTCTCCCCAACAGTTGAAAGGACGCAGCATGTTCTACAGCTCAGCAGACGACTTCTCTTTCCATAAAATCTCACAGACTAGGATATGCTTTCTGAAATTCACCAACCAAGTGCATTTCTTTTCTACTTGCTATAAAATAGATTCTTCCTCTGAGCAATAATGCAAGGAACACGGCTACATTCTGTCTTATATTTAAGTCAGCGATTTGAGGTTTGTCTCTCTCATTAGAGAGTAAGCCCCTTGAGGGCAAGGATAACATCTCTTCCTTAAATGCCTACAGTGCCTAGAACCATACTTCATACAAAACAAACCAGTGGATCTAATGTAGGGTCTGGGCAGCTGCATTTCTAACAAAGTGAATCTGAGTGATGCAGGTTGTCTGTCGACCATGCTGAGAATTACTGAAGTAGGCCCTCAATAAAAAGTTTTTGAAATGAATGAGTGTAACCTTAGCTGAAGAGACTTCCCAATGTCACCACCAGTCCTTTGCCTAGTATGCACATCTGAGGACATTTCTTGAATCGTCACCTACAGCTCTGGAAAACAGAGCCTGACTCTATTTGGCAAACTGGCCTCTCTTAACAGCAGAAAGAGTACCTTCGCTAAACCTTTTCCTCTGCTCTCAATATATCAACACCCACAGGCTCAAAAATGAGATCTGAGGATGCAGAGCCCCAAGAGCAAGCCCAGAACAAAAATTCTAGTATTTGACACAGGAAAGGAAAAAGGAAACTGAGGCTCTAGAACCATTATGAAATCGGCAACCAGGAATGCCTTTGTCACCTTTCCCCAGGGTCTTCAAAAGCCAAACTTCTAGCAGGAGTAGAACAAATATGAGTCATGAAAGAAGACAATACAGTGATAGGACAAATAACAGCTCAACAAGGCATGAAAGGGAACATTTGTTTCCTTTAAAAAAATTTTTAAACACTGCCTTGTGCTGTTCACTAGTTATTTTCTAAGGTCAGTCCCTGTTGGCCCAGTTAGACTGTGAGTTCCTTGAGGACAGGGAATGTATGTCCCATTTCTTGCATCTACATTAAAGTCAGGCACATGCCAGATGATCAAGAGACTCTAGTGGTCAGAGGATAAAGCAATGTAATTTAGTGAAACGTGCTGGCTTTAGAGCCACAGAGACCAAGTTCAAACTCCACCTCATCTTTAAATCCCTGCAGTGCTTAGAACTACGTTTCTTAAAAAATAAACCAGTAATCACCATTTATTCTGGGACCAGTTGTTCAACTCCCCACTGTAAGAGCAAAGAGGGTGGAAGTCTGGGGTTGAGGAGGATCTGGCTGTCAAGACCCTCAGGTTTGTTCACACTGTGCTGACCCTTTATAAGGACATCCTCACCATAAGTCTGTGAAAGCAGAAGGGAAATTTTAGTTTACTGTTCACACTGCCTGACTGCCTTCCCCCTTTCTGGGAGATAATTCCCATCCTGCAGGACTAAATTCCATCCAGCAAATTTTCCTTGGCCCCTGACTATGTTAAGTGCCCTCTACTCCACTTTCTCCCTAGCACTTGTCACACTGTAGTATACCCTCCTGTGGACGAGTCTGTTCAACCCACTGGTGAGCTCCATGAGGACATGGCACGTGCATACGCTATCCTCCACTGTAACCCAGGGACCACCACAGTGCCTCGCATACACAAGTACTCAATACATATGTACAATGAAAGAATGGACCTTGCTCAGCCTAGATCTTCTCAGATGTGAAACAGAGATGATGTTTCAGCCATAAGACTTTATGATGGTTAAAGATGATACATACAACACAGTCCTCACTCAATAAACTACAGATATTCAAAGGTTGTTAATATTGAACTATTAATTACCAAAAAGCCCACGGTGATGGAACTGAGACAATGGAGTTCCATACAAGGGGCAAGGGGCCTAAGTGCCAGAACCAACAGTTTATTTGAGACTTTCTGAGATCCTGTCCTCCAGGACCAATCCCTGAATCCCATCTTTAGGTTCTGCTTCCCATAAAACAACTTGGAAATATGGGAGAGAAAAATGTTTGCTCTTTGTTCCAAGAAGCCCCATGTTATTTCCCAGTCTCAGTGAGCCATTACCTGAAAGCAAGAGTCTAATGGGAGGGAACGCAGAGAAAAGCTGTTCCCACAGTGAAGGAGTGTGGCAGGCTGGTTTATGAAGTGAGATTCTAAAGAAGCTAAACACACACAGCTTGGCACAGCACCCCAGGTGAGGAACGCCTTTCACAGCCAGGAAACATCAGGGATGAGACAACACTGAGGTCAGCAGGCAGAAGGGGGCAAAATGCGGGTCCCTCTGTTCTGGGAAGAACTCTCAGACATCGTGTCACTCGTCAACTGACCCAAGGTGCTCTACGCAGTTCTGTCTTTGAATTCCTGCAATTCTGTGATGTAATTAAGAACTCTTCCCTTGGGAGACAGTCACTATGAGCTTACTACACAGAGACTTACCAAGAATTCTCATCCATCATTCTCGTTAACCCACACACTTTTGTTATTAAAGAAATGTACAATCATTGTAGGAAATTTGGTAAATATAAAACATATAGCCTTCTAAGATGGCGGTGGCTGCGGCGGTTGGCGCTGAGTAGCTGAGGTGGAAAAGGTGGCCACTGGGCGTTAGATAGCTGGGAAACTTGTGGACCTTCCTCTTGCCGTCTCTTAAGGGAGGACCGCTGCTGGTGGCCGGTCGTGGGGGCTGACCGCCACTTTGCTGTTGACAGGAGAGGCTGCCTCATTTACATGCAACAGCTTTGAAGTGTGGAGCAGGAAAAGAACTGTTTCTTAGCTGCAGCAGCCAGCTGCCCTATTCAGGATTCGAGGTTGCAGGCCAGCATAAAAGAAGATTCCTGGGAGCACCCGAGCTGCGCCGCGGGAATGAGTGAGCAGCCCGAGGCGGCAGCGGCCAAGGAAGGGGACAGCAAAGACGCGGAGGCAGAGAGAGAGCCGCCCGGCCCGGCCCAGCCCCGTAAGTGACCCCCGGCCCGGCCCTGCTCGGGGGGCAGACGCCCGCCCGGCTTCCACCTGCCCCACCAGGCCACTCACCGGCCCCGGGGCTGCCTCCATTTTCTCAGGTGGTGGCGGCTCCGGCCCAGCTTGGCCGGGCCTGTCCTCCTCACCCAGCTCGGCTCCTCACTGAGCCTTCCCACTTGCTTGCCCCGGCGCTGTGCTTCCCGGGGCCTGTGGGCCGGCCTCCCCTCCCACTCCCTCCGCGGTTCTCTGGCGGAGCTGGTGGCGTGGGGCATCCCCAGCCACTGTCGGGAGGGCAAGGAAGTACGGGCTGGGCTGACTGTCACTACACCGCACCCTGGGCTCCGGCCCTCGGTAAACTTCCTGTTACAGGGAGGCAGATATCATCTCTGCAGCCACCATTTCAGAAAAACGCCTAATCAATTTCTAGTTAGGAATAGTGTGGTCAGAGCATTCCTGAGTACACTTGAACCTGCCGGAGAGCTGACTGCAGGTGGGCACTGGAGTCGGTCTGGGCCGGGGGGATTTAAAGGTGAACCGTGTGCTGCGGGGTCCTCCCCCGAGGAGCTCACGCTCCGGTGTGGGAGATAAGACAAGTACACAAATAACTGCGATACCAGAAGGAAGGTGATAAGTCCCAAGAAAGATCGACACAGTGCTACAAAGGCACCCAGAGCGAACGGTAGTCTGCGCCTAACAGAAACCTGGTAGACTTCCTGGGCGAGGCGGTGCTGAGCAGGGTCTTGAAGACCCGGCTGATAGACGAGGGTTGCAGAAGACACATCCCAGCCCAGCCCAGTGTGCACAGAGCGGGAAAACGTCCGGCTAGGGAGGCGGAGACTCGGCAGAAAACACACACCCTGCAGGGCCACCACTGCGAGATCCAGCAGCCCAGCCTAGTGCGCACAGAGGGGGGGGAGACGTCCAGCTAGGGAGGCGGAGACTTGACAGAAACCACACACCCTGTGGGACCATGACTGCATGATCCAGCAGCCTGGGCCAGAGCGCATGGAACAGGGAGAAGTCCTGCACGGGAAGTGGAAGCTCAGTAGAGACCACACACCCTGCAGTACCCGCCCTGTGATCCAGCAGCCCAGCAGAGTCCAAGCTGACCAGAGAGGTGGCCCCCAGGAGAGGCCCAAGACCCAAGGCAACCACACACACAAGGCACTAGAGGCCAACTGAGCAGTCACGGAGGGAGCCATACCAAATTGGCAAACACACCAACATCTTAGCTAGTCAATAGTCTCAAACCAGTGGACTGTGAAACCCCCTGCTACAATGAATAAACATCAAAAAAAAAGATACCAGAAATACAAAAACTCAAGAAAGTACACCACCAAAAGTTAATAAATCTCAAACTCTAGATCCTATAGAAAAAGAAGCCCCTGAAATGACTGACAGGGAATTTCGAGTGATAATTCTAAGGAAACTGAATGAGATACAAGAAAACTCAGCTAGACATCATGATGAAACGAGGAAAAGTATACAGGACCTGAAAGAGGAAATGTACAAGGAAATCAACGTCCTGAAAAAAAATGTAGTAGAACTTGCCGAACTGAAGAAGTTATTCAACGAAATAAAAAACACAACGGAGAGTTTAACTAGCAGGCTTGCGGAAGTTGAAGAGAGAACCTCTGAACTTGAAGATGGGCTGTTTGAAATAACACAAGCAGACAAAAAAAAAGAAAAAAGAATCAAAGACATTGAAGAAAATCTGAGAGAGATATCAGACAACCTTAAGCGCTCAAATATCTGAGTCATGGGTATGCCAGAAGGGGAGGAAAATGGAGATTCCATTGGAAACATATTCAACAAAATAGTGGCAGAAAACTTCCCAGGTATAGGAAAAATCACAGATCTTCAGATCCAGGAAGCTCAATGATCTCCAAACGTATTCAACCCAAAAAGGCCTTCTCCAAGACATGTTATAGGCAAATTGGCAAAACTCCGAGACAAAGAGAGAATCTTAAAAGCTGCAAGAGAGAAGCGTCAAATCACCTATAAGGGAGCGCCAATCAGGCTAACATCAGACTTTTCATCACAAACCCTAAAAGCTAGAAAGGAATGGGATGATATATTCAAAATACTAAAAGACAAAGATTGCCAGCCAAGAATACTCTACCCTGCAAGGCTATCCTTCTGAAATGAAGGGCAAATAGTATATTTCTCAGACAAACAAAAACTGCAGGAGTTCACTACCACACGACCACCCTTACAAGAAATCCTCAAGGGAGTACTGGGTTTGGTTCCTGAAAAATAACTACCACTGCCATAAAAACCCAAGAAAAATCAAAACCCGCAAGTATAACAAAAATGGCATTCACGAAGAGAAAACAAACAAACAAAAACGCTATCTACAACCTAAGGAACCAACAAACACAGAAACCAAACAGTAAATCAGAAAGCAAGGAACAAAAGATACCTAAGACAACCAAACAACCAATAAAATGCTAGGAATAAATCAACACCTTTCAATAACAACTCTTAATGTAAAAGGCTTAAATTCCCCAATCAAACGACACAGACTGGCTGACTGGATCAAAAAGCAGGACCCAACTATATGCTGCCTACAAGAGACCCACCTCACCCATAAAAATTCACATAGACTAAGAGTGAAAGGATGGGAAAAGATTTACCATGCAAACAGAAAAGAAAAACGAGGTCTCACCTCAGAAGAATGGAAAGATGGCAAGTGAACAACCTAACACTTCACCTTATAGAAAAGAAGAAAAACAAGAACAATCCAAACCTAAAGTTAGCAGACGGAAAGAAATCATTAAGATCTGAGCAGAAATGAATGAAATTGAAACCCAAAAAACAATACAAAAGATCAGTGAATCAAAAAGTTGGTTTTTTGAAAAGATAAATAAAATTGACAAACCATTAGCATGGCTAACAAAAAAAAGAAGAGAGAAGATTCAAATAACAAAAATTAGAAATGAAAAAGGCAATATTACAACTGATTCACCTGAAATACAAGGAATCATTCGAGACTACTATAAACAACTATACGCCAACAAATTTGAAAATCTGGAGGAAATGGATAAATTTCTGGACACACACAAGCTCCCAAAACTGAACCGTGAAGACGTAGAAAATCTGAATAGACCAATAACAATAAAGGAGATCGAAGCTGTTATCAGAAGGCTCCCAACAAAGAAAAGCCCAGGACCAGATGGATTCACAGCAGAATTTTACCAAACATTCAAAGAGGAATTGACACCAATTCTTTACAAACTATTCCAAAAGATTGAAACAGATGCAAATCTCCCAAACTCATTCTATGAAGCAAACATCATCCTGATACCAAAACCAGGTAAAGATATAACCAAAAAAGAAAACTACAGGCTGATATCCTTGATGAATATAGATGTAAAAATCCTCACTAAAATACTAGCAAACAGAATACAGCAACACATATGTAAAATTCTTCACCACGATCAAGTGGGATTCATCCCAGGGATGCAAGGTTGGTTCAACATATGCAAATCAATAAATGTGATACACCATATTAATAAAGTCAAACACAAGGACCATATGATCATCTCTATAGATGCTGAAAAAGCATTTGAAAAAATTCAGCACTCATTCATGACAAAGACCCTCTATAAGTTAGGTATAGAGGGAAAGTATCTCAACATAATTAAAGCCATATATGACAAACCCACTGCCAATATCATCCTGAATGGGGAAAAGCTGAAAGCTTTTCCTTTAAGAACAGGAACTAGACAAGGACGCCCACTCTCACCACTCCTATTCAACATAGTGTTGGAAGTACTAGCCAGAGCAATCAGAGAAGAGAAGGAAATAAAGGGCATCCAGATTGGAAAAGATGAAGTCAAACTGTCCGTGTTTGCAGATGACATGATCCTATATATCGAACAGCCTAAAACCTCTACAAAAAAACTCTTGGAATTGATAAAAGATTTCAGTACAGTAGCAGGATACAAAATCAACACACAAAAATCAGTAGCATTTCTTTTCTCCAATAGTGAACATGAAGAATGAGAAATCAAGAAAGCCTGCCCATTTACAATAGCCACCAAAAAAATAAAATACTTAGGAACTGAGTTAACCAAGGAGGTGAAAAATCTCTATAATGAGAACTACAAACCACTGCTGAGAGAAATTAGAGAGGATACAAGAAGATGGAATGATGTCCCATGCTCTTGCATTGGAAGAATCAACATAGTGAAAATGTCCATACTACCCAAAGTGATATACAAATTCAATGCAATCCCCATCAAAATTCCAAAGACCTTTTTCTCAGAAATGGAAAGAACTATTCCAGACAGTTGTATGGAATAATAAAAGACCACACGTAGGGCCGAGCCCGTGGCGCACTCAGGAGAGTGCGGTGCTGGGAGCGCGGCAACACTCCCGCCGCGGGTTCGGATCCTATATAGGAATGGCCGGTGCACTCACTGGCTGAGTGCCGGTCACGAAAAAGACAAAAAAAAAAAAAAAAAAAAAGACCACACGTAGCCAAAGCAATGCCGAGCAAAAAAAATAAAGCTGGAGGCATAACACTACCTGACTTTAAGCTATACTACAAAGCTATAATAACCAAAACAGTATGGTACTGGCATAAAAACAGACACACTCATCAGTGGAATAGAATAGAGAATCCAGAATTCAACCCACATACTTACTGCCATCTGATCTTTGACAAAGGCACCAAGCCTATTCACTGGGGAAGGGACTGCCTCTTCAGCAAATGGTGCTGGGATAACTGGATATCCATATGCAGGAGAATGAAACTAGACCCATACCTCTCACCATATACTAAAATCAACTCAAAATGGATTAAGGATTTAAATATACACCCTGAAACAATAAAACTTCTTAAAGAAAACATAGGAGAAACACTTCAGGAAATAGGACGGAACACAGACTTCATGAATACGACCCCAAAAGCATGGGCAACCAAAGGAAAAATAAACAAATGGGATTATATCAAACTAAAGAGCTTCTGCACAGCAAAAGAAACAATTAACAGAGTTAAAAGACAACCAACAGAGTGGGAGAAAATATTTGCCAAATATACATCTGACAAAGGATTTATATCCAGAATATATAAGGAACTCAAACAACTTTACAAGAAAAAACAAGCAACCCAATTAAAAAATGGGCAAAAGAGCTAAGTAGGCATTTCTCTAAAGAAGATATACAAATGGCCAACAGACATATGAAAAAATGCTCAACATCACTCAGCATCTGGGAAATGCTAATCAAAACTACACTGAGATACCGTCTCACCCCAGTTAGGACGGCTAAAATCTAAAAGACTCTGAACGATAAATGCTGGCGAGGTTGCAGAGAAAAAGGAACTCTCATACATTGTTGGTGGGACTGTAAAATGGTGCAGCCTCTATGGAAAATGGTATGGAGGTTCCTCAAACAATTGCAGATAGATCTGCCATATGACCCAGCTATCCCACTGCTGGGAATATACCCAGAGGAATGGAAATCATCAAGTCGAAGGTATACCTGTTCCGCAATGTTCATCGCAGCACTCTTTACAATAGCCAAGAGTTGGAACCAGCCCAAATCCCCATCATCGGATGAGTGGATACGGAAAATGTGGTACATCTACACAATGGAATACTACTCAGCTATAAAAACGAATGACATACTGCCATTTGCAACAACATGGATGGACCTTGAGAGAATTATATTAAATGAAACGAGTCAGGCACAAAAAGAGAAATACCACATGTTCTCACTTATTGGTGGGAGCTAAAAATTAATATATAAATTCACACACACACACACACACAAAAAAAAAAAAAACGGGGGGGGAGAAGATATAACAACTACAATTACTTGAAGTTGATATGACAAGCAAACAGAAAGGACATTGGGGTGAGGGAGGAGAGGGAGGAGGGAGGGAGGTTTTGGTAAGGGGCAACAATAATCAACCACAATGTATATCGACAAAATAAAATTAAAAATAAAAAGAAAAAAGAAATATCACAATCTGTAATAATGAATATGCTAATAATAAATAAAAATTGAAAAGAAAAAATAAATAAAAATTAAAATGTGATCATCTTTAAAAAAAAAAAAAACATATAAAGAGACAAGAGTAAATACTCGTAATCCCATTGGCATGTTTCCCTCAAAATTTTTCCGTTTTTTAGTTTTGTTTTTTACTTCTTCAAAGTTTCATACTAACACACACACACACACAGACACGCACACACACACGAGGGTACTTCAAAAAGTTCATGGAAAAATACATATTATCATGTAATTCCATTTTTCCACGAACTTTTTGAAATACCCTCATATACATATACTTTAAAATATATATAAATACACAATATAAGTATATAACTACCTACATATATGTATTATTTTTAAAGAATCAAAAAGTTCCCAATCGCTCATTACAAAAACACATCTCTAGTACCCCCTTCTTTTTCATCTCTCTGTTCACCATCTCTTTGGGCTGATACCTTTGGTTTTTTCTTCCATGTCTCTAAATTACAACAAATATTTTTAGTTCTTGATGTTTCAGTTTTAGGCACTATCTATTGATTTCCTGCTATGGTTCACACTCTTCCTATGCGATAAACACAGACCCTTCCTATCCCCTGCCTCCATTTTTCCAATATAGTCATATTGTTATTTGGGTCAGGCCATATTTTATGTTCATAGTTATGTTACATTCCTCATGCTATGATTGTGTAAGATGTAAGAAATACAATTTTTCTGTTTCCTGCACATTTTTGGTTTTCCCAGGAGTCAACAATACTCTACCAATAATTCAATACCAATTTTTAAGTTTCCTCTCAAGATGTCCAGATGAATCAGGACATCTGATTTGTAGCACATTCATCATCCTTAGGAAGACTCTCCTGGACTTTCCATCCTGACCACTCTAGGCTGATGGCCTCCAGGCCTGCACTGCTGCCATCCTGGGATCTTCCTTCCTATAACCCTGGAGATGCCCTTCCCTCTACCCAGCAACATCTTCCTTCTCCTTTACTCTGTTGTTTTGCTGGAGCACCTCCTCCAGTAGTTTCCTAAGACAGTAAAGTTTTTGAGACATTTCATGCCTGAAATGTCCTCATCCTACCCTCAATCTTGATTGATTGGCTGATGAGAGACTTCCTGGTTAAGTATCATTTCCCTTCAGAATTTTGGAGGCATTCCTTCATTATCTCTAGCTTCCTGTTTTGCTGTTTGGATATCTGAAGCCCTCCTGAGTTCTGATTCTTTATGTGTGTGCGACATGTCTTTCCAGTTCCTAATATCCTGATATTTCAGTCATATGCAGTGGTATGAATCTATTTGTATGGTGGGCACTTGGTAAAATCTTTCAATCTGGAAATTTACTCTTCAATTCTGGCAAATATTCTTAAAATAATTCATTTATTATTTCTTTTCCTTTTTCTCTAAAACTCCAGTTATGTAGATGTTGGACCTCTTAGACTATTTCTTTAATTTTCTTTTTTCCCCTTCTCTCCTATATTCATATCTTTGCCTTCTTTTACTCTACTTTCTAGGAAAATCATCTTCCATACATTTTTTATTTCTGCTTTATGTTTTTAATTTTCAAGAGCTCTTTTCTTATTCTCTATATATTGTTTTTATGATATGTTTTTATGATTCTGCTCTTGTTTCAGGACTACATTATTTCCTTTTACCTCTCTAAGGAGGTAATAACAGGATTAATAACAGGATTTTGATTTTTCTTTTGCATCTTCTTCTCCCAGAATAGTCCCTGATTCCTCCAAGTTTCTTGCTTGCTTGCTTGCTTGCTTGTTCTGATTCCTATCTTTTATGTTAGAAGCATCTCAGAAATATCAGGCAATCCTTAGATTTCTGCCCATATTTAAAAATGGAGAACTAAAAACTGGCTGGAATCTCTGAAAATGCAGACCTGGTCATCTGAAGCTTCACTATAGGTTGATCTGGCCAGGTCATTTATTTGAACAACTTCTATGGGAAGTACTCTTTGCTTTCTTCTTGGGCTGCTCAGTGTCTTCCCAACCTCTGCTTCAGAGGTAAAGGCTTGACCACTGTTAGGCTTCATGGCTGTCTTAAAATCAGCACAATCATGTTAAACAACTTTTCACACTCTTCCCCCTCCCCTTTCCCTTTCCTGCTCTGGGAACTGATCAGCAAAATTCCTCTCCTGGGAAGGGGTAAACATGACCATTATCATCAAAGGAATGTCCTATGGGCTGCAGCAGCTTGCTTTGGACTAAAACACTTGGCAGTGATATAGTGGAGGCACTAATTAGAAGCCTATGCCCTAACCAACCAGATGTCAGTGAACCACAAGGGCTATGTCACCTTGCATACCACTGATTTCAAAATTGCCCATTACTCTGCCAGAACCCTCAAAGACTTATAAACCTCCTGCTTTCCTTTGTTTGGGGGAGCTGACCTAATCCAGTCTCCCCTACCACCATGATGGTGTAATAAAGCTTCCTGGCTGAAATGGCACCTGGCTCAGGTCTTTCTCTCCCTTTTCTCCATCTCGCTGAACCTAACAACTACCACAATCCTAGGAGCCAAGCAGACAAAGAGGGCTGGCTGGGGGTGAGCAATGCCTCAAAACCCACTATGTATATGTTTATTTAATGTCCATGTTCAATTAATATGTTCAATTACCTTTTGTCTGTCGAGAACCCCCACCCTCAACAGTGCCTGGGGTTCCCAAGTCCAGAGATCTTCTGGTTTACTCTCTCCACAGAAGAAACCTCCAGCATTTTTCCAGAGTGGGGTAAGAGCAGTAGCCAGGCTATATGAGTGACAGAGGGCATCTGGGGTCTTATAACTTCCACAGGTACTTATGCCACCAACTTCTTGGCTCTAAGGAAATTGTGCAGCACACATCAGATTCATTGTCAGCTTCCCGCCTGCCAACTTGAATAGGGCTCAATTTTCCTCATCTACTTTCCAGGTTGCAAAAACGTATTGCTCACATGAAAAGATGCTCAACATCACTGGTCATTAGAAAAATACAAATCAATCGCTTCTCGGCCTTTTGGCTAAGATCAAGTGAAAAATACAAATCAAAACCACAATGAGACACCACTTCACACCCACTAGGATGACTATAATAAAAAAAATTGGGGGGGGGGCCGGCCCTGTGGCTCACTTGGGAGAGTGTGGTGCTGATAACACCAAGGCCATGGGTTCGGATCCCATCTAGGGATGGCCTGCTGGCTCACTGGGTGAGCGTGGTGCTGACACCAAGTCAAGGGTTAAGATCCCCTTACCAGTCATCTTTTTAAAAAAAAAAAAAAATTTTTTTAAAGGAAAAAACAAAGGTTAGTGAGGATGTGGAAAAACTGGAACTATCACACATTGCTGGTGGGAATGTAAAATGGTGCAGCCATTGTGGAAAATGGTTTAGTGGTTCCTCAACAAATTAAACATATAATTGCCATATGACCCATCAATTGAACCCCAGGGTATACATCCAAAAAATTGAAAACAGGTGTTCAAACAAAAAGCTGCACAAGAATATTCTCAGTAACATTATTCATAATAGCCAAATGTGGAAACAACCCAGATATCCAATATCTGATAAATGGTAAACAAATTTACCATTTGTTAAACCTTACAATGGAATATTATAATAACCTTACAATAACCTTACACTAGAATATTATTCAGTCACAAAAAAGAATGAAGTACTGATATATGAAATATCAAAAACAGGAAAATTCATAGAGACAGAAAGCAGATTAGTGGTTGCCAGGGGCTGGAGGGAAGGGAGAGTGGGAAGTGATGCTTAAAGGGCACAGGGTTTCCTTCTGGGGTCATGAAAATGTTCTGAAACTAGATAGAGATAGTGGTTGCACAACACTGTGAATGTACTAAATGCCACTGAATTGTATATGTTAAAATGATTAAAATGGTAAATTTTATGTTATATATATATTTTAACCACAATCTAAAATATACATATACATATACATATACATGTACATATACATATATATATATATATATATATATATGTTGGTGGTGCCTTCATTCTTGTAATCTCCATCCTGTGGGTTTATGCCTTTTCTAATGTTTTTGCTCTGTTTTATAGGGTTTTGTGGAAAACAAAAATTCATGGATTCCATCTGCCATTCTCAACCAGAAGCCTAGCTACACATTGTTTAAAATATGAAATCAACAAATATTTACCAGGGGCAATATAAAATACAAAGCATTATAAGGCAGAATCCTACCTTCAAGGAGTTTACCATAAAGTTGGAATTTGGAAAAAAACATAATAAAAGAAAACCACATCGTGCAATAAATAATTATGGTCAGAATGGTTCAGAAAGTATGTGCCACGGAGATCAAAGGAAAGTGGATATTATGAAAGGTTTCATAATAAACATTGAATCAGAGCTGGGGACCCTAAAAGAAAAGATTATTCAAGCAAGTTGGGTCAGGAATGAGAAAAACATAAATATATTTAGGGTATGGTTAGGAGACAAGCTGAGCCAGATTGTAATGAACTATATTATAGAAAAAAGTGGTCTGGAGTTATATTGTAAAGAGTCTATTTGCCCTTTTCTTATTTAAAAAAAAAAAAAAAAAAAAAAAGGCCTCCAGATGCTATTATTTCAATCCCTGCATTACCAAGTCAGGTTAAACAGTTTGCATTAGCCAACCCATTCAGAACCCACCATTCTGGATTTAATCCTGGGCATTTCCATTTTCAGCTATAGAAGATAAATGGCCCAGCTCATCACAAACTGCATACTCCAATCAGCTGCGGAATTTCAGTACACTTGGCATGACAGACATGGGCTCTCATCCCTGCCCAAACTTCCATACAAAACGCACTCACGAACCACACTTTCTACTTGCCCATCATTCTCAGCCCCGGAGGTGGGAGCACATTACACCTACTGATTGGTAACCAGTGGCCTCTGTATCCAGTGCTGGGCTTCCCAGCTACATGAGCCAATAAACTCTCTCCATGGCTTTTGCAAATTTATGTTGGGTTTTGGTCACTTGCACCTAAAGGGGTCCTAATTAACACATACCCCTGCTAAGCCCACCATCCCTGGGCTCAATCATCTTACACTTTAAAGTGACTTGAAATTCTAGTTCCCTCTAAATCAGCTAGGCTGTAAGCTCCTTGGGTATTTTGTATCTCCCCCACATCGACTTATACATCTCAAGTACTTAACAAATGCCAGATGGATGGATGGAACAAAATTAACTAAAGGAAGACCTAGAAAATAAGACAAAAAAATACTAAAATTTCTGCTTAATTTCTTGTTTACTCATCTTCCTTCCATCTCCACGTTTTCAGTTCTGGATCCCTTGGAACAGAATTTCCAGTAGGTCTTCATCTGATGATTACAGAGGCCACAGTTTTATAGTGGAGCAGCCACCCAAACAGAGAGCTCCATTAGGGTAGTCTATACCAATTTGCCACATCCTACCCCAATTGTTTTGAGAGCCAATGTACAGCAGGCATGCAGTAGGTACTTTGCAAATATTCTTTCATATAATCATCACCAGAGTCCTGAATTATAGTTTACTGGTCTCCATTACACATATGAGTAACACCACATCTCAGAGAAGCTGAAAAGCTTGCCCAAGATCTAGTCAGAGAACAGATTCAAACTTGGGTATATCTGTCTGCACAATCCACTGCTCCAAGGTCAATAAATGCCTACATGATGTGAGTTAAGGGCCCTAAAAAAGACCAATCTCTCCCAAAATGTCTCTCCTTTCAGGCTAGAAATTCTCCTATTATAAATTCATTCCTTGGGTTGTTTTGTCCAAGATTTCTCTGTAATCTTACTAATAATAATTTGCATTTGTGTTAACCCTTCCTTAGTCATGAACTGCTTTCATATAAGTTCATTTGTTGGATCTGCACAGCAACCCCATAAAGCTGGTACATTATCTCCATAGTACAGATGAGAAAACCAAGGCTCAGAGAGGTAAAGAGGTCTATCCAAAGCAAAGTTGTTGGTTGCTGACATTCTAAGTCTTCCAACTCGTTGTTCTCAGATGCTTCTTTCATATGCAAATTATCAGCTGGGGCAGAAGCTAACATTTTATCAGACACTAATGGTAATGGTGCCTCAGGAAGGGGCAGACAGAAGGAAGAATGCAGAAAGAAGGAAGGTGGAGGGCACAAATCGAGGAAGCTGGAGGCCAGCTCTGCCCATTCCACAATCTGCCCTGGGCTTGAACTGAGCTTAAATGTGCAGGTGTTATTTCTAGAGTAGCCACACTTCCCAGTCTGGGACGGTCCTGGGTTATGCCTGTTTTCCCAGAATAATCATTATAGCTCCCTCTTTTATTTTCATTTGCAAAAGTGTCCCAATGCGGAAGATAAATTATACGGTCTCCTCAGTTATTACCACCACAGGTAGATATTGGGGCAAGGTCCCCCTACATGATCCCTGCACAGCTCCCAACTGCGTGTGTTTCAAGTGGATACAGTTGAGTCCTCTCGCTTCCCACTGCAGACGAAATTTAAAAACAGCATTGAGCAATTCACATGGGGGCCCCCAAGCAGCGGATCTGGGTACCCGTTGTACAAGCTCTTGTTCTCCATCTGTAATAACTGGTTGCTCAACAAGCTTAACACCAACCCCTGCATAAGCCACCATATAATTATGGGAAGACCTGAGGCAAGGATGTCTCAATGTGACACAAGCTTTTCCAGGAGGACACGTGCACACACGTTCATGCACCTGTTCTCACAGGCTCTCCACGCAGGGAGAGCCAGCAGCAGCATCAACAACTTATACGTAGACAGGGCTTTACAGTTTATGAAGCCATTTTATCCACATTATCCCATTTGCTTTCCAACACGCCATGAGGAAAGAGAGCAAGCAGTGTAAGCTCCAACTTACAAGCAAGAAGACTCAAGTTCAAAGAGGGGAAGTGATCACCCAAGGCTGCACCACTGGCAGGAGGCAGAGCTGGAGTGGACATAGGTCTTCTGAGCACTCCTCAAATGCCCTCTCCACCAACCACACGCGCCCAAGCACCCGTGCAAGCTCAGCTGCACCCCCTGCTCTCAACAATACATCACTCACTCAGTGGCCTCATCTGTGTCATGCTTGCCCCGGTGATTCGGCCCTCTTCCCACCTATCCATGCACCTTGGCTTTTTTTTTTAATCTTAGTTTAATTTCAATTCAGTCAGTAAATGGCTCCTTTATGTTCAGACCTACAACAATAGAAGGGTTGGTCCCAGGCTCCACCCATGGCACTAACAATCCCATGGTGCCAGACAAAGGAGGATCTGGGACTCACGGACTCCTGGCACCCAGAGATCCTCTGCCACTCGCAGGCTGGGTGAATGGGACAATCTGACTCACTTCTTTGTGCTTCAGTTAGCTTCCCTTTAAAACAAAGAGGCTGAACTAAATTAGAGGTTGCAATCTGGTGCCCAGTACCAATCTTCACCCCCTTCCCAACAGTCTCGAATTGGCCTATACAGCATTTTTATATGTTTTTTTAAAATCCCTCTACACTACCCCCACCATTTCTAATTAACTTACACAAAGCCACTTCATTCTTTCATGTTCTCTGCATAGAGGCATTTGAATTTGCGACCCCTAAACCAGTCTGTGTTTGGGAGAAGGCAGTGGCTCAGGCTCTGAAGCCAGACTGCGACTTACCAGCAGTGTGACCTCAACTGAGTTATTAGCTTCTGCCTCTACGCCCCCATCTGCTAACTGATGGTAATCTTAGCACCTATTTCACAGGGTTGTGGGGGGGATTGAGTTAACACATGTAAAGTGCATGGAACAGAATGAAATTTTGCCATTCACTACAACATGGATGAACTTAAGGAAAATTATGTTAAGTGAAGTAACCCAGGCACAGAAAGAGAAATCCCACATGTCCTCACTCATAAGTGGGAGCTGAAAAAAAAAAAAAGAGAAAGAAAGAAAGATACAACAATCACAATAATTGCTTGAACTCTCAAAAGGTGAGAACAGAATTGAAGGCACCAGAGGTAGGATATGTTGGGAGGGGAGCTACAGAGAAATTGGTAAAGTGCCACACACACAAAAATATTTACATTGTATAATAATAAAATAAAAATAAAACAACACATAACGGACATAGAAAATAAAAACAAATAAATCAATAAATAAAATGTACAGAACAGCAGTGCCTGCTTCAGAGCAGGTGCTATGTGCTCATAGCAATTACTTCTGACTACCACCACCACCGCCGAGTAAAAAAGTTAACAATGCAACATATATAACAAAGAGCCAATGTGAATAGATAAAAGAACAAGTACTTTAAAAAAGCCTGACTCTATCCTCTTTTATTCTGAGAATGTATCTGAATCAGATCTTCACCCACATCTTCAGTACTGACAATGATCCTTCTAGCATTCCTCTGCTTTTTAGTTAATTGAGGTAAAATTCACATAACATAAAATTTACTGTCTTAAAGAGAGTAATTGAGTGGTATGTAGTACATTCACAATGTTGTGCAACCACCAGTGCTATCTAGTTCCAAAACATTTTTATCACCTTAAAAGGAAAACACATGCCCACCAGCAGTCACTCTACTGCTCCCCACTCCCCAGCCCACAGTAACCACTAATCTACTTCCTGTCTCTATGGATTTACCTATTCTGGATATTCCATAAAAACAGAATCATAAAATATGAGACCTTTTGTGTCTGGCTTCTTTCATTCAGCATAATATTTTAAAAGTTCCTCTACATTGTAGCATCTATCAGTTTGAGTTCTTCATTCTTTTTATGGCTGAATAATATTCCATTGTATGGCTAGACATTTTGTTTATTCATTCATCATTTGATGGACTTCCTGTGCTTTTTTCTGCTATCCAGAATAGAAATTCTAAAGTGTCCTCAGAGAGGCCCAGTCACCCTCACCAGGACTGCTCTCAGGCCAAGCCACTCTGACCCCATACACTTCCTGAACAGACCCTAGAAGGACCACCTGCACCAGCCTCTCCAAATGAGGACTTTTGGTCTTCTCCATACCAGAGACAGGAGCACATATGTCATTTGGGGACTGACATTCTGGGGTTTGGTTATGCTTAAAAAAAAAAAAAAAAAAAACTACAGTGAGAAAAGTAGTAGTAGAATCTTCTCTTGGGACGAGAGAGGGAAAGAAACAGGTCAAAAGGGATTCCCTTTAAATTAAAAAATAGACAGGAGTGAAGCTAGGTTGTATAGTTCGTGTTCTAGAAAACAAAGAAATATCCCCAGAACAGGAATAAATAATCACTCTTTAATTAAAGCAGCAATTAGGGTAATTCTAGAAGTTTAGGATGGCTCCTGAGAAAACTACCAGGAGAAATATGTCCATTTTTATGACCTGATGTTTTCTTGCCCACTGTTGCAGGCAGACTAATGACCTCCCCTCAAGATGTCCACATCCTAATTCCTAGAACCTGTGACTATATGACCTTGCGTGGCAAATGGGACTTTGCCGGTGTTAGTAAATTAATGATCTTAAAATGGGAAGATTATCCTGGACTATCCAGGTGGACCCAATGTAATCACAAGGGTCCTTTATGAGAGTCAGCATGAGGTAACCCCACTGACTCTGCAGACACCACAGAAGTGAGGGAGGCAGCTGCAGCTGCCAACATCACTGCCATTCCCACAGGTAACCCTGCTATTGCTGTGGACACCACAGATATAAAGGATGCAGTTGCAGTCACTGGCACTGCTGCCACCCAGGACCCCACAGATGCCAGAGAAGCTGCTGCAGCCACCAACGACACTGCCACCACTGCATGGCAACCCCACTGCCACTGCAGACATTGCAGCTGTGCAAGCCACAGTCAAGCAAGCAGCTGATGCAACCTCTACTGCTGCAGTCAGAGCCACCACTGGCACCCTCAGGCACCCACCATCATGCGAGCAGCCCACCACCACTGGAGCCACCACTGCCACACAGGCATCCTGCCAAAGCCTCCACCACCACAAGGCTGGCCTGATACCACAGCAGCAGCCGCAACAGCCACTGCCACTGTGCAGGGGGAGTGCCAAAAACTCAACTGAATTGACACAAGGAGAGTCACCAGCAGAGTCCAGGGAAGGAGAGTAACAGAAGCAACTGCGCTACCAGACATCAATGTAAAGATACAAGCAACGGCTCTACCACATGACCAGACATCAATGTAAAGATACTAGACAATTCAACAGAACTGACAGAAGGAGGGTCACCAGCAGAGTCCAGGGAAAGACAACTGCTCTACCAGACAACCAGACATCAATGTAAAGATACTAGAAATATGAAACAAGAAAATACAAGTCCATCCAAGGAATATAATAACTCTCAAGAACAAGACCCCATAGAACTGGAAATCCTTGAAGTGACTGAAAAGGAATTCTAAGCAAAAATCTTAAGGAATCTCAATGGGATACAAGAAGATGGTTAGATGACACAATGAACCAAGCAAAACTATACAGGATATGAAAGAGGAAATCTAAAAAAAGATTAACACTTTAAAAAAGAATGTAGCAGAACTCCTGGAAATGAAGGACTCATTCAACGAAATAAAAAACACAACTGACAGCTTAAGCAGCAGGCTAGAGCTAGCAGAAGAAAGAAATTCTGATCCTGAAGACAGTCCCTTCAAAATAACTCAGTCAGACAAAAAAAATAAAATAAAAAAGAATTTTTAAAAAAATAAAGAAAATCCAAGAGAGATAGCAGACAACCTTAAATGCACAAATATCTGAATCATGGGTATTCCTGAAGTGGGGGAGAAAGGAAAAGGCACTAAGAACATATTCAATGAAATAATAGTGTGAAACTTCCCAGGTATAGGAAGTAACACAGACCTTCAGATTCAGGAGGCTCAAAGATCCCCAAACACATTCAATTCAAAAAGGCCTTCTCTGAGACACACTATAGGCAAACTGGCAAAACTCAAAGACAAAGAGAGAATCCTAAAAACAGCAAGAGAAAAACATCTAGTCACCTATAAGAAAGTCCCTATCACACTAACAGCAGATTTCTCAACAGAAACTCTATAGGCCAGAAACAAATGGGATGATATAATCAAAATACTGAAAGAAAAAAACTGCCAGCCAAGAATACTATACCTAGCAAGGCTAACCTTCAGAAATGAAGGAGAAATAGTATATTTTCCAGACAAATGAAAACTACAAGAGTTCACGACCATATGAAGAGCCCTACAAGAAATCCTCAAGGGAGTCCTGCATCTGAAATCCAAAAAACAATAATCTCTACCATGAATACAGAAGAAAGAAGAAAACCCACTGGTAGAACAAAAACGCAAACAAGAAAGAGAAAGAAACTGTATCTTACCACCTCCCAAAACCAACAAACACTGAAAACAAATAATAAGGGGGAAAGGAACAAAAGATATTTAAAACAAGCAAATGAAAATTGATTAAATTACAGAAGTAATACAATACCTTTCAGTAACAACCATAAATATAAATGGATTAAATTCCCCACTCAAAAGACACAAACTGGCTGACTGGATTACAAAGCTAGACCCAACTATATGCTGTCTAAAAGAGACATCCCGAGGTTTTTCAAGATGGCGGTGGCTGCGGCGGCTGGCGCGGAGTAGCTGAGCTGGAAAAGGCAGCCACTGGGCCTCAGGCAGCCGGGAAACTTGTGGACCTTCCTCTCGCCATCTCTTAAGGGAGGACTGCTGCTGCTGGCCGGTCGTGGGGGGTGACCGCCACTTTACCCCCGGCAGGAAAGGCTGCCTCATTTACAGGCAACAGCTTTGAAGTGTGGAGCAGGAAAAGAACTGTTTCTTAGCTGCAAAAGCGAGTCTCGAAACAGGGAACACGGCGCCAGGGCTGCTGTGGATGCAGACAGGACCCCGGAGGCCGGGGCCACGCTTAAGGCGGCCAGCTGCCCTATTCAGGATTCAAGGTTTCAGGCCGGCATTAAAGAAGATTCCTGGGAGCGCCCGAGCCGCGCCGCGACTGAACAGCCAGAGGCAGCAGCGGCCGAGAACTGGGAAAGGCGGCAAACCAGAGACAGAGTGAGCGCCCGACCTGGCACAGCACTGTGAGTGACCCCTGGCACAGCTCTGTTCAGAGGGGGGATGCCCACGTGGCTCCCGCCTGCACCACCAGGCCACTCACCACCCCGGTGCTGCCTCCATTTTCCCAGGTGCGGGCAGCCCCGCCCAGCTCGGCCATCACTGAGCCCTCCCACTTGCTTGGCCTGGCGCAGGGCTTTCCGGAGCCTGCAGACCGGCCTCCGCTCCCACTCCCTCCGCGGTTCTCTGGTGGGGCTGGTGGTGGGGGGCGTCCCTGGCCAGTGTCGGGAGGGCAAGGAAGTACAGGCGGGCCGACTGTCACTCCACCACACCCTGGACTCCGGCCCCAGGTAAACTCCCTGTTACTGGGAGGCAGATACCATCTCTGTGGCCACCAGTTTGGAAAAAAGCCTAACGAATTTCTGGTTGGGAATAGAGTGGTAGGAGAGTTCCCAGGTCCGCTTGAACCTGCCGTAGACCAGGCTGCAGGTGGGCACTAGACTCGGTTTATACTGGGGGGATACAAAGGTGAACAAGACCCGAGAAAGATCTACATAGTGCTACAAAGGCACCCAGAGAGACCGGTCGTCTGTGCCTAGCAGAAACCTGGTAGACTTCCTGGGCGAGGCGGTGCCGAGCAGGGTCTTGAAGGCCCAGCTGATAGACGAGGGGTGGAGAAGACACACCGCAACCCAGCACAGTGCGCACAGAGTGGGGAGACGTGCGGCCAGGGAGGTGGAGACTCGACAGAAACCACACACCCGGTGGGGTCGCCACTGCACAATCTAACAGCCTGGGCCAGAGCACACGGAACAGGGAGAAGTCCTGCACAGGAAGTGAAAGCTCAACAGAGATCACACACCCTGTGGTATGTGATCCACCAGCCCAGCAGAGTCCAAGCTGACCAGAAAGGTGGCTCCCGGAGAAGCCCAAGACCCGAGGCAACCACACACACAAGGCACTAGAGGCCAACTGAGCAGTCACGGAGGGAGCCATACGAAATTGGCAACCACAGCAACATCCTAGTTAGTCATCAGTCTCAAACCGGTGGACTGTGAAACCCCCTGCCACAATGAATAAACACCAAAAAAAAGATACCAGAAATACAAAAAATCAAGAAAGTACACCACCAAAAGTTAATAAATCTCAAACTCTAGATCCTATAGAACAAGAAGCCCTTGAAATAACTGATAAGGAATTTGAGTGATAATTCTAAGGAAACTGAATGAGATACAAGAAAACTCAGCTAGACATCATGATGAAATGAGGAAAAGTATACAGGATCTGAAAGAGAAAATGTACAAGGAAATCAATGTCCTGAAAAAAAATGTAGCAGAACTTGCTGAACTGAAGAAGTTATTCAACGAAATAAAAAACACAAAGGAGAGTTTAACCAGCAGGCTTGGCGCAGTTGAAGAGAGAACCTCTGAACTTGAAGATGGGCTGTTTGAAATAACACAAGCAGACAAAAAGAAAGAAAAAAGAATCAAGGACATTGAAGAAAATCTGAGAGAGATATCAGACAACCTTAAGCGATCAAATATCCGAGTCATGGGTATTCCAGAAGAGGAGGAAAATGGAGATTCCATTGGAAACATATTCAACAAAATAGTGGCAGAAAACTTCCCAGGTATAGGAAAAATCACAGATCTTCAGATCCAGGAAGCTCAAAGATCTCCAAATGTATTCAACCCAAAAAGACCTTCTCCAAGATATGTTATAGGCAAATTGGCAAAACTCCGAGACAAAGAGAGAATCTTAAAAGCTGCAAGAGAGAAGCGTCAAATCACCTATAAGGGAGCGCCAATCAGGCTAACATCAGACTTTTCATCACAAACCCTAAAAGCTAGAAAGGAATGGGATGATATATTCAAAATACTAAAAGACAAAGATTGCCAGCCAAGAATACTCTACCCTGCAAGGCTATCCTTCCGAAATGAGGGGCAAATAGTATAATTCTCAGACAAACAAAAACTGCGGGAGTTCACTACCACACGACCACCCTTACAAGAAATCCTCAAGGGAGTACTGGGTTTGGTTCCTGAAAAATAACTACCACTGCCATAAAAACCCAAGAAAAATCTAAACCCGCTAGTATAATAAAAATGGCATTCATGAAGAGAAAACAAGCTAACAAAAACACTATCTACAACCTAAGGAACCAACAAACACAGAAAACAAACAGTAAATCAGAAAGCAAGGAACAAAAGACACCTAAGACAACCAAACAACCAATAAAATGCTAGGAATAAATCAACACCTTTCAATAACAACTCTTAATGTAAAAGGCTTAAATTCCCCAATCAAAAGACACAGACTGGCTGACTGGATCAAAAAGCAGGACCCAACTATATGCTGCCTACAAGAGACCCACCTCACCTATAAAGATTCACACAGACTAAGAGTGAAAGGATGGAAAAAGATTTACCATGCAAACAGAAAAGAAAAACGAGCTGGAGTAGCTATTCTTATATCTGACAAAATAGACTTTAAACTAAAAACCATAAAAAGAGACAATGAGGGACACTACTTAATGATAAAAGGACTGATCCATCAAGAAGACATAACAATCATAAATATGTATGCACCCAATGTTGGAGCAGCCAGATTTATAAAACAAACTCTATTAGACCTAAAGAAGGAAATAGACACTAATACCATAATAGCAGGGGACCTGAACACCCCACTGTCAATATTAGACAGATCATCTAGGCAAAGAATCAGTAGAGAAACACAAGATCTAAACAATACTCTAGACCAATTGGAATTGGCAGATATCTACAGAACATTCCACCCAACAACCTCAGAATATTCATTCTTCTCATCAGCACATGGATCATTCTCCAAGATAGATCACATATTAGGTCACAAATCAAGTCTGAATAAATTCAAAAAAATTGGAATTATCCCATGTATCTTCTCAGACCACAATGGATTAAAACTAGAAATTAATAACAAACGAAATTCTGGAAACTATACAAACACATGGAAATTAAACAGCATTCTACTTAATGACATATGGGTCCAAGAAGAAATCAAGCAGGAAATCAAAAAATTTATTGAAACTAATGAAAACCATGATACATCATACCAAAACCTGTGGGATACTGCAAAAGCAGTATTGAGGGGAAAATTTATTGCATTAAACACTCACTTCAGAAGAATAGAAAGATGGCAAGTGAACAACCTAACACTTCACCTTAAAGAACTAGAAAAACAAGAACAATCCAAACCTAAAGTTAGCAGACGGAAAGAAATCATTAAGATCAGAGCAGAAATGAATGAAATTGAAAACCAAAAAACAATTCAAAAGATCAACGAATCAGAAAGTTGGTTTTTTGAAAAGATAAATAAAATTGACAAACCATTAGCATGGCTAACAAAAAAAAGAAGAGAGAAGACTCAAATAACAAAAATTAGAAATGAAAAAGGCGATATTACAACTGATTCATCTGAAATACAAGGAATCATTCGAGACTACTATAAACAACTATACGCCAACAAATTTGAAAATCTGGAGGAAATGGATAAATTTCTGGACACACACAAGCTCCCAAAACTGAACCGTGAAGACGTAGAAAATTTGAACAGACCAATAACAATAAAGGAGATTGAAGCTGTTATCAGAAGGCTCCCAACAAAGAAAAGCCCAGGACCAGATGGATTCACAGCAGAATTTTACCAAACATTCAAAGAGGAATTGACACCGATTCTTTACAAACTATTCCAAAAGATTGAAACGGACGCAAATCTCCCAAACTCATTCTATGAAGCAAACATCATCCTGATACCAAAACCAGGTAAAGATATAACCAAAAAAGAAAACTACAGGCCAATATCCTTGATGAATATAGATGCAAAAATCTTCACTAAAATACTAGCAGACAGAATACAGCAACACATACGTAAAATTATTCATCACGATCAAGTGGGATTCATCCCAGGGATGCAAGGTTGGTTCAACATACGCAAATCAATAAATGTGATACACCATATTAATAAACTCAAACACAAGGACCATATGATCATCTCTATAGATGCTGAAAAAGCATTTGATAAAATTCAGCACTCATTCATGACAAAGACCCTCTATAAGTTAGGTATAGAGGGAAAGTATCTCAACATAATTAAAGCCATCTATGCCAAACCCACAGCCAATATCATCCTGAATGGGGAAAAGCTGAAAGCTTTTCCTTTAAGAACAGGAACTAGACAAGGATGCCCACTCTCACCACTCCTATTCAACATAGTGTTGGAAGTACTAGCCAGAGAAATCAGAGAAGAGAAGGAAGTAAAGGGCATCCAGATTGGAAAAGATGAAGTCAAACTGTCCCTGTTTGCAGATGACATGATCCTATATATCGAACAGCCTAAAACCTCTACAAAAAAACTGTTGGAATTGATAAATGATTTCAGCACAGTAGCAGGATACAAAATCAACACACAAAAATCAGCAGCATTTCTTTTCTCCAATAGTGAACATGCAGAAAGAGAAATCAAGAAAGCCTGCCCATTTATAATAGCCACCAAAAAAATAAAATACTTAGGAATTGAGTTAACCAAGGAGGTGAAAAATCTCTATAATGAGAACTACAAACCACTGCTGAGAGAAATTAGAGAGGATACAAGAAGATGGAAAGATATCCCATGCTCTTGGATTGGAAGAATCAACATAGTGAAAATGTCCATACTACCCAAAGTGATATGCAAATTCAATGCAATCCCCATCAAAATTCCAAAGACATTTTTCTCAGAAATGGAAAAAACTATCCAGACATTTATATGGAACAATAAAAGACCACGCATAGCCAAAGCAATGCTGAGCAAAAAAAATAAAGCTGGAGGCATAACACTACCTGACTTTAAGCTATACTACAAAGCTATAATAACCAAAACAGTATGGTACTGGCATAAAAACAGACACACTCATCAGTGGAATAGAATAGAGAATAGAGAATCCAGAAATCAACCCACACACTTACTGTCAGCTGATCTTTGACAAAGGCACCAAGCCTATTCACTGGGGAAGGGACTGCCTCTTCAGCAAATGGTGCTGGGATAACTGGATATCCATATGCAGGAGAATGAAACTAGATCCATACCTCTCGCCGTATACTAAAATCAACTCAAAATGGATTAAGGATTTAAATATACACCCTGAAACAATAAAACTTCTTAAAGAAAACATAGGAGAAACACTTCAGGAAATAGGACTGGGCACAGACTTCATGAATACGACCCCACAAGCACGGGCAACCAAAGGAAAAATAAACAAATGGGATTATATCAAACTAAAAAGCTTCTGCACAGCAAAAGAAACAATTAAAAGAGTTAAAAGACAACCAACAGAGTGGGAGAAAATATTTGCAAAATATACATCTGACAAAGGATTAATATCCAGAATATATAAGGAACTCAAACAACTGTACAAGAAGAAAATAAGCAACCCAATTAAAAAATGGGCAAAAGAGCTAAATAGGCATTTCTCTAAGGAAGATATCCAAATGGCCAACAGACATATGAAAAAATGCTCAACATCACTGAGCATCCGGGAAATGCAAATCAAAACCACATTGAGATACCATCTAACTCCAGTTAGGATGGCTAAAATCCAAAAGACTGTGAACGATAAATGCTGACGAGGCTGCGGAGAAAAAGGAACTCTCATACATTGTTGGTGGGACTGCAAAATGGTGCAGCCTCTATGGAAAATGGTATGGAGGTTCCTCAAACAATTGCAGATAGATCTACCATACCACCCAGCTATCCCACTGTTGGGAATATACCCAGAGGAATGGAAATCATCAAGTCGAAGGTATACCTGTTCCCCAATGTTTATCGCAGCACTCTTTACAATAGCCAAGAGTTGGAACCAGCCCAAATCCCCATCATCAGATGAGTGAATACGGAAAATGTGGTACATCTACACAATGGAATACTACTCAGCTATAAAAACGAATGAAATACTGCCATTTGCAACAACATGGATGGACCTTGAGAGAATTATATTAAGTGAAACAAGTCAGGCACAGAAAGAGAAATACCACATGTTCTCACTTATTGGTGGGAGCTAAAAATTAATATATAAATTCACACACACACACACACGCACACACAAAAAAAAAAAAAAAAACCGGGGGGGGGAGAAGAAGATATAACAACCACAATTATTTGAAGTTGATACGACAAGCAAACAGAAAGGTCATTGTTGGGGGGGAGGGGGGGAGGGAGAAGGGAGGGAGGTTTTGGTGATGGGGAGCAATAATCAGCCACAATGTATATCGACAAAATAAAATTTTTAAAAAAATAAAAATTAAAATAAAAGAAAATAAATAAATAAATAAATAAAAATAAAGGAGACATCCCAACTGAAAAGACACATACAGACTAAGAGTGAAGGGATGAAAAAAATATATACCATGCAAATGAAAATCAAAAATGAGCAGGAGTAGTTATTCTTATATTGGATAAAATAGACTTTAAACCAAAAACTATAAAAAGAGACAAAGAAGGCCACCATATAATGATAAAGGGATCTATCGAGCAAGAAGACATAACAATCATAAATATATATACACCCAACATCAAAGCACCCAGATATACAATGCAAACACTATTAGACCTAACAAAAGAGACAGAGCCAAATATGATAATAGCTAGGGACCTGAACACCTCTCTCTCAACACTGGAAAGATCATCTAGGCAATGAATCAACACAGAAACACAGGATTTAAGCCACACTTTAGACCAACTGGACTTGGCAGATGTCTACAGAACATTTCATCCATCGACCACAAATTATACATTCTTCTCATCAGCACATGGAACATTCTCCAGGATAAAACACATGTTAGGTCAAAAATCAAGCCTCAACAAATTTTTAAAAATTGAAATCATTTCAAGTATTTTCTCAGACTATAGTGGATTAAAACTAGAAGTCAATTACAAGCAAACTCTGGAATCTATACAAATACATGGAAATTAAACAACATGCAACTGAATGACATATTGGTCCAAAAAGAAATTAAACAGGAAATCAAAAAATTTCCCAAAACTAATAAAAATAAAGACACATCACACCAAAACCTGTGGGATGCTACAAAAGCAGTTCTAAGAGGAAGCTTATTGCAATAAACACTTACATCAAAAGAACAGAAAAGATTTCAAATACACAACCTAATGCTACGTACTCAAAGAACTAGAAAAACAAGAACAATCCAATACCAAAATTAGTAGACAGAAAAGAAATCATTAAGATCAGAGTAGAACTAAATGAAACAAAACCCCCCAAAAATGATACAAAAGATCAATTAAATAAAAAGTTCATTTTTTGAAAAGATAAACAAAATAAACAAACCATTACCTAGTCTAACTAAAAAAAATGAGAGAAGACCCAAATAACAAAACTTAGAAAAGAAAAAGGTGACGAAACAACCAATACAACAGAAATAAAAAGAATCACTAGAGACTATCATAAACTATATGGTGGTCATGAATTTGAAAAACTGGAGGAAATGGATAAATTCTGAACATTTACAAACTACCAAAACTGAAGAATAGAAAACATGAACAGACCAATACTAAGCAACAAGATTTAAGCAGGAATCAACAGTCTCCCAACAAAGAAAAGCCCAGGACTGGAAAGCTTTACTGCTGAATTCTACTAAACCTTTAAAGAGGAATTAATACCATTTCTCTTCAAACTATTCCAACAAACTGAAACAGAGGCCATTGTCCCAAGCTCATTCTATGAGGCCAGCATCACCTTGATACCAAAACCAAACAAAGATACAACAAAAAAAGAAAACTACAGGCCAATATCTCTGATGAACACAGATGCAAAAATCCTCAATAAAACATTAACAAATGTATTCACCGCAACACATCAAAAAAAATTATACACCATGATAAAGTGGCATTCACTTCAGGGATGGAAGAATGGTTCAACATATGAAAGTCAATAAATGTGATTCACCACATCAACAAAATCAAGGACAAAAACCATGTGATTACCTCAGTAGACACAGAAAAAGCATTTAGCAAAATTCAACATCCCTTCATGATAAAGACTCTCAGCAAATTAAGTATAGAAGGAAGTACACAATAAAAAGCCATATACACAAACCCACTGCTAATATCATACTGAATGGGGAAAAGTTCAAAGCTCTTCCCTTAAAAACAGGAACAAGACAAGGATGCCCACAGTCACCACTCCTATTTAACACAGTACTGCAAGTACTAGCCAGAGCAATCAGCAAGAGAAAGAAATAAAGGGCACCCAGATTGGAAAAGATGACATCAAACTGACCCTGTTTGCAGATGACATGATACTATATATAGAAAAGCCTAAAGACTCTCCAAAAAAAAAAAAAAAAACCTCTTAGAGTTGATAAACGATTTCAGTAAAGTTGCAGGATACAAAATCAACACACAAAAATTGGTAGCATGATTTCTGAATGAACTAGTAGAAAAAGAAATCAACAAAGCCAGCTCATTTACAAAAGTCACCAAAAAAATTAAAACCTACAAATAAATTTAAGAAAGGAGGTAAAGATCTCTACAATAAGAACTATAAATCACTGTTGAAAGAAATTAAAGAGGATATAAAATGATGGAAAGGACATTCCATACTCTTGCACTGGAAGAATTAACATTGTGAAAATGCCCATACTACCCAAAGCAATCTACAGATTCAATGCAATTCCCATCAAAATACCAATGACAATCCTAACATTCATATGAGACAACAAAAGACCATGAATAGCCAAAGCAATCATGAGCAAAAAAAATAAAGTCAGAGACATAACAATACCTGACTTCAAATTACACTACAAAGCTATAGTAACCAAAACAGCATGGTACTGGCATAAAAATACACTCAGACCAATGGAACAGAATAGAGAACCCTGAAATCAACCAACAAACTCACAGCCAACTGATCTTCAACAAAGGCACCAAGAACATACATTGGGGAAAAGACTGCCTCTTCAATAAATGGTGCAGGGAAACCTGGACATACATATGTAGAAGAATGAAACTAGACCTGTTCCCCTCACTATACACCAAAATCAACTCAAAATGGATTAAAGACTTAAATATAAGACCTGAAACTATAAAAATCCTAAAAGAAAGCATATGGGAAACACTTCAGGAAACAGGACTGGGCAAAGAATTTATGCATATGACCCCCAAAGCACAGGCAACAAAAGGAAAAATAAACAAATGAGATCATATCAAACTAAAAAGCTTCTGCATAGCAAAAGAAACAATTAACAGACTGAAAAGACAACCTACAGAGGGAGAGAAAATAGCTGCAAATTATGCATCTGACAAAAGATTAATATTCACAATGTACAAGGAACTCAAACAACTTCACAGGAAAAAAAAAACCAAATAAACCAATTAAAAATTGGGCAAAGGAGCTGAATAGGCTTATCTCAAAGGAAGATATACAAATGACCAACAGACATCATGAAAAGTGCTCAACATCACTTAGTATATGGGAAATGCAAATCAAAAGCACATTGAGATACTATCTCACCCCAGTGGGACTGGCTATTATCAAAAAGACAAAGGACAACAGCTGGCAAGGATTCAGAGAGAGGGGAACTCTCCTACACTGTTAGTAGGACTGTAAATTAGTGCAGCTGTTATGGAAACAGTATGGGGGTTCCTCAAACAACTACAGATATAACTTTCACACGATCTAGCAATCCCACTGCTGGATGTATACCCAAAGGAATAGAAATCATCATGTGGATGGGATACCCGCACTCCCATGTTTACTGCCGCTCTGTTTACAATAGGCAAGAGTTGGAACCAACCTAAATGTCCATCATCAGATGACTAGATAGGGAAAATGTGGTATATAAACACAATGGAATATTACCCTGCTATAAAAAAGAATGAAATACTACCACTCACAGCAACAAGGATGAACTTAGAGAAAAATTATGTTAAGTGAAATAAGAATTGAACTGAGGTTACCAGAGGTGGGAAAGGCAGAGAGGGAGGGGGAGAGGGAGTACGGGAGGAAATAGTAAATGGCCATGAAAAATGGTAACACTGTATCAAGTTGAATATACTAATTGTCCTGACTTGAACATCACATATTGCACATAGGTATTGATATTCAACCCTGTATCCCACAGATATCAACTACGTTACAATAAAAAATAAATAAATAAAATAAAAATAAGAGGAAGGTAGAAGGGTCAGAGAAGAAATGTGAAAAGGAAACAGAGTTTGGAGTGACACAGGGCCAAGAGCCAAGGAATGCAGGCATCTTCTAGAAGCTGGAAAGACAAGGAAACAGATTCTCCCTAGAGCCTCCAGAGGGAACACAAGCCTGCTGACATCTGTTTTAGCCCAGTGAGACCCATTTTAGACTTCTGGCCTCCAGAACTGTAGGGTAATAAATTCGTGTTATTTTAAGCCACTGAATCTGTGGTCATTTGTTACAGCAGCAGTAGGAAACTAATACAGCCTTTAAAATAGCTGGCATTCCTGCAGTTTACCAACCAGTCTCCAACATGTAGAAAGGTACTCTGAGAAGATGACATTCTCCACAGGGATGATATTCATGCCATCATGACAAAAATGTGGTGTCTGTGCAAATAAGAGAGAAAGGCAACACGCACACCAGACAGTGCAACAGAGACAGAGATGGGGGGAGGAGGAAAGAGAGAGAGAAAGACACGAGTGTGCACATGCGGGAACCTGGAATGAGAAGCAAATGTCAACCCTGAATTCTGTTACCCTGGAATTGGGGGAGGAAAAAAAATCACACGTTTTTCACATCTGCCATAAAGCATTTCACAGCACCTTCAAGTCAGAGGGGCCCTGGTGAAAAGTTTTAACAAGCAATACCCTGTGTGGTAAAGCTCAGAAAATGAACTTTCAATTCTCTTAATTTTCCAGTTAAATAAATCTGATTCTTCCTACAGAGAGGGAAATAAACTTCCCCAAACCAAGACAACCCTCTTTTCCACATAACAACTGATACGGTAAAGATACAACTTGGCTATGTAATGGCCTCATTACTCTTGCTGCAAACCATCTGTCAAATTTTGTTTAACAAGTAGAGTAAATTCAAGAGAAATAAATAAGAGTTTTCTGCAAACCCTCATGTCCACACAGGTATACTTTAAATGAGCTATGCTTGACATAAAGCACACACACACACTTACTTTCTCAATTTCCTGGCAACACACTCTTGCTTAAATACACAACCATCAAGCACACAGAGAGAGAAGCAAATCATTCCTACTGCTGCCGATCCTCCTCCTCCTTCTCCCTCTTCCCTCTCCCTCCTCCCACTTTGTTCCTCTGGGAATTCAGACCCAAACCAGTTCTGCTCCTTCCCAGCTGCCAGTTCCCAAGAACCATCAGGACTCACTCACAGCCCTCCTAAAACAAACAGCACATAAATCAGCAACAAAAACTAACTCAACTTCAAACCAGCCTGTTCCAACACTAATAGTGCCTTTGTTGTCAATAAACCTATATTTGACTTCTCCTATTTTTATGTGTATTTTATTTATAAATTACTAATGCCTTTCCTGGAGAAAACGGTCAAAGTAATACTCTATACAGAGCCACACTCTGTCAGCTAGAGAAGGTAAAAAATACAGCTCAAAGTGAATCAAGGAGAGAAAACTAACAGCTATAAATATACAGGCATTTCCCAATTCTGCTTGATCACCAGCACCTACACTTTCCATCCTACTTACCAAAAGGAAGTCAGTACAACATGGATGGACATTTACGCCATGGTCAATCAGACAGATGGAAAGTGGAAGTCGTAGCTCTGAGGAGCCATTCAACCACAGCTTTGCCTATTTTTCAGAGACAATAGTATTCATAGTATTGATATACTCGTCCAAACAGATGTAAGTGTAGATGGTGTGATGGTGGTGGTGGTGACGGTGGTGATGGTGACGGTGGTGATGGTGACGGTGGTGATGGTGATGGTGGTGGTGGTGGTTGCAGTGATGGTGGTGGTGGTAGTGGTTGCAGTGATAGTGATGGTGGTGGTTGCAGTGATGGTGGTGGTGGTGGTTGCAGTGATGGTGGAGGTGGTAGTGGTGGTGGTTGCAGTGATGGTGGTAGTGGTGGTGGTGGTGATAGTGGTGGTGATAGTGGTGGTGGTGCTGATGGTGGTGGTGGTGGTGGTGGTAGTGGTGGTGGTGGTGGTGGTGATGGTGGTGGTAGTAGTGGTGGTGGTGGTGGTGGTAGTGGTGGTGGTGGTGGTGGTGGTTGCAGTGATGGTGGTGGTGGTTGCAGTGATGGTGGTGGTGGTGGTTGTAGTGATGGTGGTAGTGGTGGTGAGAGTGGTGGTGGTAGTAGTGGTGGTGGTAGTGGTGGTGGTGGTGGTGGTGGTGGTGACAGTGACGGTGGTGGTGGTGGTGATGGTGGTGGGGGGGTTAGTGGTGGTGGTGGTGGTGGTGGTGGTGGTGACGGTGATGGTGGTGGTGACGGTGGCGGTGGCGGTGGCGGTGGCGGTGGTGGCGGTGGCAGTGGTGGTGGTGGTGGTGGTGCTGGTGGTAGTGGTGCTGGTGCTGGTGCTGGTGGTGGTGATGGTTTTATCGACAAGTAAGACCTACTACAAACCATGCACATGACACAACCCTCCAGTTCTGTAGGAATACAAAGAACTTCCCGAAGCAATAGTTCTCTTTCGCCAACTTCAGAGCAAGCTGAGATATGGTGCTTGCTGGAGGAGATAAAAGAGTTGAGCCACTTGTAGAGGGAAGCAAAAGAGAAAAGGACTCAATTTAACCCAAAGTTCCAGTTCTTTCTTTACACAGAAATCAGAGACCAAATTCTCTCCTGCGGGGAGCTCATGATCAAGCAGGTTTGAAAGGCAAAGTGCCTCTTATTAAGGAATAGAAGGAACCGATGACAGTCCAAGTGTTTTAAACCATCTGGCTTAAAGGAAACTTTCTTGCTCTGATTCCTGGTTCAAGTGTTTCAAAATATAGGTTACTTTTACAAAACTTGGGAGATAGTGAGAACCATCATGTGGATGAGTAACATCTGTCATCTTGGGACAGGGAGAACAGCACTGAAACGCCAAGGCCTTCCCCAAGCTGGCCCAAGTTGCAAACTGACACATGGGGTCCTATCTTCCAAATGTCACAGGTTCACAGCAGGTAAGAGAAGGAAGGCACCCGGGAGATTGTCTTGTCCAGACCCTCACTTAATCAATGAGGAAATGGTGGCTCATAGTCCCACAACTGGTTGAGGGATAAAGCTGCTACCAGCATCCTGGTTTCCCCACTCCTGTATTTTATTTTTAATCCATAAAAGGTGAGGCTCCTCCCAAAGTCAACAGAGTAGGTGCCAGTGTAGACGCAGAGGGAGGAAAGCGGGGGGGGGCTCTGTTACAGCAGCCAACTGCCTTGTTTTTCCTCCAGGCATCCAACTAGGGAATGAGCAGGTACAAACTCAGACCAGTGGCCTGGCCTTTTAGAGATGTGTATGGCTATTTCAGAAGAAAATGAGCAATTTCCCTGCCTCAAGGACCAAGCCTGTCCTACCCTCCCTGGGGTCCTCCCACTGACTTCCCTTCTGCTTCTATGGCCAATATCCACACCTCTTCCAGCCTTGCCACCAAACAGCCTCCTCTATCCCCACAGGAACTGTCACATACCACCATCCATTTAGTTGGTCAAGAGAGCAAACTCAGGTTTACAACTTAGGAGGACCAGTCTATGGCCACAGGGAGTTTCAGCTTGGAGCTGGTAGATTTCACCTATCCAAATCTCAATCACCCTTCAGAATTCAGCTCAAATCCTACTTCTTCCTCCAAGAAGCCTCTCTCATATCCTCATCTGATTAGACATCTTGGGTCACTCCACTCCCTCCCAGTGCTCTTAAGTAACTGTAATACTTAACATATCAGGAACAAGTTTTAGGCCAAAACCGCAGTATGTAAGATGCAGGGCCCCTTCCCAGGGACCCAAGAGCATCTAGACTTTTCTTCACCTCTGACTCTCTCCTCCCGAGCCCAAGAAACCTTGACCTAGTATCCAAAGTCAGCCAGTGCTTCTATCATCATGCATTCTTCCAAATCTTTTTTCGTATATGTACTTGGGCCTAAATTTTTGAAATTCAAATGCCAGGATTGAACTCTCCTCTTCTCTGTTCTCTGCCGTGTCATCACTTCTTGAAGAAACTAAGTATCGAATACTCAAGCTGAACAAGAAGGGGGAAAGACAAGAAAAACAAAGAAATGGAGATTGAAAAAAACAAAGGGGGAAAAAAAAAAGCTCAGGGATGATCGCAAATTAAATGTCCTGTCACATAAACATGTATTGTCTCTTCTGTGCCAAGTCCTCTGCCAGGCATTTCTATTTCTTTTCTCTCATTTGAACTCAGGACAAGCCCATCTGCATGTTACAGAGGAAACAACAGACTCAGGAGGCAGACGACTTCCTCAGAGCCACATAATCAATAAGCCCCACAGTCAGTCGGTCTGTCCTCTACCTCAGACAAGCCTTACGAGCTGTGAGCACATGCATGTGTTGGGTGATAAAGCTGTTACGAGTAAGGGGCTAGGAAATCCAATCCCCTTATTTTACAGATAGAGAAACTGAGTCCAGAAAACTGAAATGATTTGTCCAGTATCTCCTGAAAAAAGAAAATTTGCCTTAAAAAAAAAGAAGGAAAATAATGATCAGGTAAAAGACATAAAGAAAAATCACAATTTGTAATGATGCATATGCTAATAATAAGTAATAAAAGAAAATAATGATGTGGAAAGAATGGTCAACCTCAAAAAAAGGTAGATGGACAGTAGTCCCTATTCCTCCACCAAATGAGACAAGCCACCTCTCTGGGGCTTAGTCTCCTGGAGGAAATACACAGCAAATCACAGTGTCAACAGATATCAGAGACACCCTTCCAGAATTAACATTCTGTGACCCTCAGAGATCCACAGGCTTACAGTCTAGTGTTGGTTCTAGAGGCACTCTTAAAAGTAGAACATTAAATAATATGCACACACCGCATTATACAAAATCACATGTAAGCAGAAAGCAGAAGAGTTAACTCATGATAGGAGTTTTGAGTCTAATATTTGCTTAGTTTTTTAGTTTTTTTTTCCTCCCGGTAAAATTGTTTAAGTGTGTTTAAATACACACACAAGAAAAAGGCCCAACTCCTCTGGCCACATGGATTTCTGTTCCCAGGCAACACTGTGCCACAGGGAGGGGGTGTCGGCCAGCAACGGTGGCCCATGAGGGCCAACAAAGAGCAGCCAAGCACTACCACTGTCACCACCCTAAAACACCTGGTCAAGTCTGATTAATGAGATGAGGACCAGATGCTAAAAAATGTCTACTAAATTAAAAGAAAAGAAGAAACAAAGAGAAAAGGAAAGGAAACCAGAAGCCTGCCTTTAATACAGTGTACTTTGTTATCTGTAATGTCTTTCAACCACAGATAACAGAATCAACCACATGGAATCTAAGATGCATGCCAGGTGAAAAAACATCATAAAGACATAATAAAAAGTTCCACCATTGCCTATAAATTGCTGGGGGACTGTTATAAGGGCAGAGCCATAAATTCTTGACGTTTCCCAAATTAGAGGGTACCAACACATATGCAAATATATTTGTGTGGGTAATCGAGGGCTAAAAATCTTCCATTAAGCACAGCTACCTCCTTCAAACACTGTTAGGGGAGCCTCCAACAGGCACACATATATAGCACACACTGTAGGAATTCAATTTGGAAACCATCATCTAAAGCACAGAGGAGAACAGGAAAGTCATATTGCTATAATGCTTAGATTATCAATCATCTTGACAGTTTATTGGCTTTATCACCACACATACCATTAAAATGATGTCTGGCCGAGACTGTCAGGAGCAAACATTAAACAGACCAGGATTAAAAAGCAGATCCCAAACAGCACTCCAGTCAAGTTTCCCTTCCACTCTGAAATTAGTTAGAACTGACTAAGAAACTGGCGCAAGACGTTGAAGAAATATACAGCCCAAAAGGCTGCGAGTCAACACAGACCTGACGGGCTGATAGGTAATGTCATGTTATGGCAAATCTGACTCTCCTGCAGTTGATTTATCACATACTCTGTGCAACACAATGACTGCTAATGGTGGAAGGGAGGAGTGAAAAAACCACCATAATTTGCCTCTTCTTACAACCAAGGGCTTGCATCAAAAGGGCCAAGCCAGCTCCCTGAAGTGGGGTAGGAATGCTAATAAATTCACACTACTGAGCAAACATATTAACATTACCCCCACACAGGTTATTAAAGTAATTTTACAGATTCAGAAGAACCAAACAGGCAGCGGAAGAGACATTCATAATTCAAGAGCTCTAGACAGCGAAAGAGTTACGAACCTATACGTTTTTAAAATGCTTTTCTGCATGTGTCACTTTGGCAAGGAAATCTCAACACAATTAAAACTATACTAGCACATCAATAGGGCTCAATTGAGAGCTGTGTACCTGCCTTTTACTAGGCCAGGACTTTATAGATGCCTCAGGAAGAAAGGGGAAATGGGAAATTCACTGCTAATTAAAGGGAACTTTCTGCGCCTAAGGAAAAATGGTGGCATTTCTAAAATATATATAAAAGAAACAAGTTTTCAAATCTCTGCCAAGGATTTGGCTTTTTCACAGTCCCTAGAACTGTTCTGTGTTTGTTTAGAAGTTACAGAGCTATTCTGTTTGTGATTAATAGTTTGCTTTCCAGTACAAATAAATCATTAAGAAGGGTGGGGTGGGGCACAGAGAACTGACAGGGTAGGAACTGGCCCCAAAACAATGCAAGTAAGAAATTCATACCACATTTTTCAACCTTTCATTCCCTTACTTATTTACCCAAGTGGGGTCCTCCCATGCCTTCCCCGCCTGGGTGACTTCAACATGACCCCTTAAGTGAAAAAACCCATTAGGGCCTGTCTAGAGGCCCCTTCTCTTGTTCTGGTTCCCTTGGTGGACTTGGTGGTACCTTGAGAACTCACCTAATTCATTAGTCAGAAAAGGCTCTGGAAAATGATAGAACAAAAGCATCTATAGGGCATGAAGGAGCTGCTTCAGCAGAGCTCCCATCCTCGCTGGGGTATCCCTGACTACTATGGTCTCCCCCAACTGGCTATGCCACCATTTTACAAAACTTCCAAGTAGGCAACTGTGCCCCAGCAGTGCCATCCTGTTTTGCTGGTTATATGTTGGGGGCAGGGGAGCCTGACAATGCACGATTTACCTAGGGAGAGTCATTCCCTGCACATCAGATGTCACCAGGAAAAAAAAATGTGATACTAGAACACAAGGCTTGCACACAGCTGAGCAAACACTAAATTTTACAGCTGAATGAACATCAGGGTTTAGGAAACCAGGCAAGACCCACCCACATCCTCGGGCATGCACACACCCAAGAGCATCACAACTCTGTGCACAAGAGCCAGGAAAGAACTAACTGAGGGAAGGGCAGCCAGCATCCAAACTCCTCAAACAAGAAACTTCCTCAGCCATCACCTCTGGCTCAGATTTCCAAAGCATTTTCACTATCAGCAAAGAGGATCCTCCCTCATCTGCATCAGCCCCCTTCCAGGAAACAGACAGAATCTCCACTTTGCTCCAAGACATCAAGGCACCAAGAGTTCCATGGGGAGAGATGTAGCAACCAGTCAGTGAAATCAATCATCAAGGTCACTGGGCACCAGCCAAGGGATCAACATAGCGCTGAACTCTATCAGCGACATATGGGACTTCTAAAGTATGGTCCATGTCTCCACAGAGCCTACAACCAACCCAGTTGGGGGACATGACTGGCTTATCACCAAGCAGATGGAGAGTTTCATGATTTGCGCTTTTCACCAGCCCATGAAGTTCCTGCAGGGCAGGGACCATGTCTCACTGATCTACTGCAAAACACCAACAAACAGACACCAGACGTGAATTTAAAAAATTAAGAAATGATTGATTTTTCTTTTTATCAAACAATAACACAAGCAAAGGCTAAAATGGCAGGACTGTTAGCTGGTTTGGAAATCCCAGTTTTGCTGCTAATTCAGGCCATTCTTCTACCCAGTGACTGAAAGAAATCAGGCCGTGGAGCAGCAGGCAGCTGAACAACCTTGTTCTCTTTTCTCTTGGTCCCCTTAGGACACTCTCCTACTCCCCATCACACCTTCACGATGCCACATCCAATGCTATACTGAGTGCCTGTGTTCAGGGTCACCACTGGCTGGTTGTAATCAGAAAGAGAAGGCAGGACAGGATTAGTGGGCACAGGCAGCACTACTAAGGAATGAAAAAACTGAGGTTTATTTTAGCCTATTCTACTTATGTTTCATTGTCTTCTCCCCCAGAAACAGCTCCAAATGACTCCCAAGGGTCACCCAAACACTAAGTTTACTGAAGTTTTTCTCACTATGAGAAATAATGAGCCTTAAACCTTGTGTATTTGTGGGTCAAGTAGAGGAGAAGTGAGTGTGGCCTTGTAGACACTTCATAAACACAAGTTGAACTGAACTAAGACATGCAACAGTGATTTGAAAAGTTAAATAATTCAGCATGAGAGTTAAACAGAAAGACAAGCCATCAGTGTGAGAACTGTTGTCATTACACAATGTGATGCTGGGAACAGCATTAAAAGTTCACCTAAAGAAGCAGCTGGGGTGGAGACAGGAATCGGGGACAGCTTCATGGAAAGAGCAAAAATCAGCTGATCCCTGGAGCACAGGTAGGGAGAGAAAAGGGCATTCCAGGCAGGAAGACTATGGGGGTAAAGGGGTACAGCAAGTATAGTGAAGCAAAGTCAAGGTAGCTAGGAGAGAGAAGAGACTGTAAGGATCCCAAACAGAAAGAAATAAACATGTAACACTCACTCCTGATCCTCTCCTACCAACTGGACCTCTTCCAATGTTTTCTATTAGTGACTGTACCACTGTGGTAGAGAATGTTGGTTGTCCCCTGGTTATCTAAAACTATGTGTGGCAATGTGACAAAGTTCTAGTCAATGGGATATGAGCAACTTCTAGGTGGTGACTTTGAAGGGAAGCATCTAGAATGCGGACAGAGCAGTCAGCCAGCTATACCCATGCTGATAAAGGCAGTCATCTAGAGATGGCTGAGCAATCTAGAAGGACAATGCCATGGAACTAGCACATCAGCCCAGGAGGACTTGGACTTGGACTGAGATGAGGAGCAATCCATTTCCAACTTATTTAGCCACTTTTGAGTCTTGTTATAACAGCCTAACCTGTATTATAACTAAAATGGCCCTTATTCATCCAGCTTCCTAGCCAGGCACTCAGGTGTGATCCCGGACTCCTTCTCTCTCTCTCATCTCCATACCCTCTCACCAAATTCTGATGTTAATTTGTATCTATCGTTCAGATTTGCCCTCTCTACTCCATCTCACTGCAATAGCCAAGTACATGATCTACCCACATCTACTCTGACCTCCTCTGATCCATCATCCACAACATAGCCAGAATGATTGTTTTTCTAGACACAAATCTGATAAAGCCCCCTGATTAAAACTCCCAATGGTTTCTCATTGTTCTTATAGTAACAATGAAAATCTTTAACACAACACAAGGTTCAGCACAGTCTGATCCCTACCCTCTTCTCTTATACCACACTCCATACCAACCTTCTACTGGTCCCTGCAGTGGATTTAATGTCCCCCCACCCCCACCCTAAATTCACTGAAGCTTGATCCCCACTGTGACTGCTGTGGGTGGGAAATCCTATTATGATGGTTGAGGGGTGGGGCCTTGAAGAGGTGATTAAGTTGATGGTTTGATGGTGGTCATGGGTGTGGTTCTGAGGGCTTTAAAAGGACAGCACAGGAGGAGCTTTCCTCTGCTAGTCATTCTCGCAAAGTGACACCCTGCACTGCTGTAGAGTCACCTCACCAGATGTGTTCCCTGGACTGTGGACTTCCCAGCCTTCAAAACTGTAAGAGTGTCTCTTAGTGAAAAAAAAGAAAAAAAAAACTGTAAGAGTCCCTAATACCTACCATGCTTTCTCCCACTACAGGACCTTTGTACATGCTGTTCCCACTACTTAGAATGCTTTTTCCTCCCCTCCTTATTTAAATAAGTCCTATTCATCCTTCAGATCTTAACCCAAGCATCACTTGCTTAGGGAAGACTTCCCTGACCCACTATCAGGACAACTCCCCTTATTTCTGCACGCACTAATACATGCATTTATAAGCTGTGAGACTGTCTCACAAGATTTCTATTTATAATTAGCTGAGTGTCTAATTTTCTAATGTGTCTAATAAGTGCTTTATTTTCTGTTAACCTAATAAAATATGAAGTGAATTTTATGCTTAGTTGATTAATGTCAGTCTCCCACCCCCAGACTGTAAGCTCACTGAAGGTGTGGACATCCTGTAGTTGCTCACTTCTGAATCTCCAGCACCTAGCATGATGCATGACATACAGAGGCACTCAAGAAATATCTTATTGATAAATAAGTGAGCTAACACACAAATGAATTAATGGATGGCTCTGGTATCTTCCATGGCTTTTACTTCATTAATGCCCCTTATCCATCTGGTGTCTGGCTAATCAGATACTCTTATGTTTCCAGATTGCTGACCTTTCAAAACGAAGCAAAGGCTCTCACAACTAAATATTGGGTACATATCCTGTCTGCTCTCTCTCCCTCAGCTTCTTACTCCATAAAGATAACCTATGTGTGAATTTGGTCCCCTGTACACTTTATTCCCAGTATAACTATTGTGATATCAAAAAAAAATAAAAATCCCAGAGGAATTGAGTATCACTGGTACTTAATGACCCATTAGACAGCCACCTTGATGCAAACCAGAAGGTTAACGCTCTAACAAACTGATTCTAAACCCAGGTAACAGAGGGTGGCAAAGGGATTACAGCTTCTATAAACCAATAGTCATGGTTTATAATGCTAACATTTCATTAACTATATGGGAAATGGGGCATACCAGATTCCTGACCTATTAGAAAGTAGCGTAACTGAAGCACAGGGGCTGTAGCTGATTTTCCCCAAGTGTCTGAGTCCACAGGCCTAATGTCATCTGTATCCCAAAAATGGCACATTTTTTTCCTCTAAATATCTACCACCGCACCACCCTGCCCCCTGCCCTACACACATACAACACGTACAGCAGGAACAGTCTGCAACATGAGAACCTGCAACCTCCAAACTGCACAATGAAGTGTTCTAGAAGAAGCCAATGAAACGTCTCTAAAAGCCAGCTGGCTTCATCTTCAAATGCAAACTTGTTTTTAAAGAAGGCAAGCACAATTGTGGCACCTGTAATAAAGAAAATGGGCCACTGACTAACAGCAGGCTGCCTCACCTCCAAAGCATGCATTCCTTAGAGAAAGCAGTCCCTCCCTGGCTTTTGCAGTTTTACACAGTGACCATAAAAAAAGCCTTTATGTTCTCATGTGCCACCTTGCTCTGCAGCAGACACTTCAGGGTTTGGGTCTGTCGGGTTAAACACGAGGACAGCAAGTGCCCCAGATGAGTGCTGCTGTGAGTGGCGGGGTGGCAGGGGCTGGGCGGGGGACACGGAGGCCTCACAGGAAAGAGAAGGCTGCCTCTCCCCAGGGACTATAGGACTGGGGAGGGAAGGACAGACAGCAGTCAGGACAAGAGGAAGGGAAGTGCACCTGGTAGAGTCTGGGGAGGCTTCTGAATCCCTTGGAAGAAAAGTAAACTCAGGACCTTGCTTGCACCTGCCTGATATCAAGGGCCAACCAGGCCCTGAGGCCATGGATGCCAGGGTTAAGGAGGCTTGAACTTCATACCAGTCCTTCCCAAGGAAGTTTACTGTACCCAGTTCTTCCCAAAGAAACACTGTGGCTTGGCTAGGGCTATTCCTCCTACTCCACAGAAGAATAAACAGAGGCCCACAGCAATGGTCCCATGAATGCAAGTCAGAGGTTAACTTTAAAAAAATCTAAAAAGGAAGAAAGAATATGACTTGTTCTATGGACTGGGTGGGTCAATGATAATCCCCTCCCCCAAACCACACCCACTAACGGGAATGATGGTGAAATGGACCATCAACGACAGTGCAGGTCGCAGAAACCCTGAGGGCTCACCCCCTGGGCTGGTCTCCTTTCAGGAATGTGAGGCCATGGAACTTGTGCTTAGCAACAACACATGAAAGGAAGCAAGGCATGTGACTCTGGGGCTGAGGCAGTTAAGAGTGGTGTGCCTTCTTCCATGTTCTCTTTTCTCATCTACCAGAAGAACCAAGAGGACTCCAAGAGGAAAGAGGAGAATGGAGGCATGAGAGGAAAGCAGCCTGGGTCCCGAATGACGGCACAAACCGCAGCTCTCCTCCCCACCCCTCTCCACCGTGCACACCCACTCTGCTTCAGTCCTGGGAGCGTACTAAACAGACCTGGATCCTGTGAAGCCACTGAGATTTGGGGGCTGGTTTTTGTGGGGGTTTTGGCAGCTGGCCAGTAAGGGGATCTGAACCCTTGACCTTAGTGTTAACAACACCGGGCTCTAACCAACTGAACTAACTGGCCAGCCCTGGGGGCTGTTTTAAATAACGATTCATCTTCTCTGACTAATAGAATAATTCAAACTTCATTAGCATCTGGTTTAAGACCTATTTTGGTTACATTTATTTGCACAGCAGATTCACCCTCTTGATTATTCTGGGCTCTGGTTAGTATTAATATTTGGTTTGTATTCTCTCAGTTGGGTTATTGAGTCAAGCCTGGGAAAAAAAATCTCACCATGGAAAACAGTCAACATGGCAAAGTCACCAGCAAACATTCACAAGCTGACCCCACCACATGTCTATAAACAGGGCTGTTCCATCTCCCTTTCATGTTCCTTCTGGTCCCCCTTGCAGTAGACACAACACAGATGGAGCCCACTACTTTTACAGACTTATTGGGTCATTTACCAATAAGAAAAAAGACTTAAACACACACACACACACATCAGGCAAGCACAGCAGCAACCGGGAACACATTTTGCAAGGGGATAAATGCAAATTCCAACCAATACAACAAGTTTGTTATCCACTTCTTTGTCCGAGACCTCCAATTAAAAATACTTGTTTCAAAGAAAGAATTGTACACAGTTTATTCAGGATGATTATTATATGCTTAAAAAAGAGCAAACTGTAAATTGACTCACATTAGGGTAATAGGTAGAAAAGAAAAAAGCACTTAAAAAAACCTCAGTATCCCAGCACCCTGAACCTCTGCAGTACCCCAGAATGCACATGTTGAGTGGGCTGAAGCCTAGACTTGCATTATTAAAGAGATGTCATGAATGATCGACACCTGCAATGGGAGAGTTTGTGTCTTGAGGCAGAGACAAATATACAAAGAAGAGATCTGAGAATCTGTCCAAGAGAGTGGTAACAAGTAACACGATCTCACTCTGGAACTGCAGAAACCAATCCAAATGAACGGATCAACTCACATTGCTAAGTATTCACTGAGTACCTCCTATATCACTAGAATACCTTCTGGAGAAAAAGGATTTGAATATTTCAGAGCTGAAAGAACTCTTAGAGATCATCTGTCACTTCTCACCTATGAGGCCCTTGCTTGGTGTCCCAATCTCAGTCTCTTCATCTGTAGAACAGAGATGATAAAACCCTACAGCTTGTGATAATATTCTGAAGATATAATTAATAGATGTAAAGCATTCAGTAAACGTGGGCCCACAATTTATTTTAGCTGTTTACCATCCTGAAGGGCTCGACTGTGTCTTGTGTGTATTGCGTGTATATGTGTGTGCATATGTATTAACAGTGTTCCACGGAGGCATGGGAGTCACTGGAAGACCCCCCAACAGGGGCAATGGAGGGTTAATCAGGACAATCTCCAGCCCCTACCTCACTCAAAAGCAGCTTGGTTTGGGGCTATTTTATATATTAAGCTTCCATAAAACACATCATTTATTTAAAGAGTTCTATTGCTTGGCAGAAAAAAAAAAGTTTGAAAAACACTAATTTAATCTTCCCCCAACCCCCTTTTTTTTCCCATTAAGGAAGTTGGGGGTTGGAGAATCTAGGTTTTCTGAGTCTGGGCTCAATTATCTTTTCATTGAGCCAGGCTGGAAGCTGGGATGGGACGAACTAGGTTCCTTCCTCCAGCCAAACCTGGGATTCTAGTCTCCAGACCTGGGATCTGATCATCTCTGGAAACCCTGGTATCCTGGGGAAGCAAGCAGTGTTATCCATTCCCTCTCCACCACCCCAAAGTTCTTATGAGCACCTCCCTACATGCTGTGTTAGAGGAGGCTATCTCCACTGAAGGCATTGCCCAGGCAGACTCCAGGCCCAAGTCACAGTCCCAGGATAAAGATAGCTGTGACTGTAGCTTCCATTATGATAGCAGCAGCCAGCATTTACCGAGCATTTGCTTTTTGCCAGGCACTGTGCTAAGCACCACACACATTATTTCATGTGAAGTTTAGGACAATTCCGTGAAGCAAAGTGTTATCATCACCACTTTGCAGAAAAGAAAACTGAGGTCCAGAGAGTAAATAACTGGGCCTGCTCAGCCAGCTGGGAAGTGTAGAGCCAGATTCTTTTTTTTTTTTTTTTTTTTTTTTTTTTTTTGTCTTTTTCGTGACCGGCACTCAGCCAGTGAGTGCACCGGCCATTCCTTTATAGGATCCGAACCCGCGGCGGGAGCATCGCTGCGCTGCCAGCGCAGCACGCTACCGAGTGCGCCACGGGCTCGGCCCTAGAGCCAGATTCTGACCCCAGGCAGTTTGGCTTCATTTCCCAGCCTCTTCACCAGTCCACATAGCGTTTCCCAATCTCAGACCACAGCCCTGGAAAAGACACACAAGCAATGAGAGAGAAGCACATGGACCAGTCAAGGACAGCTGCATTTTAGGAATGGGGGACAGGGTGATAACTGGGAAGTTGGAAGACATGTGGGGTAGAAATTTCACATCTCAAACAAGCTAAGATGCAAAACAAATGTGTCAGTGCTTCTTCAATCAATCCAGAAAAACTCCAAGAGGAAGAGAGATTTGAGGAAATGTCTAGTTCCTGTTTCCAGGTCACCTACATCACCTCGTTCTCCACCACCACCCTTGTTCCTTGCCTCCAGGTCCCCAGCCTGTGTGTCCAGGTCAGCATCTCCCACATGGCCCTGCACATGGTAGGTACTCCACTCTTCTCCCTCTACCCACCTGCTGTAGGAGAACCTGCAGCACCTCCTATAGTTCATCTTCTCAAAACCAACTCACTCCCCTTTCGGGCTTCTGAAAAGGAGAGGATTCCTAGAAGGCCACACCCCTGCTGATGTGTGGCCAACTCACGCCATTCCCCAGCCCCTTAGATTCCCCCATTATTCTTGGATCAGTTTCCTCACCCTGTGCTAATTCCTTGCTCTCTCCAGTGTTTATACCCTTCAGATATTTGCAGGCTATTATCATGTACCCACTTAGTCAAGCAGCACACATTAAGTTCTTTTCATCTTGTCTCATAAATCAATCCCTTAATCCTTCCAAGCCCTTTAATCATAGGAGCTGCTCCTCTCTGAACTCCATCCAGTTTCCCCAAGTCTCTGATAATGTTGTGACACAGGCTGGATGCAAGGCTCTACTGCTGACTCACCAAACTCCTTAAATGTCAAGGAGATCAATGCATGCACACACAAACGTGCACGCACGCGCACGCACACACACACAGCTCCATCTCGGGGGGGGGGGTGAACACCTTGCCTTCCCAGCACCCTTTCTGCAGCCACATCATCATAAAGTGATTGTCGGTATCTATACAGATGCAGAGTGCTCTCAAGCATTTTGGTGCCATATAGAACATAAGGGGAAAAAAGACCACAGAAAGTTTTAAAACCCCATGAGATTGTCACTAGCTATTCAGACACAGTCCCTAAGAATAGAGATAATGCCTCTGAGATCAACGAGGACTTGGTGACCCAGGAAAAGGCCATATTGGAGCCCCAGGCCATAGGCAAATAAAACCACCATAAGACACCATTATGCACCCACCAGAATGGCTATAAATTTAAAAACTGAAAACACTAAATGTTGGTGAGAATATGGAGCAACCTGAACTCTCATACTTTGCTGATGGAAGTGAAAATGTAACAGTCACTTTGGAAAAGGTCTGGCAAATTCTTATAAAACTAAACATACACTTACAATAGGATCCAGAAATTCAACTCCCAAGTATTTACTCAAGGGAAGCAAACATGTATGTACACACAAAGGCTTGTATACAAACAGTCACCGCAGCTCAATAATTAAAATCTGCAAACAGCTCGACTGACACAACAGAATGGACAAAACACAATATATGCTGCATACCAAGGGAGACAATAAAAAGCAGCAAACTACTGATATACACAACACGGGTGAATCTCACACACACTGCTGGTAGAAAATAAAAACCTCACATTCACAAAAATACATACTATATGATCCCAATTATTTAGGACTTTAGTCCTAAAACAGTCAAAATTAAGCTCTGGTGTAAAAAATCAGAAGAGGAACTGCCTGTGGAGGGGAGGGAAGAGGGAAGTGGGATGGGACATGAGGAGACTTTCTGGGTGGAAGTCAGGATTTACATTTTGACAGGGGCTTGGATTACACAGACGCATACATTTATCAAATGTATAAATACAATGTTGGGTATGGGGGTTGTACATTTCTCAAAAGAAAAAGATATAAACCAATACTGAACTCTAGAAAATGATATGCATGCTGATTGTTAAGGGTGAAGGATACTGACATCTGCAACTTACTATAAAATGCATCAGAAACCATGGTGGATTGATGGATGAAGAGAGGTGGAATAAAGCAAGCAGCGTAAACTGTTTAAGAACCTGGATGGTGGGAATGTGCATGTGTTCACTACACAATTCTTTCCATTTTTCTATATGTTGGAAATTCATTGTTATAAAATGTTGGAGTTGAAAAGGAAAAACTTGACCTTTTCCACTCGACTTCTTGGAGACCCTGGAGCCATGAATGCCACACTGATGTACAGCATGATTTTTATCATTCCATCACCACCCCAACCCCTTGCTTCTTTTTCTGGGTATGACCAAGTCGCCCACTTACCTTTCCCCACCCATACACATGTCTTCCATTCCCTTTTCTTCCCCATTCTCCATCAATCTCTCTATTCCTTTTTTTAAAAAGCAAGGCCAGGGGTTCTTAACCCAGGATTCCTACAGAAGGGTCGGAAGGGAGGGAAGGAGGGGGAAGTGAGGTCCATAGATCTCCTGAAATTATATCAAAACTCTTATGTACACACACTTCTGCATTTTTCTGAGGGTCCATAGCACTCATCGGATTCTCGTAGAGGTTCATGACCCAGGAAGGCTCCAATCACAGCTGCACCTTCTAAAAGTGTGCTAGGTAAGATAATGCTTCCAATTTAGAAATCACCTGTATTTCTAACTGTCAAGTGCCTTTTCATGGTATACCCATCGCACATAAAGACAAAAAGGGGCTGCTTGAAAGACAGTCATCAGAGAGCCTGTGTTCCTAAACATCTCCAGCCATGTGTAATAGGACTAGGGTTATTAAATGTAAAGTAAAACTAAAATTAGGACATATACTACTGATAAAGCTTTTTTAAAGCTTTTGATCATAAAACTAATAAATGAAATATTAACTAAGCACTTAGCAGAGTAAACTGCATATAGGAAAAATTATTTTGCTGAGGACCTCCTATGTGCCAGGTACTTGATATATGTTCTCATTTAATTTCATTCTCCATTGAGTTGTACCTCACTAGCCCTATTTTACAGACTTTTTAAAAACTAAGTCTCAAATAAATAATTCCCAAAAAGTTGTACAGCAAGAGGGTTTGAACCCATGTCTCTAGGGCTCCACAATCCATTCTCTTCAAAGTTTCCCTAAGCAAAAACTCCAGATGCCACAATCATAGCTCCTAGATCTTTGGGAAATCTCCTGGATTTCAAATATTCTGTCCCATGGACTCTTAAAGTGCTCAAAATGACCCAGAAATACAAACATTCCAGAGTGCAAAACTTATCTGCCCAGACTACCCTTTCTCTTCACATTGGCACACCTGTTTCACCAGATTACACGTCCCAATTCCTAATTTGGAAAACTCCGCTACTGCCAAAGTAGAGAGAGGGTGGGCTCAGGTGTAGGAAGGCACACTGCAATGTCACCTGCAGCACCATTTGGTCTCAAAGCACCTTTGTGCTTGGTGGAAGGGGCCTGTCTTCCCTGTAGCTTGGGGACCACTACAAGCATCATCACCTGGGTTTGCAACAGCTGAGAATATAAAGAGCCAGCTGCCCTGAGGCATTGCCTTCATCTTCCATCTGAGAATTCTTTAAAGTTCGTCTGTTCATGGGAGGGTGGATGCATGACACTGGACTTGACTCCTGGATTCCAGGGATTTCTGTGAGGTAGAGAGTACTTCATCCCCACAAGTCACAGGACTCTAGGCCTCAAGGGGACTGCTCTTTGGCCCAGATGCCTGCAGGCAAGGGGAGGGGATATTTCTGCAGAGGAGTGACAGTCGTGATCCCATGAAGGGCAAAAAGACAGCTCAGAGGCTTCCAAGCACCCTCTGACAGCCCTTTGGTTATCTTTTCTTCTGTGAGGCAGGCCTTGATGTTTCAGCTGCATGAAAACGTCATTAGGAGGAGAGATGAAGACTCGGCCCTCAAGAAGAAGTCCCCTCCATCCCCAACATCTTAATATGGATAACAACAGGTTAAAACGAACATCAAGGGAAACTTTGAAAGAGGAAAAAGTCATAAAAGGCCAATCTGGGAAATGAATGGAACCAGGGAGGCTCATTCCAAGTACGGTTTAGAAGATGGTAGAGAAATAAAAAAGAGAAATGGTGAGTGAGAGTGAGAGTGAGAGAAAGAGAGATGAATGAGAGAATATGATAGATCAATGAATGGATACATCGTAGGACAGAGTCTACAGGTGGCCTATCTCAATATCCATTTCCCCCTTCTCCCTCAGGAACAGAACCTCAAATTTTTAGCAGGGCATGTTGCCACCAGGTAAATGACTGCAATTCCCTGCCTCCCTTGCAACAACTAGGTATGGCCTTACATACAGCTTGCTACATGGAATTTTCTAGAAAGTCTCCTTAAAAGAGAGGAGTGAAAGTCCTTCTTTGCCTTTCCTCTTGTTGCCAGCCTGGAATAAAGACATGACTGCTGGTCTTTCAGCTGCCATTCTGGACCATGAGGTTTGGTCCAAGCTGCCACACCCTAAGGACAGGAGAATGGAAAGCTAGGAGCCTGGGTCTGGTAATAACATGAAGCCACCATATCAGTTTAGACTGCCAGCCTCTAGACTTCTTTTACATGAGAAAGAAAGAATCATGAAACTTGTTTAAGCCACTGGTAACTAGGGTTATCTAACTTATACAACTGAACCTAATCCTAACTATATAGAGAGAAGTAAATGGGTGAATGTGTAAATAATATCTATTTCAGAAGTTGCTTTTAACAACAGCTAGCAAAATTACCATACCTTAATCACAGCTATGGTCTCTAACTAGCCCCTACTACTCCAATCAGGAAGGGTTGGCTACCAGAAGTAGCAGCCCACACACCTCTCCATTTGGAAAGACCAGAAGTAAAAGACTGCCATTTTCAGGGTGCTAAATCAAAGCCATTATTTCAAGCAAGTCCACATGTTCAGTATATTGTACTTCATACGAGAGAGTGGAGAGAAATGTGGATTCATCATTAATTAGGCCTCAGCCGCCCCACCTCACAGCAAGTGAACTCCACAATGCCTACTTTCCCTTAAGGATCATTTAGAGAGATACCTGCATGCTCTAAACAAGTAGATTTCAAGCAAGTCAGCCAGACAGTCTCAAGACCAGAAGCTACCTAATGAGACGATGGAGAATAAGCAATAGGAAATGGTGGCTCATCTTTCCAGGCACTTTTCTCCCCTCAGTTATGACTGAGGGGGATAAAGAAAGCTTCCTTGAAATAATTTCCAAGACCAAGCCTGCACCCATGGGATATTTTACCACACACATAATTCCCAGGCCAGCAGTGAACAGTTACCCAGCAACAGGGAAGACAAGGCCAAGCTTCCAGGAGGCACCACATATTCAGGATGGGACTTAAGCACCTCAACTGCGAGAATGACTGAGCATTTTCCATTACATCTCCAACAGTCACAGCTTTTCCACTGCGCTCTTCAGAGGGGTGGCTTTGGAGTGTGCTAGTCATGCCTGTTGTGTCAGCCTGAGGACTATCTGAAAGGAGACACCTTCAACCCACAAGGACTCTCATGGGCTGCCCTGGCTTCCCACTTGCCATCTTCCCATTCTGATTTCATGGGCTTCCCCCACACACACCAACCTCAACCCTCCATAGTTCTCTCCTTCTGAGATTCTCAGGAATAATAAAGTTTTCCACTCACTTCCCAACTCAGGAAGACTTCTTCTCCAAGGACATCCAAGTGGGAGGGGAAAGCCATCATTTGGGATCCTAGAGGTTGGATTTGCTGATAACATTTTAAACTGCTGTCCATTATTAACGTTAAACTCACAGCAGCCAGCCCTGAGATCTGCAATTACAACAATTCATAAAAACAGCCCCTTTGTTAGTCGCACTTGAAGAGCTTTTGAAATATAATTGCAACATGGTGCAAAGTAAAATAAAAATTCAGATTTTCTTTTACCAAGGCCATGAACAATACTGTCCTTTTTACAGCAGCGGAAAGCCTCAAGACATCCGTTATATTCCTTCAATGAGCTTTGTTCAATAAATGCTAAGCCTTGAAGCTCTTAAATGTATTAAAGTGATTATGATATCATCGCTCCAAAGGCGCTTCAATAGAACATTAAGACAGAAACAATTTTCCTCCACACAAACTGCATAACAGTAACAAAAAGTTGATTAAATGCACATTGTATCAAAAATATTTTCAGTATTTATAGACATATGCAGATAACATTAACTGTAACACACACCATGGGCAGGGAAGAGAAGAGAAAGTAGTCAAAGCATTAGGAGGAGAGCAAATTTTAACAATAAATCTTCAAAACTTACACTGTGGCTTGACTGTGACTTTGCTTGTGGATTTACATTCAAAGTCACACTACACAGAAGAGAATAAGGCTCAAAATTAATAAACACTAGAGGAGAGCAAGTCCTTGATTTCTCTTCTCATAGCCCAAATATATATTCCCCACTCACATATGCCACGCTTCCTTAAATGCCTCAATGTGACAACTGGCATGAAATGTGAATCTATTTATTTTTAACGTCATTTAACATACTGCAGGCAGGCGATGACTCCGCAAGGGGCAGATGCCTAAAGCGTCAAACCAGGAGGTGTAGAGAGGTTAGGACAGAGACCAAGAGGTGGGGTCACAGCAAAACCGCAAGATGTAAGATTCTCTTTGTTGCAGGCTCGTTACAGAATGCTCTTAGCACAGATAAGGGGATTATGAATTCACATGTGAATTTATCCCCTATTAAACTTTCAGCAAAAGGGTCAGTTGGCTGGAATGGCAAAGCCAAGGCACCATGGTCACATGCTAAGGGAAAAATTACTTGTAGGCTCTTTTAGTCCTTTCTGTGAGTGTACTAGCAGATTAACATTTACATCTGCTCGGTTTTGTACCCTGTTATTCTGCTTAGCTTTGTCTTGAAGGCATGTTCCCAAGGCATTTAAAACTTGATAGTACACTTTTTCATGGATCACAATAGGGTCTTGGTAGTTATTTTTTGTAGTACCTATTTATATAGTAAGGCTATCAATTCTATACTTGTCACATTTGGTACAAATATTTATCAATTGTTTTTGCCTCTTAAGTTTGTTTATGGGGTTTTACAAGGTGAACAACGTTTACATCTCAAAATTATGCAGGAGAAAAGTATTCTCAGGAACAGAGGGGAGACCACAGGGAGAAGACAGCAAATGCCTAAACCAGTTAAGACCAAATCCCTGCATCTGGCCAAATGTCACACAACTTGCTTTATCCGATAGACCAAAAGGAGAGTGCCTATGTTTCTCAGTGGAAAACACTCTATAAACAATGCAGACTACACAAGAAAAGCCACTGACAAGGCCTTTTATTACCCAACCTGGGGCTCTTGTGCTTTTCTTTATGGGAGAGTATCCTTGTCCATCACTCCAAGCACTGCTCTCTGGCCCTGGCAGCTTCTTAAACTAGCCCAGAGAAAGGAATACATAACAAAGAGCCAAGAAAAATGGGAAATAAAAACCATACAGTGGGTGACAAGTTCCCCCACTCAAGCAACTAGCCAGTGCTGTGGGCCAGAATTGATTTTCTCTACGACATCGGAACGGATTACTTCTCCCCCACCATACTGCCCAGGGGGATGGAGTGAAAATCATAATTAATTCAGGCAAATTCAATTCTGAGAGTCCAAGTGACAAATACTTTCCTTATAATATGAAGCACAGTCTCAAAACATCTTAAAACAGTTGGTGGGAGCTATAGCAACACACTCAATGCAATAATGACACAAAGTTACACAATAAACTGCCTGTGACCAAATAATAATTCTTCCACATCAGAGAAGAATATTCTTTTAAAAAATAAATTCAAATTTCAAAGAAAATGCATTTCCATTAATTACACTGCCTCTCATTCCCTCCTGGTGATATGGGGTAGGTGGGAGTAGAAGTCAATTTGATTCCTTAACTATCTTGAAAGTATTATTGTGCTCCTGATGCAAGGAATCAGATGGGAAAGGTTGCTTTCATAGCCAATGTGACCTAAACTTACAAAAGTCTAAAAATACCCTAACAGTCAACTACAAGTTAGCCACACCAGCAGCGGAAGATTAATGACATCCATACTTCAAAACAGATAATTAAAACACAATTTCTTTTTGGCATCACAGTCTGTTCCATTGAGTGGTGGAGTTGTACAGAGGAAAGAATATTGATCAGGAGGCCAACGTACCAACTCTAGTTCCAATCCCAGCACTAATCAACCAGAGGCATTAGGTCAATTAATACCTCTCTCGAGGGCCTGAGTTTCCTTCTCTAAAATGATATGGTTGACTTACATGTCTCCATATGCTCCTGTATTCAATTCTAATATTTTATAACTGTGTGATTATTACAATCTTCCTAAAGATATTCTGCTAGACTTATATTAAATGAGTTTCTATTCTTTGACCCCAACAGCAAGGCAAGGGTGAAAATGTGCTAAGTAAAAAGACAACATTTTGGAATTAACAGTGAGAGGGTTTTCCTCAAAGGAGAAAATCAGAAGTTGATTCTGTGTGTGTATATGTGCTTGTTGAACAGGTACATACATCTTCTTGGCCAAAATATTTCTCATTTCATCATCACTATCTAATGTTTATTAAATGCCCACTAGGAAATGCCTCGGTTTAGCTAATTACACAAGGGTACTTCAAAAAGTTCATGGAAAAATAGAAATAAAATTCAGAATGAGTCTTTCCATGAATCTTTTGAAGTACACTCGTATGTAATCAGAAAGGTTTTGATGAGAGCAGTCTTTGAAATCAGACAAATGACTTCCATTCCAGCTTCTTGGGCAAATTATAAAACATCTCTGAGCCTCTGACATCTCTAGTATCTTCATCTAGAAAGTGGGAAAGATAATAAATAGTGTCTTGCTCATAGGATTATTGTGAGATGCAAGTGAGATAATCCACATAAAGTAGGCACAGTAATTGCTGTAATTATTCCTACTTACCACTAGCACCGTTACTACCTCTATTAATATCCCGTTGGGCTGCTGTAAGAGTTAAATGAGAGCACATATTAATAGGTATTTAGCACCAGCACCTGGCACATTGTAAAAGCTACTGTTGCCATTATTCTCACATCTATGATGTTCATTTACGGAGTATTATTGTATTATCACCATCAGATAAACACTTCTCTTTAGTCCAATACTCTAGGAATTGGACTAAAGGAAGGGAAAGGAAGTCCCTTTCCTTTCTCATACACACCTCTGCCACCCGTCTAAAATTTCCTTCGGCTTCAAGAAGGATGTTGCTGCTGACTCTGGGCCTTCACACAGCAGCATATCCCAGAACCACGGGGACGGTGGCAGAACCCTCATCACCTGGCCCCTGCCACCTGCTTCCTTAATGCCTGGCAAGTGAGCTTCAAAATCCAATAGGCAGGAGAGAGAAAATGAAGAAGAAAACAACAATGCTAACTTTTTATTCCTGTTATTTAGTTACTTTATTAGAGTTTTCCTAACTCCTCTGCACAAAAGGAAGGGTAAGCTATAGAAAACTAAGTGGCTTTGTCATCAAAAGCCTTCACCACACTGGCACGCAAACACCTGTCAGTGCAAAAAATGCCTCTTTATCAAGTCTTCATACCTACCAGGAGCCAAGCACACTCCGAGCTTTCAGACTATTTTCTTCCAATGTTTTGAAGTCCCTTTCAGTTCACATGAAGGCTAACGATTTCAAAAAGGTAGGGAAAGGAAAGGAAAAGTTCCTTTTTTTTTTTAAAGAAAAAGGAAAAGATACTGTGCCGTGATTATGAAGTCCTAAAAAGCCTTTTAGTTGACAGCATAGGCTTTGTTGAATAGCCTCTGAGAACCTCTACAGAGAGACAAAACTCAGCAATAAAATACAGGCAGAGCATAAACAGCTTAGCATCCCCAACCTCCCAAATTCAACTATCCTATCTTATGCCATAAGCCAGGTTTCTCCCTCAATATCCCTTTGGAACATTCAAGATCCAGAGTGGCATCAGACCAAATGACACACCAGCTCAACCAACTGATACATAAGGTGCTGCGAAAAAATAAATTAGTTTGCACCAAACTCAGCACAATCCTGCATTTCAAACCAGAATTTCAAAAATAGCAGAAGTGGCCTCAGCCTTCAGAGTGGCCCATGCCCCATCTACACCAGTACACTCAGGATGCTCTGCTCTCAGTGCCTACATTGAGTGATGGGTGCCCAGCTAACAAGGTCTGCTTGTCCAAGAGCTTGCCCCACTCAGCAGAGCTCAGACCACTCACAGACACTTAGCACTTGGGCACTGAGAGCACTCACGTAGGGTAGCACTGGCTTATGGAGTGCTGTGGTCACTGCTGCACAAACTTACCTGTCATAATTTCAGTATTTGGACTTCCTGCCTTTCTGCCCCGAACACTGGGTTCCAGGTCTAAGAGAATAGGAGGGACCAAAAGCAGAGTAAATAACTTCACACGTCTCCCACACATCCCAAATGTGAAACCATGGTTTCAACAGCACATGTAGCATTTGGCTTGGGTGCATGAAATACCAGCTTTTGAGTGATGGAGCACTCACCCCCATTTCAGACATACCTTTTTTCTAAAACTATTACACTCAGAGAGCTTCAAGCTCTGGCTCCAGACCCATCCATCTAACGACAGAAAGCTCCTTTCTGACATGAGCCCATCATTCACCATTTGCCGGTACACACAGTTTTTGCTGACAAAGCTCCATTACTAGAAAAAGCTCAGTAAGTAAAGCTGATTTGAAATAACTATATATTATATGGAGGCTGGATGAGGAAAACTGATTTGAAGTATACAAAATCATCATATAAAGAGGCCTGAAAAAGAACTGCTTAATTATTTAAATACCTTCACTTCCTACAGACCACACATCATTTGATTTATCATCAGTGTTAAATACTTGGTAATTTACTGGGGTCATGTGACAAAACAACTCCATATAGCAAGTACATATCAGACACTGTAATTCTTCTGTTGAAATGCCTCCATCTCCCTGATTAATGTTTGAATACTGAGCTAACACTATCAAACTGAGGTATGTGCCAATTTTGGCTCTCCAGTAAAAGTGCAAAGCTGAGAGGACACCAGCAGGGTGGCCTGAAGAGCAAATAATTATGTGCTATCTTCCCTTGCGGCAAGGGAGGCTGATGACACGGCTGGGATGGCCTCAACAAAGATGCTTACGCAGAGTCAACTGAAGGAGGTGGCTGGCTCCATGTGACTCTCATTCCCTGACTCAACTGCTCCAGCACGTCACAGACAGCAAGACCTTGGGAGCTGGATTACATGCCTTCTCCCCTACATGCCAGACTTTCCTTAGGCCCAACTTTGCTTATGTTGCCCCCAGCCCAGAATGCCCCATTACAGACTCTCAACCTCCTAACTCCTCGCTGTGCTTCAAGACCCATCTCTGCATAAAGGTTTCCTTTATTATGCAAACTCAACATACTCTCTCAACTCCTACATACTACCAGTATTTTGTGCAACAAGGTCAAATTGTCTCCTTAATAAATTCAAGGTGGAATCTACGTGTTCTGTATAGTCTCTGGAGTTCTTAGCATAATAATAAATAATATTGGCTCTATAAGCTTCAGGCCATGTTAAGTCAAGTGAGTCAAAAATAAGGAATACAAGAAGCCTAATATCAATTCATCAGGATATCTGATGGATTTTGAATGCCATAGCTTGAAAACAGAAACACAACTGTTGAAGTGCCTATTTACAAAACTTTACCATATATTAGGTCATAAATATGACCCGTATTTTCAAGAGGTAGAAATAGTACGGATTACATTCTCTGACCATACTTCACAGAAATTTTAAATTCAACAAATTTTATGCCAAGAGAAAATTAAAATCAAAATACCTAGAAAATAAAAATGCAAACATTATGTATTAGAACCTATGGGACACAATTAAAGCAATGCTCAAAATAAAAAAATAAAGCAGTGCTCAGAGGAAAACGTGCAGCTTTAAGCACATATGGTTCTAAACAAGAAAAAATTAAAATGCTTAAATTAAGTGCACAGCTCAAAAACAGATCAAGAATAAAATAAATATAAGGAAAGCAAAAGAATTAGTAGAGATAAAAACAGTAGTTAATAAGAGAAAATAGTCATACTAATAAATCAAAAAGTTATTAAAGAATAATTGACTATAATCAAGAGGAAAAAAGTACAAATAGTCAAAATCAGAATGTGAGAGTATATATGACCACAGAGAGAATAAATCAAAAGACATAGAAAGGATAACTTTGCTCACCCTTATTCTAATACATTTGAAAAACTGGATAAACTGGCTACTTTCTAGGATAACACAAATCATCAAAACTAAGTCCAGATAATGCTAATAATCTAAATAGACCAAATACTACAGAAGATATTGACAAAGCAGGGCTGATGGGTTAGCTCAATTGGTTAGAGCATGGTGTTATAACACCAAGGTCACAGGTTCAGATCCCCATACCGGCCTCCCGCCTTAAAAAAAGAAAAAGAAAAGAAAGAAGACTTTTATAAAGTTACCAGAGATAAATAAATACCATGACTCAAGTATTTTACAGATAAATTGTACCTATTCCTTAAAGAAATAGATATCTATAATGTCATCTGAACTGTTTGTTCCAGAACACAGAGAAAAATTCTAAATACTTTTTACAAATAAGTATAATATTGTATTAGTCTGCTTGGACTGCTGTAACAAAATGCTACAGACTACAGACTAGGTCACTTCTTTGTTCTCACAGTTCGGGAGGCTTGAAGTCCAAGATCAAGGTGCCATTAGGGTTGGTTTTTAGTAAGCCTCTCTTCCTGGCTGGTAGTTGGCCACCTTCTTGCTGTGTCTTACATGGCCCCTTCTGTGTGCATGTGAGGAGAGAGAGAGCTTTCTGGTGTGTCTTCCTCTTCTTATAAGAACACTAGTCCTATTGGACCAAGACACCACCATGATGACATGACAAGGGCCTTATCTCCAGATACAGTCACATTGGGAGTGCTGTTGAGTGGATGCCCCCCAACCTCATTAAAGCTTTAATTCCCACTGTGACTGTTAAGAGGGTAGGAAATCCTGTTATGGTAACTGAAAGGTGGGGCCTTGAAGAGGAGATTAAATTGTAGGGCCATGCCATAGTGAATGGGTTAATAATGGTAGTCAGGGGCGTGGTTCCTAAGGCTTTAAAAGGAGAACACATGAGGAACTATTTCTCTCTGCTCTGCCATTTTCTGCCGTGTGAGACCCCTGCATTGCTGTAAAGCCACCACCAAAGAAGACCCTCACAGATGTGTTTCCTGGACTCTGGATTTCCCAGCCTCTGAACTGTAAGCAACAAATTTTGCTTTCTTTATAAATCACCCAGTTTCAGGTATTTCTGTTATAAGCAGCAGAAACGGACTAATACAGAGGGACATAGGGATTTCAGGAGGACACAATTCAGTCCATAACAAACACAGAGAACAAATCCTGACAAATACATCACAATAAAAAACTAATGCAGGGCCGAACCCGTGGCTCACTTGGGAGAGTGCGGCGCTGGGAGCGCTGAGGCCGCAGGTTCGGATCCTATATAGGGATGGGCCGGTGTGCTCACTGGCTGAGTGCAGTGCGGACGACACCAAGCCAAGGGTTCCGATCCCCTTACCGGTCACACACACACACAAAAAACTAATGCAAAAATCCTAAACGAAATATTAGCAAATAGAACCTAAATAAGACATTAAATGAGTATTATATCATACTTCACAGAAATTTAAAAACCCTTTCTTCACAACTAAGTAGTGATTTTATATTGCTACTAAGGGAGGTTTTTTGTTTGTTTGTTTTAACAGGATTTATAGTGCCCCAATTTAAGAAACCTAATATATAGTTTATCATATTAGGAGATAAAAGATGGAGGAAAACTGTAGGCTCATCTCCATAAATGCCAAAAAAGCACTGATGTTAAAATTCAACATCAGTTCTAATTTTAAAAAGGAATACAATGGAATACTACTCAGCCATAAGAAAGAATGAAATTCTGACATTTGTTGCAACATGTATGAGCTTGGAGAAAATTACATTAAATGAAATAAACCAGGCACAGAAAGAGAAATACCGCATGTCCTCACTCATGTGGAAGCTAAAAAAGTTGATCTCCCAGAAGCAGTGTGTAGAGTGGTGGAGACCGGTAGGGAGGGGGTGAGGATGACAGGGAGAAGGTGATTAATGAATACAGAATTGTAGCTAGATGGGAAAAAGAAAATCTAGTATGGGGACTACAGTCAACAACATATTATTGTATAACTTCAAGAAGCTAATTGGGAGGATTTCAAACATTTCCAACACAAAGACAAGACAAATGTTTGAGATGATGAATATACTATTTACTCTAATGTGATCACTGCACACTGAATAAATGCACCCAAATATCACATTGTACTCCATAACATATACAATTTTCATGGGTCAGTTAAGAAAAAATAAAAAGAAGAAAAAATTCAGAGAGTAAATTAGAGGTTACCAGAAACTGCAGGGAAGGAATAATGGGAAGGAATTATTGCTCATGGGTACAGAGTTTATATTTAGGATGACGAAAAAGTTTTGGAAATAGAGGTGATGGTCACACAGAATTATTAATGTAATTAATCCCACAGAAATGTATGTTTAAAAATTGTTAAAATGGCAAATCTTGTGTTAAATATATTTTACCACAGTAAAAAAAAAGGAATAAAACAATACTGCCTAAAATGTCATTAAAAAACACAAACCTTCTCAGTACCAGCCAATGCAATCAGAGAAGGAAAAGAAATAAGCATAAAAATTAGAAAGGAGCAAAAAAAAAATTTTTTTTTCAGATACAATTGCATGCCAAAAAAAACCCCAAGAGAGTTAACTGAATAACCTTCAGGAAAGAAACATCATTAAGGTGGCTTATTATAAAATTAACATTTAAAAACCAATAGTTTTACTGTTTCCTATTTCATTTTCATTCATTCTCTTTCATTCAATTAACTATGTTTTACAAGCCCTTTTATTTTTCACAATCCTATGAAGTATATCAATCAACTCTGTTTTACAGGTGCAGAAAATAAAGCTCAAGAAAGTTAAATCACTTTTCCTGGCCACAGAGCTAGTAAACAGCAGTGTGTGTCCTCTGACTCCAAACCTTATATTTATTCCCTACAACAAAATACCTTTTTACTACATAAGACAGAGATGCTAAATTCCATGGGTGTTTTTGTCATCTCAACTAAAAGTGAGTCTTAAATCAACAGCAGATCATAAAGGTTTAATCTCTGTTTCTAATGCAGAAATTGTCTATGAAAATGTACCTATTTCTTAATTGGAAAAAAGGATGAATGTCATACACAGCAATCTAGATAAAGAAATGATTAACTAGGCTGAATATGTGATTAACATACTCATTTTTGCTTCAAGACTGTTGATGGAGTATTTTTCCCCCAAAATTCACACCAATCTATATAACCTCTTAGCACAAACCAACATTTCATCAAAATTTCTTTTTTAATTACAGTAAACATGTGTTTCTAAAAGCTGTCATTTTGTTTCATGTTAGCAAAGTATTATAATTGAATGCAGAATGTATCCTCATATCTTTGGCAGTGGGCCAATTTGGCCAGAACTCCTAAGATTATCATGGAAGACAGGGATATATACCACATAGAAGAGTTGAAACACTGACCTTACTCAGTCACTTCACAGATATATGTTGTACACCTACCATGTGTCAGCCACTGGGCAGGATGCTGGGAAATATAGTGCACAATTATAAAACTTATCCTTGTGTAACTCGGAATTTAGGTGGGAAGACAGACATAAGTAACATAAAAATCGCAACTATGGTCTTATACCAGCTATCTATTGCCAAGATAATTCTGCCTAATGAACTACACCAAAATTCAGTGGTTTAAAATGTTAATCATTTATTCTCACATACCTGCAAATAGGCTACAACTTGGCTGGGCAAGGTCCAGTCAAGGCCTCCTAGGTCTAGGCTCAGAACCAGCACACTCTCCCTTCCACCTATGTGTCTCTGACCTGAGCCAGGTACACGGCCATTCCTAACATCAATGGGTCAGAGAAACATCCTTTGAGGAACAAATGGCAAAGCCACGTGGCGAAGGGTGTGGATACAGGGAGGAGGAAGAACTAGAAACATAGTGTAATCTACGAAAGCCATAAAAGAGAGACAGGTGATGTTATAAGAACACCTAACAAAGAGATTTGACCATGGAAGGAAGGTCAAGGAAGACTTCCTTAAGAAAGTGCAGCTGGAGCCAAAATCTGAACAAGTAGGAATGAAGTAGTAAAAAGGGGAGGTAAGAGACTTACAAGCAAAGAGAATAGCATGTGCAAAGGCCTGAACTGGTGTTCAAGATATTTAGGGAAGGCTGATATGGCTGGACAGAGTGAACATGATGCAAGATGAGTAGAGATTAGGAGGCAGAGCCCCAGGTCCCATGTGAAGAAGCCTGCTTTCATCAGTGGCATAAAACCATTAAAAGATGCTAAGCAAGGAAGTGTCATAATCAGATATGAGTGAAGGCCCATGTAAAATGAACCATGCACAAGCTCCCAGGATACACAGAAGACACACGGTGAAGGGAAGTGAGGTGAGCAGTCAAAGAGAGCAAAGGTCAGAAGGACTGAAGTCAGCCACTGAGGTCAGACAGCTCCATTTGTAACTCACCCATCCCTGGCTGCACGGTGGTGCCCTTCTTTTATGCAAGGATTCATGCAGATGGGACAGTATCACCAGACCTTGTAAAACTGCACCGATTTCCACTGAAATACATTCAGTGGAAATATTTAAGAAATGGTCTTTTGGAGACTTTTACCCACTGCCACTTTGTTTCAAGGGGACAGACTACATTTAAATAAAATCTGAGGTGTACGTTAATGCTTTTTATAATGGGTAGGATTTCATTAAAATCAGTCAACTCCTTCCAAAGTTATTAAAGAACCACCTTATAAATGCAAAATGCTAAGTACTTAGGTTGAAACAGAAACTTTCTTTAATTCAGTCAATTAAATAAAGTTACGTGATCATGGAAAAGGCAAAGCAACTCTAGAGGGGAATGCAAGCAAAATCACATATTGAAACTAAAGAAGTTAAAGGATTGGACATTCCCTGTTGACAGGCAAAGATATGGCCTCGTTGGATCTTCAATCTCTTGGTTATTAACAGCAGACAATGCCACATCCGTCATCAAGCCTGCACCAAGGACCTTTTGCCTGAGGTTAGGTTTCCAAAGCATCCACTCAGCACATTCAGACTCTTAAATATGATGTTCCCTTTGCTATTTTTCTTCATCTGACTTGGAGCAGGTTGCAATCTTGGGAGAGAGCTGCCTTCTCCCAAGGTGAATGCAGGCAGCTCAAAGCAGGCCAACTGGCTGCATACAGGCTTAAAGACTTCCTCCTTGGTCCTGTGGCCTTTCAGAGCAACGGTCTAAAAATCAAAGGAGAGACAATCCATTTCCTAAGTGAGGCATGACTCAGAAACCAGAGAATGAGGAAAGAGGGAAAAACAGGAAACGAGAGGAAGAGGGGCCACAGCAGTAGTGGCAGTGACCCAGCTGCTTCTGCATGAGAGGACAGGGGGTCTCCTCTGCAGCAGCTGAAAGGGGCCATGTGGATAAGACAAGTAATTAGAAAAGGAATAGTAATTACCACAGATATGACAAGGAGGCCTGCACGGCAGGGAGTTCTATCAAAGCCCATAATTCTTGCAAATGAGCAGCAGGGCGTGGGTGACACAAGTCATCCCTCATGAATTATACAGGTGGCCATGCATGGTACACTCTGACTGATGCTTAGCCAGAAGAGACTGCTTGTGGTAGGTACAGCAGGGCCCCAGGAGCTATACAAGCTCCAAGAGGTGGAAGCAGAAATTCAGCCTTCATGCCAGCAACCGCACATGGGAACTTGGCTGAAGTGGGCAATCCTGCACAGAGACCTAGAGAGAACTTAATGGAAACGTGACATTCGGATTGGGCCTTGAACACGTAGGTGGCTGACAGGTGGAGAGAGAAGTACAGGCTTTCCTAGGGGAAGGGTGTTATGGGCTGAATTGTGTCCATCCCCCCAACCCCCAAAAATCCATATGTTGAAGTCCTAATGCCCAGAACCTCAGAATGAGACTGTACTGGAGACAGGCAATTAAGTTAAAATGAAGATTATTAGGGTGGTCCCTAATCCAATATGACTGGTGTCCTCATAAGATGAGGGGGTAGGATACAGACATACACAGAGAAGACCATGTGAAGACACAGAGAAGACGGCCACCTGAGAGCCAAGGAGAGAAGCCTCAGAAGAAACCAACCCTGCCAACACCTTGACTTGAACATTGAGCTTACAGAATTGTGAGTATTTTGTGGTATTTTGCTATAGCAGCCGTAGCAAACTAATACAAGGGGAGAGCATAAACGAAGACCAAGAGCTCGGAAAACACAAGACAAACTGAGTCAGTTCATTTGGCTGGAGCTTAGGAAAAGAAGAGCTAAGCTAGAGAAGTCACGTGAAAGCCAGGAGCTTGACCTATATTCCACAAATGCCAGCTTTGAGGAGGGGAGCAACTTGGATCAGACCATACCTCTAGACAGTTCCTCCTCTGTCAGCAAGATACGCAAGAGAGAAGAGATGGAACCTTAAGGATATAAGAACATGAACTTAGACTTGAACCTGGGATATTGGGAGGACGGCGACACCATTAACTGAGATAAAGGAGACAAGAACAAACTGGGGGAGGAATTGAATGGGCTGAGTTTGTGAATATCTGGGATCGGAAGGCAGGGCAGAATCCACTCCCGCCTCTCTGATGATACCACACACCCCTCACCGAGCTTGGTCCACACATGTGCAAACACATCTATTTCTATTTGGGGCCCCACGCTCACACGAAGTGGCTTTTCAAAAATTAACCTAACATGATGCCACTACAACCATCCAACTTAACCCTAGTGCAACAGAAACAGAAACCCAACAAATAGGAACAAAACCTGAATCATACCACTCTAAGTTCTCCTGAAACTCTTGAAAGGTTCGGCCTCCCACTTCCATTCTGACGGGCCAGATTAGGTGAAGCTGTCAGAACATTCTAATGTTTGCAAATTGTGAAAGTTCAAGCAAGAGCCAACCATGTGGGAAAGATGCGGTTGGGAGGGCGGCTCTTAGAAGGTTGTGGTCTTGGATCACTTAAGAAAAACATAATCAAAAATCACTTTTGACACCCACTCCTTCTTTCAGGGGGAGAAAAACATGAAAAAGCACTGCCTACTGGGGAAAGAAAGTTTATAAATCATTTTATTTTGTGCTCCATAATTTACTTAGCCCAGACTTCAGTGACACCTCCTGATTAGGTTTAATTTCAAGCCAGCAAGAACAACACACACCACATTGTCAGAGAGAGTTCTATTTCTCTCCAAGCCTGATGGGCGACTATTGTAATGTAAAACCATGGGATTTAAATAACACAAGCAGATTCTATTATGAGGAGAAAGGTTTATATTTTGGAGTCTTTTTTCTTCAAAGGAGCCCAGATACCAAACCATGAATTACTGGAAACAATGGGCTTCAATGATCAGCCCTTCACCAGTTTCTTTAGGAAAAAGATTACTTTACTTGACTAACGAAGGGAACTCAGAAACCCAATTATCTCTCGGAAACAGTCCCAGGTTCCCAAAATTAACACTAGTTAGGAAAACTAGATGAGGGAGGAGGCCCGGCTTACCCCAGAGCAGCCCCTGATTCCTTCACTCCTCCAGCCTCACCCAGGCTCCAGGGCCCTCCCCTTCCTCAAGGTACTGGCTCCCACAGATGGAGCGCTAACTACCCAAAACCTACGCTCATCTCCAGGGAGACATTCCCAAGAGGCCTCACAGGACGACCATCTCCCCAGAGAACAGAAAGGAAGCAACTAGGACCAGAGAGAGAAAACCGAAGAGCTACAGCCTCCTGAGTCTTCAGAACCTCTTCATGTGCCCAACCAGGGGCTGCACACATCACATTCGCCTAAGGTCCCCATCTCTGGAGCTCTCCAAGGACCCCATCTGAAGCTTGAGGATCTTACTCTGATGTCCCCAGAAGACTTTTAGAGTCTCTCCACAGATATTTTTTAATATAACTATGTGCCAGGTACTGGGCTAGAGATAGAACTACTTCACTCTGGTGGACAGACAGCACCATTCAGCAACACTGGTCCTCTGATGTGGCACACCATTAAAGAGACAGGTGCCAGTTGTTGCTCACTTTCCTGGGACCAACCTGCACATCGCTAGCTGACATGTCAAGGAGATGAATTCACTTCTTGGCACCTAAATTCTGCACTTCTGGTTGGAAATTCCTTCTACAAAGAACACCAGATCATTATTCATACAGCCTGCTCCACTGACCCTCAGGCCCCGAGGCAGCAGTGCTGACCAGGCACCCTCCATGGGATCCAGGCCAGGTAAGACCCCACCCTGAAGAGGCCCACCCTACTGACTCTCAGGCCCCAAGGCAGCAACAGGAAGCCAAGAATCAGCAACACTTCCTGCCACTGCTGCAGATACCAGGGTGGAACGAGTGGATCATGAAAGCCTCTGGCACAATGACTAAACACCAATGGAGAGATACTAGAAATATGAAAAACCAAGAAAGTACACCACCATCAAAGGAATATAATAATTCTCAAGTACTAGATCCTATAGAACAGGAAGTCCTTGAAATGACTGACAAGGAATTTCAAGCAACAATTCTAAGGAAACTAAATGAGATACAAGGAGACTCAGTTAGACAACACAGTGAAATGAGAAAAAAGTATACAGGACCTGAAAGAGGAAATGTACAAAGAAATCAATGCCCTGAAAAAGAATGTAGCAGAGCTTGTGGAGCTGAAGGATTCACTCAACAAAATATAAAACACAACTGAGAGCTTAACCAGCAGACTAGAAAGAGCAGAAAAGAGAAGAATTTCTGACCTTGATGATGGCCTGTTCAAAATAACACAGTTGGACAAAAAAAAAAAAGAAGAAGAAGAAGAAGAATTTTAAAAATTGAAGAAAATCTGAGAGACATAACAGACAACCTTAAGCACTCAAATATCCAAATCATGGGTATACCAGAAGGGGAGGAAAAAGGAAATGGCATTGAAAACATTCAATGAAATAATAGCAGAAAACTTCCCAGGTATAGAGATAGATACAGATCTTCAGATTCAGGAGGCTCAAAGATCCCCAAAAATATTCAACCCAAAAAGGTCCTCTCCAAGACACGTTATAGTCAAATTGGCAAAACACAAAGACAAAGAGAGAATCTTAAAAGCTGCAAGAGAGAAACATGAAGTCACCTATAAGGGAGCCCCTCTCAGACTAATATCAGACTTTTCATCAGAAACCATAAAAGCCAGAAGACAATGGGATGATATATTCAAAATACTAAAAGACAAAAATTGCCAGCCCAAAGTACTTTACCCAGCAAGGCCATCCTTCCAAAATGAAGGACAAATAGTATATTTCCCAGACAAACAAAAGCTGTGGGAGTTCACTACCACATGACCAGTCTTACAAGAAATTCTCAAGGGAGTCTGGTACCTGAAAAACAGTAATCACTACCATGAAAACTCAAGAAAGAACAAAACCCACTGGTAAAATAAAAATGCTAACAATAAAGAGAAAAAAAGTTTATCTACCATCCCAAGAAACCAACAAACACAGAAGACAAATAGTAAATCAGAAAGAAAAGAACAAAAATATTTAAAACATCCAAACAAAAATCAGTAAAATGACAGCAGTAATCAACACCTTCCATTAATAACTCAATGTAAAGGGATTAAATTCCCCACTCAAAAGACACAGACTGACTGATCAAATTAAAAAGAGGGACCCAATAATATGCTGTCTTCAAGAGACTCACCTCACCTGTAAAGACACACACAGACTGAGAGTGAAAGGATGGAAAAAGATATATCATGCAAATAGAAACAAAAAACAAGCTGGAGTAGCTATTTTTATATCAGATAAAATAGACTTTGAACCAAAAACCATAAAAAAAGATAAAGAAGGCCACTACATAATGATAAAAGGATCTATCCAACAAGAAGACATAACAATAATAAATATATATGCAGCCAACATCGGAGCACCCATATATATAAAGCAAACACTATTAGAACTAAAGAAAGAGATAGACACTAATATCATAATAGTAGGGGACCTGAACACCCCACTCTCAACATTGGACAGATCATCCAGGCAAAAAATCAACAAAGAAACACAAGATCTAAACAACACTTTTGACCAATTAGACGTGGCAGACATCTACAGAACATTTCATCCAACAACCTCAGAATAGTCATTTTTCTCATCAGCACATGGAACGTTCTCCAGGATAGATGATGTTAGGTCACAAATCAAGTGTCAACAAATTTAAAAAACACTGAAATTATTCCACATATTTTTTCAGACCATGATGGATTAAAACTAGAAATCGATAACAAATGAAACTCTGGAAACTATACAAATACATGGAAATTAAACAACACTCTACTTAATGACATATGGGCCCAAGAAGAAAATAAACAGAAACCAAAAAATTTATTGAAACTAATGAAAATAATCACACATCATACCAAAACCTGTGGAATACTGCAAAAGCAGTACTAAGGGGGAAATTTATCACATTAAATGCTTACTTCAGAAGAATGGAAAGATGGCAAATAAACAACCTAACACTTCACCTTAAAGAATTAGAAAAACAAGAACAATCCAAACCCAAAGTTAGTAGACAGAAAGAAATAATTAAGATCAGAGTAGAACTAAATGAAACAGAAACCCAAAAAGTGATACAAAAGATCAGTGAAACAAAAAGTTGTTTTTTTGAAAAGATAAATAAAATTGACAAGCCATTAGCAAGGCTAATTAAAAAAAGAAAAGAGATGGCACAAATAAAAAAAATTAGAAATGAAAAAGGTGATATTACAACCAATACCTCAAAAATACAAGTAATCATTAGAAACTACTATGAACAACTATATGCCAACAAATTTGAAAATCTGAAGGAAATGGATAAATTTCTGGACACACACAAATTACCAAAGTTGAGCCATGGAGACATAGAAAATATGAATAGACCAATAACAATCAAAGAGATTGAAGCTATTATGAGAAGGCTCACAACAAGGAAAAGCCCAGGACTGGATGGCTTCACCTCAAAATTCTACCAAACCTTTAAAGAATTAATACCAATTCTCTACAAAACAATTCCAAAAACTTGAAACTGAGGCCTTTCTCCCAAACTCATCCTATGAGGCAAACATCTCCCTGATACTAAAACCAGACAAAGATACAACGAAAAAAGAAAACTACAGGCCAATATCTTTGATTAATATAGATGCAAAAATTCTCAATAAAATACTAGCTAATAGAATACAGCCACACATACATAAAATTATACACCATGATCAAGTGGGATTCATTCCAGGGATGTAAAGTTAGTTCAACATATGCAAATCAATAAATGTGGTACACCACATCAACAACATCAAAGACAAAAACCATATGATCATCTCTATAGATACTGAAAAAGCACCTGACAAAATTCAACATTCGTTCATGATAAAAACTCTATAAACTGGATATAGAAGGGAAGTTTCTCAACACAATTAAAGCCACATATGACAAACCCACTGTCAATATCATCCGGAATGGGGAAAAGTTGAAAGCTTTTCCCTTAAGAACAGGAACAAGACAAGGATGCCCACTCTTGCCACTCCCATTCAACATAGCGTTGGAAGTATTAGCCAGAGCAATCAGGGAAGAGAAGGAAATAAAGGGCATTCAGATTGGAAAAGATGAAGTAAACTGTCCCTGTTAATAGATGATATGATCCTATATACAAAACAGCCTAAAACCTCTACAAAAAAACTCTTATTAGAGTTGATAAATAATTTCAGCAAAGTTGTAGGATACAAAATCAACACACAAAAATCAGTTGCATTTCTATACTCCAACAATGAACTAGCAGAAAAAGAAATCACGAAAGCTAGCCCATTTACAATATACACCAAAATAAATTACCTAGGAATAAAGTTAACCACAGATGTGAAAAATCTCTATGACGAGAACTACAAACCACTGTTGAGAGAAATTAAAGAGGACACAAGAAGATGGAAATATATCCCATGCTTTTGGATTGGAATAATTAACATTGTGAAAATGTCCATACTACCCCAAGTGATCTACAGATTCAATGCAATCCCCATCAAAATTGCAATGACATTCTTCTCAGAAGTGGAAAATACAATTCTAACTTTCATATGGAATAACAAAAGACAACGAATAGCCAAAGCAATCCTGAGCAATAAAAATAAAGCTGAAGGCATAAGACTACCTGACTCTAAACTATACTACAAAGCTATAGTAACCAAAATAGCATGGTACTGGCATAAAAACAGACATACGGACCAATGGAATAGAATAAAGAATCCAGAAATCAACCCATACACCAATAGCCCTCTGATCTTCAACAAAGGCACCAAGACTACACACTGGGGAAGAGAATGCCTCTTCAGTAAATAGTGCTGGGAAAACTGGACATTCATATGTAGGAAAATGAAACTAGACCTGTACCTCTCACCATATATCAAAATCAACTCAAAATGGATTAAAGAATTAATATATGTCCTGAAACAATAAAGCTTCTAAAAGAAAACATAGGAGAAACACCTCAGGAAGTAGAATTGGGTACAGACTTTATGAATACAACCCCAAAAGCACAGGCAACCAATGGAAAAATAAACAAATGGGATTATGTCAAACAAAAAAGCTTCTGTGCAGCAAAAGAAACAATTAACAGAGCAAAAAGACAACCAACAGAGTGGGAGAAATATTTGCAAAATATACATCTGACAAAGGATTAATATCCAGAATATACAAGGAACTCAAACAACTTAACAGCAAAAAAACAAGTAACCCAATCAAAAAATGGGCAAAGGAGCTGAATGGGCATTTCTCAAAGAAAGATATACGAATGGCCAACAGACATATGAAAAAATGCTCAACATCACTCAGCATTCAGGGAATGCAAATCAAAACCACTTTGAGATACCACCTCGCTCCAGTTAGGATGGCTAATATCCAAAAGACTGAGAATGTCAAATGCTGCCCAGGATGTAGAGAAAAAGGAACCCTCCTACACTGTTGGTGGGATTGCAAAATGGTGCGGTCTTTACGGAAAATGGTATGTAGATTCCTCAAACAATTACAGATAGATCTGCCATAGGACCCAGCTATTCCACTGCTGGGTATATACCCAGAGGAATGGAAATAATCATGTCAAAGGAATAGCTGTACTCTCATGTTTATTCCAGCACTATTTACAATAGCCAAGAGTTAGAACCAGCCCATCATCAGATGAGTGGATAAGGAAACTGTGGTATATCTACACAATGGAATATTACTCTGCTATAAAAAACAAAATGAAATACTACCATTCGCAGCAACACAGATGGACTTAGAGAAAATTATATTAACTGAAATAAGCCAGGCTAATAAAAATAAATGTACAAACAAATAAACAGGGTGGGGGGGAGAAGACATCACAACAATTCTTGAACTTGGTAAAACAAGTGAACAGATATGATGTTGATGGAGGGGGAAGGAGAAATTGGTAAAGGGACATGAAAATCAACTACATTGTATACTGATAAATTAAAATTTTTAAAAATAATAATAAAATAAAATAAAGAGATGGGTGTCAAGTGTCAAGGTGCCACAGACGAGCAGGAGCAATTTCCTGTAGGAAGTAACACTGGTGGGGATATTGCGGGTCACACCTCAAGACCACATTTATCAAATTAATAAAATACTGTGTCACACACAAACATAAACACACACACTCACATACACACGAGTTTTACAATCCAATTGAAGAGGAAACAGGACACAATAAAAAGTGAAATGGTATTACAGTGAGGGACTCAGGATATGTCCCACTCTGACTACCCTCCAAGAAGGTCTAAAGCAAACAACTATCCTTGTGCCAAAGTCACCTGCTATAGTAGCAAGTCTGACCTGTACCGCTATGCTCTGAATGTTTATGTCTCTCCCCCAAATCGACAGGTTGAAATCCTCACCCTACCAAGGTAATGGTATCAGAAGGTGGGGCCTTTGCCACCAGGACAGAACATTCATTAATGGATTAGTGCCCCTATAAAAGAGACCCCAGAGAGACCCCTTGCCCCTTCTGCCATGTGTGAGAAGACAGCCATCTACAAGGAAGCAAACACTCCCCAGACATCAAATCTGCTGGCACCTTGATCTTGGACTTCCCAGAATCCAGAACTGTCAGCAATACATTTCTGTTGTTTACAAGGCACACAGGTTATGGTGTTTTGTTACAGCAGCCCAAGCAAGACTGGCTAAAAGAGGAGGAAGCTCACACTGCCCTACTTCCTATTTATGATACCTCTTTCTGCATAATCACAGGAATCTTTGATTTCACAGGAATTTGGGGTAAGAAATTATCTAACCATCAGGAGAGATGGCTGTGCAATGGGAGGAACAGAGTATGCAATCATATGTTCTAAATCATATTACATGGAACACAAGTGAAAGGAGAGGCTCTCCAGTGTGGTCCACAGAACAGGAGCAGCAGCATCTGGGAAGTTATTAGAAAGGCAAACTCTTAAGCCCCACTCCAGACTTCCTGAATCTGAAACTCAATGGGGTTTTGCAAGAATTTGTATTTCCAACAAACTCCCAGATGATTCTAATACTATGGACATAGGTCAAGAACCACTGCTCTAGAGGAAAGTTTCCTTGGCCACTGGTGAGATAACCATAATCATGATAATACAAATAACAGCAGCTACTAACACCTATTGTGCAGTTTCCAGAAGCCAGACACCACATACAAGCAGCCTACAAGTATCACCTCACTTAATCTTCACAACCAGCATTCCACAGGTGAGGAAACTGGGCCACAGAAATAAGCTAAGCAGCTTATCCATTGTCACAGCAACAAATGTTTGTGGAGCTCAGATTTGAACCATAATAATCTGCCTTTGGAGTCCATGTTCCCAGGTGTACTGACAACTCCACCTCCAAATGCAGCCTGCTGATTCCAACATGAGATTGGCATGTGAGGTTCTGAGAAATCTTGATATTTAGGAAGCACCAAACTTTGGAAACCCGGCATTTCCAAACACACTTATTTTGAGTAGCACTTCTTATCATCTCTTTATAATATGCCCATCTCTATTGCTCCTCTAGCTCCCCAGCACTTCCCTCTCCTACTGCACAGCTCTGACAGCCGGAGTAACTTTCATCCCTAACTCTGTCACACATGTTATGCTGGCTTCTGCAGGAAAGCTACACATCAGGCCCCACTTTGGTGTACATCCCTGTTTGCTCCCACTTTGCCTTTATATCCAGTCTCATATCTCTAGCCAAGAACCAGGTAGCAGCAAAAAGACCTCCATAGCTTCCCAAACAGTCTGATGGCTAGACAGCTCTATCTTGGTCCATCAATTGCGGGTGAAGAGTGGAGGGGAAGATAGAAGGGATGCAAACCCCTAGAACTGTTGCACAGACCAAATTCCATGCTGGGTTAATCTGAGCTGACACCCAAAGCTAAAGGTGACCAACAGAGAAGATCACACCAACCTCCACCTCATGTCAAAGCCCTCTGAGCTCTGAACTCCCAAGTCCAGATCATTCAACTCTCAGATCTGGCCACACCCATCCTCCCCTCTGCTGTTAGGGAAACAAATGTGGGGCTTTGCTGTAGCTCAGAGCAGAAGGCAGCTTCAAGACGTTTTTCCTCCTCTCCACCTCTTGTCAATGCCTGACCCATCAACTGCAGAGATCGCTGTTTAAAATGAGAAGCACATGCCATATCCATGGCAGACTACATTTTTCCCTCCTGATTCAGCAGTGCACAGGAGGAATTTTCACCCCCATAAGGAAATTGTCCAGCAATTAGACTTTACAAGCATTTAATGAGCACCTTACTATGTGTCATGCACTCCACACTGATCATTAAGAAGAACAGATAAGAAGTTAAGGAAATGTTCCCTGCCATTTGGGAGTTCTGCCACTTACATGGTACTCATTTTCTCTTGCCCAGGCTTGGGTAACTTTGGGCAAACTACTTAACCCCTCTTCACTGTAAGGTGGAATAATAAATCCCACCTCAAAGAGTCATGAGGATTAAATGAGACAAGAGTGGAAGATGCCGTGGAACATAATGGGCGCAGGAATGGCAGACTCCCTTGCCTTTTTCCTTATCTGGTTTTGGGGATATAGGAGTTAATATAACAGCATATAATTCAGTGTAAAGTTGAAAAGGGTGAAGGCTGAAAAGTTTCAGGGACTTTAGGGCAAAAAGAAATCAACATAGGCAGAGAGGCCTGGAGGCTACAGAAATTGAGCGGGAGGTTTAGAGTGGACAGAGTTGGGTAGAAAACATTTGGGGGAGGGGGAGGCCAGTAAAGAGAATGGATTAGGGGCTAGGGAATAAGGTGGGCAAACCAGTGGGAGAGAAGGGTTTTGGCTCTCCCTGAGGAACAGGGGGAAATGTGGGGTCTCTGAAGAGCCCAGCAAAGAAGTCTGGTTTGAGCCAGAAGCCAGAGGGTCAAGGACAAGAAGCCAAGCTCTCCTGCTATGAACTTACCTGACATAAGAAGACATGTTCCCCCAACAAGATACATCTCTCTGCCAGACCAATTGCTCCTTTGGGGGGGAAAAGGGGGACTTAGATCTCTCCATTTGATTTGCAACATCAAAGAAATTAGAAATAAACATTCAATATTTCAGGGACTGGTTTATATTAGAGTACATCAGCATAGGGAGAAAAATCATGTAGTCATTTAAAAAGATTATCATGAACACTGTAGAAACACAGAAAATGCTTTTGACATGATCAGTGAAAAACAGCAGAACTCAAAACAATGTGCATAGCATTATCGAGAGACTGGTGTGGTAGAGGGAGCACAAGCTCAGAACAGACAGAACCAAGTTATACTGACTCTGCAACTTAGGAGCTGTGAGTTCTTAGGCAGGTTTTACCTCCGTTTCCTTGAAGATAAAAGGGAGATCATGAAAACAACCTTGTGGGGCTGCTAAATGTTTTCAAAGACTGGCTCAGAGCTGAAGTTCAACTCCCCCACCCCCACAATGCATGCAGGGTGAGACACAGCTCTGTGGATAAAATTATGGTTTATTCACGATTTCAATAAAATTGCGGGATACAAAATCAACACACAAAAATCAGTAGCATTTTAATACTCCAACAACAAACTATCAGAAAAAGAAATCAAGAAAGCTAGCCCACTTAAAATAGTCACCAAAAAATAAAATACCTAGGAATAAAGTTAACCAAAGAGATAAAAGATCTCTACAATGAGAACTACAAGTCACTATTGAAAGAAATTAAAGAGTACACAAAAAGATGGAAAGACATTCCATACTCTTGCATTGGAAGAATTAACATTATGAAAATGTCCATACTACCCAAAGCCATCTACAGATTCAGTGCATTCCCCGTCAAAATACCAATGACATTCTTCACAGAAATAGAAAAAACAATCCTAACATTCACATGAAACAACAAAAGACCATGAATAGCCAAAGCAATCATAAGCAAAAAAAAAAAAAAGTCAGAGGCATGACACTACCTGACTTCAAATTATACTACAAAACTACAGTTACCAAAACAACATGGTACTGGCATAAAAATAGACACTTAGACGAATGGAACAGAATACAGAACCCAGAAATCAACCCACAAACTCACAGCCAACCGATCTTTGACAAAGGCACCAAGAACATACATTGGGGAAAAGACTGCTTCTTCAATAAATGATGCGTGGAAAACTGGACATCCATATGTAGAAGAATGAAACTAGATCTGTTCCTCTCACCATATACCAAAATCAAGTCAAAATGGATTAAAGACTTAAATATAAGACCTGAAACTATAAAACTCCTAAAAGAAAACATAGGGGAAACACTTCAGGAAGTAGGACTGGGCCAAGAATTTATCAGTATGACCCCCAAAGCACAGACAACAAAAGGAAAAATAAACAAATGGGATCATATCAAACTAAAAAGCTTCTGTACAGCAAAAGAAACAATTAACAGAGTGAAAAGACAACCTACAGAGTGACAGAAAATACCTGCAAACTACGCATCCGACAAAGGATTAATATCCAAAATATACAAGAAACTCAAACAACTTCACAGGAAAAAAATAACCCAATTAAAAAATGGGCAAAAGAACTGAATAGGCATTTCTCAAAGGAAGATATACAAATGGCCAACAGACATATGAAAAAATGCTCATCATCACTCAGGGTGAAGATTAATTCTAGGTGTCAGCTTGATTAGATTAAGGAATGCCAAGAAGCCTGGTAAAGCTATCTTTTTAGGTATGTCCATGAGGGTGCTTCCAGCAAAGATTAGCATGAGAGCCTGAGTGGACTAGGTGGGAAAGACCTGACCTCAATGTGGATGGGAACCATCCAATCCACTGGGGCTTGGAGAGAACAAAAGACAGAGAAAAAAGGTGACGTTCTCTCTATCCGCTGGAGCTGGGATACACTCGCCTCTCCTGTCCATGGACATCAGAGCTCAAGACTCTTCAGCGTTGGGTTCCAGGACTTACACCAAGGACACCATTGGCTTCTCTGGCTTTGAGGCCTTCGGACTTGGACTGAGCCACGCTATTGGCATCCAGTTTGCAGATGGCCTATTGTGGGACTTTTCTCCACAATCACGTGAGCTAATTCCCCTAACAAATCCCCTCTCATATATTTATAATATATCCTACTGATTCTGTCTCTCTGGAGAACCCTAACTAATACACTCAGCATCGGGAAAATGCAAATCAAAACTACATTGAGATATCATCTCAACCCAGTTAGACTGGTTATTATAAAAAAAAACAGAATAACATGCTGGCGAGGATGCGGAGAAAGGAGAGCTCTCCTATACTTTTGGTGGGACTGTAAATTCGTGCAGCCTTATGGAAAACAGTATGGAAGTTCCTCAAACAACAAAAGAGAACTGCCATATGATCCAGCAATCCCACTGCTGGGTACATACCCAAAGGAACAGAAATCATCATGTCAAAGAGATACCTGAGCCCCCATGTTTATCATAGCTCTATTTACAACAGCCAAAATGTCCATCATTGGACAACTGGATAAGGCAAATGTGGTATATAAACACAATAGAACACTACTCTGCCATAAAAAAAGAATAAAATTCTGCCATTTGCAGCAACATGGATGAACTTAGAGAAAATCACACGAAATAAGCCAGCCACAGAAAGAAAAATACTGCATATTCTCATAAGTGGGAGCCAAAATATAAACAAATAAATTTTTAAAAAAGAAAGAAAGTAACATCACAATACATTGAACTTTCAAAAAGAGAACAGAACTGAGGTTACCAGAGGTGGGAATGGGGGAGCGAGAGGGGAGTAAGGGAGGAATTGGTAAAGGGCCACAAAAAACGATTACATTGTATATTGTTGAATACACTAATTATCCCGATTTGAGCATCACATATTGCACACAGGTAATGATATCCAACTCTGCACCCCACAGATATGTACAATTATATTACAATAAAAAAATATATAAATTAAAATTTTAAAATGAAATTACGGCTTTTTCAACAGGAAAAAAAAAGGTTTTTAAACAGAGAGTGTGAGCTTTGTGAAGGCAATGACTGTGTATTGCTTACTGCTGCTGTGTCTCCAGAACTCAACAAAACCAGAATTAAGGTGATGGGATTACAAGTGGTTTATAACTATCACTACATACAGTTGTTCAAATGGCAGTTAGGAAGTGCCTGTCTCTAGAAGACACCAAAATGTGACCACTATCAAGCCATTTCTGCACTCTGGAAGTCAACTTCATTGCTCAAGGTTAGGACCCCAGGAGTGAGCCTCTGAGCTCACGAAGCCACCAGCCCACATGGGAGGTCAGCAGCAGCTCTGCTCCATGGACACGTGCTGGGACAGGGCTGGTGACTCAACAATTTGATTCAAAGTCCTCCCAGGACTGAAATGTATCCTTGCAAGGTATGGAAAAGCAGGCCAGGGTCCAGTGTGGGCCACCAGTGCTGAGGCCTGGAGACATCCTAACCATGACCCAGGAAGTGAGCAGCCCTTCTCCTGGATGATGGTTAGGATGTTAACATGATGGTTGGCCCTTCCCCCCACCCTCATGTCCTCTGGGGGCATGACTGTTCTGGTGGAAAATCAGTGGGCTGCTCAGACTGAGGGAGCCTACAAAGAAGGACCCACTTCGCAGAGAGGTGAGCACCGAGCCACACAGGCCATTCCAGCACCACGAAGGAGAAGCATCATCCCCTCCACAGCTGGCACAACCAACTACCTGCTCCATCCCCACCCCCCAATGCCTAAAGACCTCAAAAACCCTCTTCCCAATGGCTGAAACTCCTTCGAAAGCCTTCTGTCCTTCAGCTTTATGTTTTCATCTTCACTAAAATGCAAATTCATGCAAGATAGGCAGAACCCATTCTGTCAACTCGGCCTTCCCATGAAAGGTTGCTCATCTGATCCTCAGACCGTGTTGATGGTGGCAGAGGAAAGTAGGAAGGCACTGGAGCTTTGAAGAAAAGGGGAGAAAGTGCCATTAAAAAGGAGAGGTGCACCCCAGAAACAGGGGTGTAGGGCCGCTGAAGACAAGCTCTTGGACTCCTTTCTGTTGCTGATCGGGGGTTAGTGCGCTGCAGGTAATGAGCCACATCACACAACACACACCCAGCATCAGAGAACTCCACCAGGTTCTCACCTTGTCTGGAGCTCAAAGTGCAGTCACCATGGCTCCCCCAGCCCGGAAGGCTGCACACACTCATTGGCCTGGTGCCAGATCCCCCACCCCATACCAGTCTCCAGGTTCTTCCTCTGAACAAGCATGGTGGCAACCCCCACCCCTCTGCAGAAGCCCAGCAGTGTGCTGCAACTCCAAGAAGAGCAAAGAAGTCACGGCTCCCCTGACTCCACCATCGTCTTCTGTTGCCCACCACTTGATACACAGGAGTGGCACACCCCGCAACATACACACAGGCAGCCAGTACAACACCTGCACACCCTCTTATCCTACAGTGAACAACGACAGATGCGATCAAAGTCACCAGAAAGAGGTTGAGGCGGGGGGAGATGGGGAGACAGAAAGCAGCCCAAACTCTGGGTTCAGGCTGGGCTCAGGCTCTCTGGCTAAGTTGGGGGTTGTGGGGGAGAGTTAAGGCAAGTAACTAAAGGCATTTCAATTGATGATGCTCCCCCAGTGACTCACTGTTTCTTTATTGCAACACGCTCTCTATAAGCCATTTTCCTCTCACAGGATCTGCTTGGGCAACATGTGATGTCATCATAAATCATCTCACTTTTTTTTTTTCCCTTTAAAATGTCAGCAGATTTCTTGGAGTTTCTAAAAAGCCAAAGAGAGCCGGCACCATCTCCCAGTTTTGGCAGGGAAACCCGTTTTCTTTCCCAAGACGTCTGTCTTCACTTTTTCCCCTTGCTCTTCCATAGGAGCTTTGCAGAGATAAAGCCCTGAAGAGTACAGAAAGTCACAGAAAACATTTATGAAAAAAGCTTTCCTTTCTACCCTTTCCAAACGCAGGCTCTTTCTCTTGCTCCCTTTTTTCCCCTCATCCTATTTTGGTGCACTTCCAGGGGAAGTGAATGTATAGTTAGCACTTTTAAACAAGGTCTAATACAAGCCATGCCTCCAAGACACGGATGCCATTAATCAGAACGAAGGCTTTGTGTGAGAGAGGCCACGGGCTGGACGGGCGCCACAGACTAATAATGCAGATGGACCCTACCTACCCACCCACCCTCTGCGGGGGCTTGGCGTTCACTCTTCCCACACTACCTGCTCCCAAACCCTGTGCCCAGCAATCCCCCAAAATCCTTCTGTGAAAATCTTCTTCCACAGGAGAAAAAAAGTTTCCTTTCATTCCAAGTTCACAGGACCAAAAAGAAATTACTATTTTCACTTAAGCTGCAGAACCTCAAAAGCAAAAGAAAAATTCAAACCAAATCTAACCCACGAGAACTTGTAGGACCACAACAAAGGGGACTCTTGCTAGCTCTGTTTGTTTGGTCGTGCCGGGTGTCTCTCTTGAGGCAAATCGATCATCTGGAAGGGCTCCTTCCAGAAAGATCTCTGTGGTTAGAGACTGTGGTTGCCCTGTCCCCTGTATGCAATGAACACACAATAATGAAGAAATGAGAAGGCACTAGATTCCTATTGGCTCTTCTTTTTACATCCTTGGGCCACAGCCAACAGTCTTCACCCACCCTCCACCCAAAAAAAAATAAAAAATAAAAAATGAAAAAGAATCCCACTAACTAAAGACGACTGGTATCAAAAGAACTTACGTATGGGGGAGAATGACAACCACCTATGTGAAGTCCTTCAGGGCTATTACGAATGTCCCTAAGCGCCCTCCCTCCTCTTCCCTACGAACAAATCTTTTTGTCTGGTCCAAGATGCCTGATGCTCCACCATTAGTACTTGATCCATTAGGATTAATCACCAGAAACATGCAGATATTCCTTAGAGATTTTTACACAGCTATCAGCCATTTCTACCTAAGTATGAATAACTAGTAGGTGCCTTAGTAAGGAGAGGAGAAAAAGGAGAAAAGGGGGCACTATACAGCAATGAAGACTTGGGGCAGGTGCAGAACTTTTGACCTTGATGTCTGGCATAGGGCTGTCTCTGGTCCCCACAATTTATCCAACACAAGCTTGGGATCTTCCAGGAACTTGTCACATTATACAACTATTGGGGTGGCCACACCCTTGGTTTCCCCTTCCCTTTCTCAATACCTTGACTGATCACAGTTCCTTATCTTGAAGAAAGGTGAAAGGTGGGAGAAATTCAGGAATGAGGAAGAAGAGGAGGAACAACAAGAGGCACAGAGGGTAGAGGTCTTTGCTATACTCCCTTATACATTTCAAGAACGCAGACAGTAACGGACACAACTGAGATGCTCCATGTGTGTTTGCTGAATAAACCAGAGACTACTAGGACCCGAAACCTGCCCTGACCAAGAAATGGCAAGTGAGGAAGTCCCCCACCAAGGCAAGCCAAGCCTTGGCTCCAACTGTTTCACCTTTCCCTGCCCAGCCACACTTTCCCTTCTACCTGGAATGTCCTCCTCCTCCCGAATGGCTCGACCTGCTCATCTTTTCAGATTAAACACAGACATGCTACCACTCCAGGAAACCGTCCGCACACCCCCAGGATGGGGAGAGACTTCACCTCACCGGTTTTATTCACCTACTTCTACGTGTCTCCTCTAGTGGGGTCTAAGTCATCTCTATATCTTTAATGCCCAGACCCCCACCTGGCACACAGCAAGCATTTGCTAACTGCTGAATACATTGATCAAGTCACTGAAGGGCAAAACAAAATCACCAATTATACCTAATTATTTAAGTTTTGGTTTTTGTTTGGTATTTTGTTTTATTGGTTTTTTGAGGGTTTTGGTGTATGTGTGTGTATTTGTTTTTGCCTTTTCTTTCCTTTTCAGACAGACTTACGCCAGGGCTTTCCAACAGCTGAAAAGGAGAATCCAGGGAGGTGGGGATAGTTTAGAAGTGGGAGAGATCCATGTCAAATATGAGAAGGGTTAATTCAGCAGAGGGTGTTTCCTTTCTGCAATGAAGGAGCTTTCTGGAATCTGTCCACAGGGCTAGGCCACACCACCTGAGATGGAAAATACTGGGGAGCGGGGAGGACACAGCCTCAGTTAGCCAGGACAATCCAAGCCCCCTCACCTTCAGAAGGGAATGAGCCTCAGACATTTTATCAATCTCTGTTGCTTGCACAGCTGGCCAGGGTGGTCCAAGATGGTGTCAATGGATGAAAACAAAGTTGTCGATAAAGACATGTTAATACTTGAAGAACAGCCCAGGGCCCAAGCAAAAACAACTTCCACAGCACCCAGAGAAAGTAGGCAGCAGTTGAAGGAACTTACCAAAGTAAAGAAAAAAGGTCCCATCTAGGCTTCCTCCCCAGACCCACCCCACCCCCCTGGAACGGCTGGTTCCATCAGCACAGACCCAGAGCAAACTGAAGATGGGAGGGGAATAAAAATCTCTCCCCAAATAAAGCAACAGGCCTCCAAATCCTCTCCCATTGAACGCCTTATTACTACCTTTTGCAATCTCCCAGCCTCGCTTCTGGAAAGTTTCAAAGTCACCACCAACCAACCCTTCTTGACGCACAATGGCATTCAATAATTGCCTATGCTTCTCGCCTGGGAAGCCAGGCAAGCACCCACAATTCATTACACGTGTGACCTTTCGAGCCCTCAGCCCCCAAATGATTTTCATTCACTTTAATCTGAGTCCGATTCAAAACAGATCTGCTGTCAGCAGCCTGAATTCTGTAGCCCCATAGATGGGCAGTGCCTACAGCTAATCTTTTAGTGCCTTAATCATAAAAGGCAGCACTTCCCCAACTGTTTTCACCCAAATAGCCAGAAAAGGGGGTGAGCAGGGTGTGAAAAATGATGAATTATGAACTCTAAAGTAGTATTTAATTAAGCAAGATTGGACGCTAAAACTTTAACTGTGCTCTCTGCAAATGAAAGGTCATTTTGTAAAAATCCAAACAGAATTCTGAAGTCTCTACAGTTCATGGGAGAACCCACCGCCGTGTACCAAATGAGGGTGGGTGGAGTGGGAAACAAAAGCTGTGGTCAGCATAAAATGTTTTTTAAGCCACAGCCACTTTAGATTGTTGCAATGTGATGCCATGCATGTTCAACAGGTCTACAAATGCACTGCATTAGCCTAAATTTAGTGGGTGTTAATTGAAATCAGAGCTGCAGTCGTTAGCACTGACATGTTTCTAAATACAACCTAATAAATTTTTGTCTGTTTCAGATTCTCTGTGACAGCTGGCAATGAAAAACCAAAAGAGGGCACGTAAAATGGTCTTATGTACCTAGTCCCATACAATGCGTACGAAAGGATGTCTGCGTGTGGATCTGGCCTATGTCTGCACACACAGACATGTGTATGGATAAACACAAGATAGATGTGCGTGCCTTGCCCATTTTTAGAAGGCAAGCAGGAGACATGTGCAAGGACATGCGCATATACTCTCTGGCAACTTCCTTTTTACTAATGGACCTCCACAGAAAGCAAAATGGGCCTCTCTCCATGTGACAAAAATGTTCTAGTTTATAGCGAAAGGGATTCATGGTACAACTTACGGGCCTTTTTCAGATGGGACCTTTCCCTCTCTCTCTGGTTTTCTCGCCCCCTTCAGGTAAGCCTTGTTTTAATTTTAAAAAATTAAAATTTCCTCCAGAACACAGCATTTAAGGGTCAGCCAGGAAAGAAGTCTGCAGTACACAGAATCTGAGAGGAAGAAGGAAAGGGCCTCAGGGAAGGAGGGAAGAGTCTGGAAAAAGAATCATCAGCTTTCCTGAGTTCCCTCAGAAAAATGCCAGTTTCATCCTCCCAATTATTCATTAGTTCATTATTAGTTCACGTGAAAAGAGGTGGCTTTGTTGCTCTCTGAGTCATGATTCTAACTGAAATAAAAAAGAAAAGGGAGGAGACAGTCTGGCCTGGAGGCTCCATGTATTTTGCCCTTGCTTGATCCTCCAATGATAATTCAAGGACTTCCACAGATCCCAGTAGTATTGTCTAACTTTGCCAGGGGTCTAGTCCATCCGAAAATAAATACAACAGTCAGCTTCCACAGCAGTGCGCCAGGAGGAACCTTGGAGGCAAATATGTTTACCAAAGACTAATGACACCAAAGGAGTCCATTTTAGCCCCAGCAGCATATCCTCATGCAGTTTCTTCTTCCCCCACATATATCCCATCGATCTGATTATTCAAATAAGTATCAGCTAAGAAACCCTATTGCTCCTCTCGGCAAAATCTCTCTTCTCTCCCTCCCCCTCCCTCTTCCCCCTCATCCTTTCCCCAGGTTTGGTACATGTCTGACCCTAAACATACAGCTAACGTGGGTGCTCACATATCACACACATAAAGAACTAGTGCACACACAGGCTTGCTACACGTCTGTCCCCAAATTCACCACCCAAACACACAAGTTCTGCTGACACACACATGCCCTTCTAACCACACAACAGTGAGCACATGTGTACAGTGCACATGAACACGCACACCCACACAGAGCCAACCCCTTCAGAGAAGGTAAGATATTTTGAACTTAGCAGAGAGGCCTGTCTCCTGGCCACAGGGGGCTGGAAAAAAAAAATCAATGGATCCAGGCCTCCTCAGAAGAAAACAGAAAGATTTCTACAGAAGAAATAATTTCTTGATATGGAGAGCATCCAGAAAAGTCTAGTCCATCCCAGCATCCAAAGACTTCTCTCTTCTCAGAACCCTACATTGTCTACAGGAGCATCCCTCAGATGCTCCGTGAGAAGAATGAACTCTTTGATATTCAAGTTGGGTCTGCCAGCTACCAGGTCAGCATCACCTGAGAACCTGTTATAAATGCAGAATCTCGGGCCCAACTCCAGCCCTACTGAATCAGGCACTGCAGTTTAACAAGATCCCCAGGTGATTTGTGTACACGCTCAAGTTTGGAAGCACCTCTTAGAGTCCACCCATCCTGTAACCAGGACACGTCCTGTCCTCATCAGGCTCTCCAGCTCACGCTGAAGCAACAGAAGAGGGCACAGGAACATTCCTCCACCATCAGACCTGCTGCCTCCCCTCTCAACCCAAGATGTCCCTTCTCTCTTACCAGCAATAACAACAGAGCCTCAGGTGTCCAGAACTTGCCTGCAGCTCTAAATCCACCAGAAGCTCAGTGATACTAACAGTTTTCTCCCCATTAATTGTCTCATCACTCCACAACTGCTGCTTTTTATTTCATTATGCTTCTCATCAATCTCAGATAGGAATATAACTGAAATAGAAATTGAAGGGGAACAATTTCAATATCTCAGAACACATGCAAATCAACACCCAGAATTCTACCTGGAGTGTTTTCATTGAGACAATTCTGTGCTTGTCTGAGAAATGACCTTATAATACATAAATTCATATCTTTCAAAGGTAGATTTTCTCCCCACCTTATAAAGCTAATTATATCGGCACAACATAACATTTTCCTAAATGCCTGATAACCTCATCCTGTTACTCAGGAAATATTATTTTTAAATAGGTGTGATAGATACAAACTGAAACACTCGGATTTCAATTCCAGCCCCAATTCCCAGATCCCCTCTCTGAGTAATTTAAGGACTTCCTCCAGATAGTTTTTCATATTCCTTTAACTGACATTTTATCTTTATACAGTATCTCACAGAATGAGCACGCACTAAGACAATGACAGCCAAGAAGACCTGTCATTTCTCATTCCGACAAAGACAGATGTCTTACACTGGCTTATGCCAATAATAGACCCAACAAGAAACAAAAGAGACTACACCTGCCGCTGATGTAAAGGCACCAATTCACATTTGTGACACTCATTTGTCAATTAACAGATTTCTTCCATTGTTGACACACGAGACTTAAAAGATGTAGGCTCGAATGTGATGAATTAAAAAAGACAGATGAGTAAGCTATGAGCTGCAAAGTAATGCTATAATGTGCTTTAGATATGAATATCAACTGACACCCCTGACAGGCCATACAAGGTTTTATTTCATTTTGCACTGTATCCAGGCTTCATACTTTGTCTTCTTTGTTCGCTTTTCATCAAGCTCCTAACATCTCATTCTGACAGCCAGAGACATTTAAGGCACTTTCGTTTCAAATGCAAGTTAGCGTACTTGATTTGTCATTAAAATGCAAAACGACTGCCGTTGCAGGTAAATGTAGGTACGTTTAAAAGGTTGGATCTGCAAAGGGAAAGCTGAGAGTGGTTTGGGTTCCTCACTTTACTTCCTTCACTAGCCTTCACCAGCCTGCTGCCTTACAGGGACCCGCCCAACATCCCCTTGGACAAAGGCCTGCCCAGAGGGGATCCGAATGAAGAACAGCCTTCCCCTTCCCACAAGGTGTTCCACAGATCTGCAAGTACACCTGTATTTGAATCAGTGTAAGCACACACAAGCATTCAGTCTGTGAAGAGGAAACATAGACAGGCTTATGTCAGGATGCTCAAAATTACTCTTCCCAGCAAGCCCATCTCCTACAGGGAAGAAGAAAACTCCAAACCCTAGGGGAAATGGAAGAATGGTCAGATAGAGTGATGGGGTGAAAGACACACTACCCCCAAATATGCACCCTGGCACTTGAGAAAGCAGCAGGAGCAGGAAGGTCACTGTCACCTTCCTTACCCTTCTCCCCTGAAGCAGGTCATAAGACCCTCATTTCGAGAGATGCCTTCTCCATACCAGAGAAAAGGAACATCCTTATCTCAGCAGACACAAGGACACAGACAAGAACCTGAACAGGCCTTGCTAAATTTCCCCAGTTCATCACCATTAGATCATACTTTTTATCCAATCATACTTTTCCACAACTACCTACTGAAAGTGAGCCAAGATGTCGGGTACCATTCAAGCTTTATTAAAGGAAAAGAATCTGCCGAGCTGTGCTCAAAGTGGGAGACAGCCTGTGGCTGCCCTCAAAATAGGGGACAGGACCAGGTGTGGGGGTAGGAGAGCTTATATAGTGCTCCAAGGGCTGGCTGACACCATCAAGGAGGGGCATTATGCTAATGTGGAAACTAAGCAACCAGGGTGGAGAACTGCGCTCTTGCAGAAGCAAAAGAGTTTCTGTTTAAGTCAGGAGGCTTCTCATAAAGGGAAGGGGGAGGGGTTTAGTGCTGGAGTGGAAGACAAGGCTGGCTGCTATTTTGTGCTTATTGTGTGCACAATGGCACGGGTCACGACCAAATTCCATCACCTACTTCTTCATCAAACCTAGCATAAAAAATACACAGGTTTACCTGTTTCTTTGGATGGTAATTTCTGAAGGCTCCCATGTCACATACAACTTACATTAAATAAATTTGTATGCTTTTCTCATTAATCTGTAATTTGCTATAGGGGCCTCAGCCATGAATCTAGTGATAGTGTTAAGGTCAGTAGGGACGCTCCAACCCCTACTGACCTTAACATATGCATTCTGCTTCTGTACAAATCGCTTGCTAAAATAAAGGGGAATAAACAGAGTAGCATGGCCAAAGCCATTTTAGGCGGCTCTGCCATTTTAGCCTGGAAAGTCCCTATGGGGAATCCAGGGTGGGGAGGGGCTACAGGGCTACCCACAAAATTAGCTTATGTATCGCTGGCTTGCTTGCATTGGCTAGATTGTGTCAGGTGCGAAAAATTCCCGCCTAGCTAAAAATAAAAGCTGCAAGAGGTTTCAACTCAGGGCTGCGCACTTCGATTGGCCTGCGTATCCCTGGCTGCCAGAAATAAACTCTTTTCCTTTTCCTATCACCCGGTTCTCGTGGGCAAATTTCTTTTACCCGTCTTCAGACGTTGGCCATAACAATAGGTAAGGAAAGATATTTCTTTCCTCCTATAGTGGAATCAGGGGAGGGTTTTTTTTGTTTTAGTTGCCCTTAATTCACTCTTCAGGAAATTATCTTGACAAAAGAAAACAGTAGAAACAGTTGTTGGGGCTCAGAAAACAATACCCCAAATTATGGTGCTTTGGCATTCTGAGTACTTTGAACTAAAGGACATTGAAAGACCTCAGAAGCAAAGTTCCTCTCTGACCTTCTCCTGCCCTCCTGTCTCCTACCCTTCTTTCTCTCCAAAACTCTTCCTTCCCCAAGTTGGAAAAGAAACCAGAATTCTTCCTTCCCCAAGGTGGGTCATAGAAACTAGAACCCCTCTCCCCCAACGCAAGCCATAAGACCTAGAAAGACCCCTCTAACCTTCCCCTGTCTTTCTGTGTAAGAGTTGGCCATAAAGAAATTCTCCACCATACCTTGTATGATAGTGGGTTGTAAGACCTTCACTCTAGCAGGGTCCTGCCCCACACCCCAGAAGACGAAATGCTACACAGAGAGGCTGCTGGGAAAACTCAAAATTAAAATTTATGTGCTTGTGCAGTGCCCCTGTAGCTAACTGTGCTTATCTACCAGGGCCCCCAGAAGTCAGCCCAGTTAATAATCAGCTGCCTGCTCAAGTCACATGAATTCAGAGAAACTGAAACTTAAAGAGCCCACCTAACCTGCCTATAAAAAGCCTTGTAAGATTCATGGCAGGGTCCCTGGATTTCAGAACACAAGTTTGCCTGGGCCCTGCTAGCATAATAAACTTTCTGACTCTCCTTCCGTCCAAGTGTCTAGGGCTTTCTTGCCACGTCCATTCCATAACAAGGCCAAGAAGAATCTGAACAGAAAGACCTTGCTGAGATTCCCCCGTCAGTCCATTATCATTAGATGTTACCTGTTGTTCAACGGCATTTCGACATGGCTCTCTATTCTTCACCGAATCTAAATTTAAAAATGGACAATTTTCACTGGGTCTTTGGGTCTTTTTTTTTTTTTTTTTTTTGATGGCTGGCTGGTACAGGAATTGAACCCTGGACCTTGTTATTATCAGCACCATGTTCTCACCAACTGAGCTAACCAGCCAGCCCCTTGGTCTTCATTTCTGAAGCCTCCTGTGTCACATACAACTTTGATTAAATAAAGTTGTTATGCTGTTCTCTCCTTAACCTGTCTTTTGTTATAGGAGTGTTGGCACGATTCTTGTAATAGCTGAGGAAAGATATCACAGCTTTTCCACCACGACACAGTGAAACAACAATCTATAGGCAAAAATGTTCATCGCAGCATTTCTTATTAACACCAAAAAGTGGAAAAAATACATAAATATGTCAGTCAATAAGAGAATGGCTAAATTATGGAACATCTATGTGAAAATATCATGTAATCACTGAAAAAATCATATTATCCAAGAAAACTGAATCATGAACATAACATTAAGAGAAAAAAACAAGACCTTATATACAGCCTGATCCCAATTTTGAAAAAAATTATACATACTCAAATGTTAATGAGTTTATTGTTCAGCAGTAAGATTATGAATTATTTTATTTCCCTCTATATATTCTTCTGTATTTTTAAGTTTTTTATAAAGTGAATATATATTACTTTTATAATCAGAAAAAAAAAGCTTGAAAAACTAATTTTAAATAGTAAAAATTTATTTGGCCTAACTTTCTGTTCCCCTGCACCATTTGTGCTTTCTGGGACTCAATTCCCCTCAGTTAATAAAAAAAAAAAAAAAAAACTGTTAAACCAGTGTTTTTCGAACTGTGTTCCATGGAACCCTAGGATAACACAAGGGGCTTCTGAGTTTCTCCCAATGACTAATTTGAATTTAACTTTTAAAGTACTTTAATCATTTTTTAAAACTGTAATTTAAAAGCAGTATGCACTGTTAAATACGTTACACAACAAATTTCAACACAATGACAGACGCCAGCATATTAACTTGTGCTGCCAAGTTAACTCATATTGTGCAGATTTCAAATAATGTTTCTTCTTAGAATTGTTTAGTTAAAGAATAACCTGATATTTCAAGATGAACTTTAAGGGGGAAAAAACTGTGTTACCATTTGCAACTATTAAACTGAGTGAATCGGCATTTAGACGTTGTGCACTCAAAGCCAAAAACAGGAATAATCTGAACACTGGGACCAGTATAAAATTGTATTCTGTTACTAACTTCAATATCAAACCCAGTCCTCACCTGAATAGGCTCATTGCTTTTCCTGACTCACTTAAATATCAAAACATTTTTATTCCCTGATCAGCTTTCTTTACAAAATTTCGTTTGACAAGAATTTTGCTGCTAGGAAAATAACCTTGAAAACCACTGGAATAAACTGGCCATGTGTGGTTCTACGAAGCACAGCATAGGGTATCACAGGAGGAAGCAAGCGCTATGGTAAAGAGGTGCGGTCGAGTGCCTGCTTCACACTTGCAATGTGACATTGGGCAATGCACCTGATCGATCTAAATCTCACTTTATTTGTAAAAACCTCATAAAGTTGGGAGGATTTAATGAGACAGCATAGTAAGCACTAAATAACTGTTAGCCAACATTATATTATTATTACTACTTGATATATATGGGAGAAAAAATGGCTAAATGATGAAAAGCTCAACATAGCACAAACAGTTCACAGAAGCATCAGACTGAAATGCCTTCATAGAGTCAATAATAGAAATTTCTTTACTAAATTAATTAATAAAATCCCTGCAGGCTCTCTCTGCATCAACTGGCCCATATTTATTTCCTCATTCTTTCCTCACCTCCTCTATCATCTAACTAGTTCATACTCTGGAAGTAGTCTTCTTTTAATATTAAGTCAATTTCAAATCTCCACATTTCATCTTGCTGTGAATTGCCTAAATGTGGTTTTCACAATTATCTTCTGGGAAGAGGCTCTAAAAGCCCTTTATTAGATAAATAAATAAATAAATAAATAAGCTAACACAGACCCTGTTAGTTACAACCAACCCATTCAATTTAAAGTAGATCAGAAATTACAGAAAATGCAAACCTTTAGTTAAGGCAAAAAAAATCAGATGGGAGAAACTTATGGCTGTAGAAACAGTCACACGCTCCTTGCAAGGAAACATACGGTCGGTCTATGATCTCCCTTTTGATTAGTACATAAGCCACAAAGGTAACTGTTCCTCAAGCCCAAGTTCAGTCCCTCCTGCTACCAAATGAGAAACCTCACCTAGACGCTCAGTTACAATCCATCTGCAGAGGGGTGAGCTGGAGGAGGGGAAAGAGGAGGGTTGAAACTGCTAGGGCGGGTTAGGAAAGAAAAGTCAAGTCCGAGTTCAGAAGAACAGCTGAATAAAAAAACTGACTCAAAGTTATTACGTAAGACATGGAATTTCACTCTGGCAACTGGCATTCTTAAAATCCTACTGTCATTACATATTTATCATGCTATTAATAATTATGCTTATTTTGTTCTAACAAAGATTCTGCCTCTTTCCCCTCTCCCTTTCAAAACATAGATTTGGGAAATGTTACACTCCGGGCTGTCCTTGCCGAGAGAAACCTGTGCATTCAGACCCAAGACCATAACCCTGCAATCTGCAGGCTGGCAGAAGGTAGACCCCCAGAGCTCTAACTCTGCAAAACCAAATCTATAAACAACAAAGTCACAGGACCCCAAGCAAGATTATCCTAAACATAATTCTCCTCAAAAACAAGCAAAAGAAAGAAAGACAGAATAAACTACTTTTAGGACATCTGCTCTTCAACAGGAACAAGACCCTTTTACATTTAGTATTTCACTTGATCTTCACAACCGTGATAGGAGAGTACCATTATCCCCCATGAGGAAAATGACAACAGAGATTAGATGACTTGCTCAATATTTCACAGATAAGTTGTGATGGAAGGAAGACTAATACTCAGTACTCAGATACCCTGTCTCATGATCTCTTTGCTTTTCCACCAGGTCCTCCTCCAGCCAGAACTCCCTGACTTCTTGGTCTCCAACCATGACTGAGTTTCCAACTAGCAAGAGTCCAATTTCTCATTTAAAAAAATTGGGCTGGCCGGTTAGCTCAGTGGATTACAGCACAGTGTTATAACACCAAGGTCAAGGGTTCAGAGTGGCCAGCCAAAAAAAAAAAAAAAGGAAAAAATTATAATGACAATAATGCATGAGAGTTATGTGGTGCTTAGTGATTTACATATCATTGCATTCAAATCATCTATCTCCTCTGCAATCCAGACACATCCTGAGGGGTGAGAAAAGTAGACAATATTCAAAACTGATAAGAAAATGCAGTTGTCCAGATAATCAGCAGCAGCAATAGGAACAAAACACACCCAAGGTGGAACCAAAAAGTGTCATGGAGGTGCATAAAGGAACAGGATAAGTTAACCCAACCTAATTTTCTACAGACTTTAAAAATACTAATATTTAATGTAAAGCCTCACTGCCTACAGTTTTTATCTCTTCCTGAAAACATGATGAAGTCAAATTAAGTTTGGGAAGAAAACAAAACACCAAAAGCATTGAAGGTAGGGCAAGGGTGGGGAGCTGTCCCCCTTTCATGGGCCTCGAGGACTAAATTTTCTTCTCTGCCCTGTAGTTACCAACCTAGTCTGCCACATAAAGATCTTGAGGAAGACAATGAATTTGAATTGGGGGAAACACACAATCAAATAGAATATGTGTAGGAGCTAAGAGGGTAGGCTCTACAGTCAGCCTAGATCTTGGCTCCCCGCTGACCAGCTGCATGCCCTTTGGATAGTCACTGAACCTGGGCACATTCTCATTCCTCTTAAAACTGTTAAGAATGCCTTGCCTGTCATAAAGATTTAGGAAGTTAATCTGAGAATGCTGATGAATGAATGGTAGTTACCAGTACTGTTACCTCCTCTAAAGTAAGCTATTACCATGTTTCAAAAAATCCATTTTAGCACCTGAGAAATTTCCAGATTACATTGTGTCTTCCAATAGAGGGCCACCTACCTTGTACATAACCCTGCCCTGGGCACTCCTGAAAGAAGAGCTGTTATCCCATTCTGGAAAGGCTTACATTTTAATGGGAGACCTGCCCCAAGGCAGTCACAGAACCAATAATATAGAGATTCTCCAATTCTCCTGGGGGAGGATGCACCCCTAAGTGCCACCCTTGCAGAAACACTGTAGCATGGAAGAGTGATAATAAACACAATTTATGAAAGATGAGGTTTCAAAGTTTTTGTCCTTCCCTTTGGAATAAGCACAGGGCCAGTTCACAGGGCCTGGCAGGGTGTAAAGAGGCATGGCGTGCTTGTGGCAAGAGTCTTGGAAGAACTACATTAACTGTGACCCTTCTAACAGTGTAATTGCCACGTATATGTATTAGGGCCAGCACACAGGTCCTGCTCCGCCTGGGAATGGGCTGCCCTCCACCAGCTGGAGGTGGCTTCTCTCCCCACAACGCCTGTCACTGCAGAGTAAATGTCCAAGAGGGAGAACCCATACCTCCCCCAAGTCCCTGATTGGCCTCTCCAAAAGACTCTGGCCTGGCCAGCTTCTACATCCCAGAACCATCCCTATTCTGCATAGCACAGGGGTTTATGTCTTCATGCATTGCAAGAAACTTACCTTGTTCTCCTCCTGGACTCCAACCCCTGAGAGCATCACATCAGGGTCTTACCATCCCCACTCAGGACAAGCCCTGACATTGTGCAAGCCACTTACTAAGTCCAGAAATCTTGACCCAGTGTGGCAAATCCAGCCCTCCTTTCAGGGCGTGGCCCAAGTCTTTATGAAGTTTCCTTTGAAGAAGTCTTTCCTTCTGAGAACTTCTTGGGCATGAGAATCTATGTTATGCCCCTTGCACTTAACTGGACCGTGCTACCATGTGTGTGCCTCAGGAGACTTGTCCGGGAGCCACCCTAGGGCTCACCTGGGTCAATTCACCTACTCTGCCTGGGGCTTGGCATTTGGTTCCCCAATTGCTACTCGAAGAGAGCAAGCTTCTCAGACAGTGGACAGAGTAACTGTGCTCCTCCAACAGGAGACAACTACAAGGTTCTCAAAGCCTGCTGGAAGAATTTGACCATGGCCCTATACTGTTCTCTAATAATTTCACCTGTATTAGCCTTATCTCCATATTAAACATATGAGCTTTTGAAGGGGGAAACATCACATTTGTATGTTCCAGGTGCTGGGGAACCCAATATGGAGCTTTTGCAGGAACCGTCTCCACTGTCTGAAGACATACAACAATATCTCTATATCCATAAAGAACAAGAGGGGACCTGCAAGGAGCAATGGTCCAACTCCTCGGCCTTTAAGGACATCTCCAGACAACTTGGGGAAATTATGCTATCCTGAGCAGCCCCCACCCTCACTTAGTTGAATGATTAATCTATTGTCACAGCTGTAGGAGCCATTACAAAACCTTGAAGACCACCTAGTCCAGAGGTACCTTCATGGAGGGACCCAGTTGTACACAGCAGCTAGAAAGACCACTGCAACCCCACCAGCATCCTCCAAAACCTAAGGGGCCCCAGGCCTGACTTCCACCCACCAGCTAAAGAGGAAGAAGATAAGAATAACCTTAAAGTATATGGTTACTTTTATCCCTACAGTCATTCTTCCACGGCTTCATGTCATGAGCTGGGACAAAAGCTGTACTCCTCAGGGGCAGAAAACTGGACAACATGACCCTCAGGAGACACTGCTGGCCTCTATTTTTCTATACCCCAGGTCAGGCTGATTTTTCTTACCAAAGCTCAGCTTCAGAGAATAGAATTCAGGGTATTGGTTTGCTATATCCAAATACAACTGGATAGATGGTTAGCTCTCTGAGCCAGAATGATTCACAGGAGCCAATCAGGGTAGACCCGTGATTCAACTGTCAGCACAGTGAAGACAGCTGCCCTCCCTGGCCCCATCCCTGAGGTCCTACATCGCTCACTGCTCTTAGGAAGTGCTGTACCCTGAGGAGGCACTTAGAAGGGAATACAGTTTGAAAAATGAGTCACTGAAATATAACTAACTCCCCACCAGGCAATTCCCCCTCAAAGACTGACATGCAAGTGGGAAAATGCCCACCCATCCAGCTTCACGGAAGCTCTTAACTGGGTCCGTCCCCTCTCCACTTTCTGCTCCACCAACGCCACAACTGCATTTTAACAGGTTCAATCAACAGAGCTGGTGCAGAACAAATATAAAAAGAAAAAGAAAAATCATTAGAATTTCTGAGGAGCAAAGCACCTCAAAACCCACATTTTTAAACCTCTAGAGGGGCATATGTCTAAATGAAACAGAAAAGACTCTTGGAAAAAAATGTCACCTTTGCAAACAATATTTTATTGAAAAAGAATATATATATCTAAATGATCCTCCATGTTTTAGTTTTCTAGCAGCACAGAGACAAAATTAAGCTAGCTCCAATTAGCGCAACTTCAATTTTAAAATGATAAAAATGAAAAGAGGCTTCCTCTGCCATCATCCTGTGTATTTCCCCACTCACATCTGCTATACAGCTGAGGATCATTCAAGAGAAAAGATAGAGTATGAAACCAGCAGTGAGGCTGGGACTACAGACGGGGACAAAACTACTATTGGTCAACCGCCACAGAGCTTTTCTTCCCACAATTTTTCTCTCTGTCCCTCCTCCCCTCACTTCCACTCACAGGCATCACAGAAGGATGCCCTCTTTGGAGGTAAACAACCTATCTAGAATTTCTCTTTTTTGGGTAAACAAAGCTACACATATGAATCATCCAATTTCTCTTTGACCCACATCAAACTAAATCAGGCTGAAGTTGCAGGTATCATTAGGAGGGGGTCCTAACACAAAAGCCTCTTCCCCTCAAAAGGTCCACACATTTACTAAAATAATTTGAGACTTCATCAGAAAGACCATTATGCCTGTAAACTTTAAATAATTTAAATGATTCCTTGGATATAAATATTTCATATCAGAAATTGATTTCCAGAAAGTGCACAAGAAGAATGACCACACTAAGTAGTGTCCGAGTACATCTTTGTATTCTAAACTACAGGCAGCATTTTAATGCAGTTGAAAAACTGAATTCCACATGAGGTGATGAATGATTATATGCATGATGTAGAATTAAATTGCTTCCTCTGACTCCCTTCGAGTCAGCCTAGAAACCCACCCAGTGGAATCTTCAGGAAGAGCTAAACCAATTTTGCTTTGCTAAACTGCTGAATTTTCAGAGGAATAACCTAGGGTGTTGATAAGGTTGAGAACTGAAACTAGATACTTTAAAAAAAAAAACAACTGTCATGTCCTGAAAGCACTGAATTTTAACCTTGGGTAAGACGAAGTAAGATTGTGAGCATCTAATCCTAAAAAGGCTCTGGCCACTAGCCACTATCCTGTGTCAAGAGCAGAGAAAAAAAAAACCTGTTTCTAAAACTTGTGAGAAAAAACAGGGCTACGATGCGACCCCAGGTTTCAGAACATGCACAGTTTCTCCCTGAGCAGCGTGAATAGCAGTCATGTTGAAAAGAGTGAACAAAGAACAGAGACTCGTGATAAATACCATTAACCAGGACTCCAGGCAGTGCAGAATAAACCAGCTCAAAACAAACAGGCACTGAGACCCCAACAAATACTTTCCAGGCAGCCTCAAGAGTGTGACAGCCCAGAACCCCGGAAGCCCAGAAGTGTGGCAAAGAAAGGAAAGGGGGCAGAGGTCCACCCTGGAGCCCCTCCCTTGTCCTCTCCAATAACACTAGCCACTTCCTTCCTCTCTTCCTTGGGTACCAAGGGAAAGCGGCATAATAAGACCAAGTGGGACTGAACCAAATAAAACATGCCCATGTCTCACACCAAGCCAACGGCACAGAATTGAGCAAATTAGCATGCACACATAAGCCCCAAATGTACTATCCAGCAAAGCACCACCTCGCTGATGCAGACTTAGGACACACACAAACGCACACACACACCAAAAAATACTTTTTTTTTCACCAGAGCAATAGCCGAGAAGAAAAAAATTATAACTCCTCAAGCCGTAGTGAAAACTAAATTCTGTCTCACCTTAGCTGCAGCATTTGGCTTGCTGTAGCTAACTAAATTAACAAAATGTTCCCTTGGCATTTAAATTCTCTCTCCTTTTCTTTTTTTCCCCTTGTAAGCAGAGTCGGGGGTGAAGTGTAATAAGTCAAAAGACAAAGCAACTTCAAAACAAAATCAGTTATTTGTAAACAATCCTTGTCGGGATTTTTTCTCCTCCTCTCCCCCCACCCCAAGAAAAACAGCCCTGCCAGTTGTAATAGAAAGCCAAGTAAAGATAAATCAATTAGCTTGCTAATTTCTCCCCTCTCATTTATTTAGCTCTGCACTGTATTTGTCGTAATTGACTACAATTATGTTAATTACTAACTCCAGTATAATTACTATATTTATTGTCATTGAGCACGCGGTGTACCCACAGCAAAGCTGGCATTTGTCGGGCATCAAGAAAGCAAACTGTCGAGAGGTGATTCTCGGCAAACTGGCGGATGTGGCTTCAGCAAATGAAAGGGCAAAACAGATTTCATGCAATGTTAGTTTGAAAGCACCGGTTCATTAAGGATATTAATTTTCTGATAACTACACATTTAAGCATGACACACTAGCACAGTATCTACAGGATTTCGCAATTATTAATGCGTGACAGTTTCAAATGCTAAGTGAATCAATTAAACAGCAGCATTCACAATTTGAGAAGAGATAACTGCTTCATAACTACCTAAGACTACAATTTTCACATGACAAAAAAGAGCCATTGAGGCGCCTTCAAAACCTGACAGGTCAAGAAAGAAGTTTGAAACAAAAGCACCTTACAACCATCATCTCTCCTCTTTACTTGTCAGATCAACTTTGCTAGTGTCTCCCCAGAAACGGCATCACATGCCAGCTGCCACAAGGTGATTTTTCATGTCTTGTCAAAGAAATCTTTTATTCTATTTGCTCTGCATTAACATGTTACATTTATTGATCAAGGGCCTGTTCGGCAGCCACAGCAGGGCACTGAGCTCTCCATGCCTACGGGGCTTTGATGTCCCGGTGACATTCGAGCCCGAATAATGCACATACTAAATGGATTTAATGCAGAAATGTGTTTGGGCCTGACAGTTACATTAATAACAGCCCCTCACACTGATAAATATGCAATTGCTACTATTAAGAGTTACCCAATTATGGGGAAAATATTTCTCTACCTTATAAATAAATCCATCAAGGGGAAAAAAAAGTTTTAACAATGGTGCATTTTCTTAAAACACTTCTCCAGCTGCAGAAAATGAGCCATATGGGGGTTAACACCCCATCTTATGCCCCCCTCCAATTGTTTTTAATAAGTCTTGCTTTATCTCAAGAACAGTTTAGGGATTTTTTTTTTTTTCTTTTAAACTTCTTTTGTTGGTCTTCCCTGTTCCACCCATCTCATTTCTTCAAAACCAGAGAAAAAGCAGACACCCAGGAGACTGAAAAATTGGGTTCTGTATAAACTCAGAGAGGAGCTTAGGGGAGGTGGGGCAGAGGTGGGGGGCATGTAGCTGATCTCCATAATGATGGGTCTGGAGGAGGAACTTAAAACAAAAAAACAAAAACGAAACCTGAACATGTGTGTGTATCTCTCCCTCTCATTTAAAACCCTAAGTGACCTTGTGCTATGGCAATGTTGGGGGTGGGGTGTGACGGGGAAGAGAAAGCAGCTGGGATGGAACAGACCTTTTATTAGAAAAGTATCAGCCATGGAGAACTTGTAGTTATTATATCCCTGCAATTAAACACAGACACTCAGCAAAAAAGCATAATCGCTCCCCTTTCATCATAAAGGATCAGGGAACAGCTGAAATCACCAACACCACAGCCTCTGAGGAAAGGCTTTTCAGACAGTGGGTGAGTGCATGTGAGTGAGTCTATGAGCAAGTACACACACACACCACCTCCTCTATTCCCTTCAGACTCAAAACTCAAGTATGCAGTTATCCATCGCAAGGTTCTCCTGTCCCAAAGACAACGGACTGGCCATGGCAACTGCTGAGCCATTTCTCCCCATGACCTTTGATCTAAGCCACATCTCACAGCCCAAGGGGAGGAGAAAGAAGAGGATGAATTCTCTGGGAACTGTCCACCCCCCCAACCTCCAAGCCCATCAGGCCTCATGAGGGTCCTGCCTCGCCAAACTTTCCGAACCAGAAAGGTTTTAGAGAAACAGGAGAGAGGAACGAATGCAACCCAGATGACTCTGGGGCCTCCAGGGTCCTGAACTTGCAGCTGCAGGATCTACCCAGACCCTGCTACAGTGACTTCCACAGGCTTTTAAAAAAGAAAAAAGAAACTTTTTCCCCCACAAGGATGTACAGGCTTGGAAGTGCCTGCCCATCTTCTCACAAAGAAAGCAATGATTTATACCATGAAAAGTAGTTTAGAATAACTGTAAAGCTGAAGTCAGACACCTGGAGGGGGGGCATTTAATCTCAGCTCTCCCATTTAATCATTGGGGTGGCAAATAACTATGCTTCTCTGGGCCTCAGTTGCTTCATCTGTAAAATGTGTGTAATAATAGTTCTACTCACAAAACACTGTTGGGAGGATAAATAAGATAACACATGGAAAGTGGTCTGCATGGCCTTGGTATGTAGTAAGTGGTGGACAGTGTCAGTTGTTACTTATTACTAAGAAAATAAACATGAGTATTGATGTCCTTTGTTTGACTCTCTGTCCCTGGACTCCTTCGGAGAGTGGAGCTAGTTGCCTCTTGATACTTATTGGCAAGTCTGCTTTATTCAAAGCTCAACAAGAGAACCATTCTGCAAGCTATCTCCAACAGATTCCAGAGGTCTTTCCTCAACAGGGTGCAGTTGGCATGGGGGGAGGAGGATTCTTTTTGTCCAGGGCTGTCTTACGCCCTGAGGACAGTTAGCACTCCTGGCCTCACCCACTAAATGTCAGTAGAGCCCCCACCCCCATTCTTGTGACAACAAAATGTCCCCTAAGGTGGCAGAATTTCATGGTTGAGAATTTGGCAGTCCAATGAGTACATAGTCTGAAAGGGTTAAACTCAGATCTCCCACCCCATCTCCCTCCCCCTCAAATCATTACTGCTTCCAACAGCCACCCTGAGTCTACATGGAAAGCAGCATCACTCACATGCACAACCCTGTCCTAAGAACAGAGAGGGTGGAGCAGGTGGGCCCAAGTTTCAAACAGCTCAGGGAGAGAGACTTCACAAAGAAAGGAAAATAAACCTCAAGATTCTGGGGGAGTAAAATGGGTAAGATGGGAAATAAAGGGCATTACTAAAAGTCTAGGAATTTCTTATCCAAGAAGCAAATGCTGTAGGAAATACAGAGACAATGTTTATAAAAGCACTTTCTAAATTATTTCACAAGTTACAGGGATCATCATCTATGAGAATCTGAGCCTCAGGAAGGCCCTGCAGCCCCTCAGCAAGTCTCTTCAATTGCCTCCACTTCCCAGCCCATCTTATCCACTGTGGCTCAACACCCCCACTTTCTCTGGCTGAAGGGTAGAAACCCAGGAAGTCAGGAAGACTTAGGGAGGGGAAGGGGGGAGAGCCACAGAAACCACCCTCACAGAGGCCTGACACCTGTTTCCTTAGTGCTCCTCCCTTCCTCGTTTAGTCAAACTGTTCTTGGTGCTTCTACAGTTGTGGAGGTCACTCTAGAAAGTGCTGTAAGTAAAGGGACTCAAAGTCCTGCTACTGAGATGTTAAATATTACCTACCATGTCATTTTCCACTTCACTTTTGAGTGTATGTTCTGTTGGTTGCTGGAGACACTACAATGGCTAATGATATCCTTGGAATAAAAAAGGGTGTTTTTTACAACATTATCCAGCTTAGAGAGAACACCGGTTCCAACACATGTAAAATCTTGTCTCCTTAGAATCATCTGAGATTTATAAACTCCCTGGAACTATACTGGGAACCCACTAACAGTTGATCTTTCTAAAGCCTATCTTTTCTCCCATCACTTCTTCCCCTCAAGGCTTATTGACGTGAGCTTTGTTGCATCCCCCACCCCAGTATCAGTGAGCTCCCCAAGTAAGACCACTACATTTGGGGTTTGAAAACAAGTATGATCAAGGCCCTTGACTGCAAAGTCACTGTTTAATGAAGACCCACTGCCAACAGCACATGGCTTTTGATCTGTTTTTCTGAAAGTCTGGGTGGGAAGTTTTCTCTCTCATCCAGTCAGTCCTACTGGAATATGAAAAAATGTATGCTCCTAGCTAACAGGAATAAAAAATGTATATGAGATGGTTTGGTTTAGCCTATGGACTGTCAGGGACAGCTGGAGAGCTAAGGTAGTTGTATCAGTTAGGATAGGCTAGGTTATGCTGAATTAATAAATAACCCCAAAACCTTCTAACACAGATTTATTTCTCATTTAAAAACTATGTCCCAAATAGATTAGCACAGGGTTCTGCTCATTAATTATCAGAATCCAAGAATGGTGATAATACCAGTGAAAGAGAACGTGGCAAATCATACACTAGCTCTTAAAATTTCTGCCCTGTGGTCATCTGAAAGGGTTCAGAGATATGTAAACACACCATGTGCTGACTGAAAAGAAATCCTGAATATCTGTGAAAAGTCCCAAAGACTACCAGACAGTGAAATGGTCCCATGGAGGGTCAAGCCTAGGCTCTTAACCTCATTAGCACCACTTTCTAAGCACCAGCAAAAGCTATGCTTATTGGAGACCTACTATGTGCCAAGTAATTTAGTAGTTACATTACACACTGCACTCAACATTTCTGCAATTAGTCGAAGGCCAATCAAACACCCAGTGAGTGACAGAAGCAGGGTTTCAAGCCAGGGTGTTCTAACCCCAAAGCCTTGGTTCTTTTCATGACACTGTCCATCTTCCCAACTAAGCAGCTACTTAATAGGCCCGGTTTCATCTAGCAATTCACAACAAAGACACAGAAAGAGTGGTCCTGCGAGAAGCTTTGACAGCATGCTGGGTGTCCACCTCACTGCCTGCAGCTTGTGGTGAGGAGGCAGAGCCAACATTTCTTTTCTGGAGCTGCGCAAATCCCCCAGTCCTTCACCCTCATCCTGGCCAAAGCCAGGGAAGCAACAAGCAAGCTCCCACCTAAGAAATTTTCTCCTAAGCAATTCCCCATCCAGTGCATTTATCAGTGTGATACTAAATAAGATGCGACTGCAAATAATTTAATTTTTAAAACGTAAGCTTCCTGTTGCCATAGATCAATTAAACCCTCTTGCTTTTATTGCCAGATTGACATGGTCATATTTATCACTGTTTCCTATGGGAACACTGCTCTGCCTGCTGTGTTCAACAAGCTAAGCAGGTAACCCACTCAAACCACTCAGGGCCCCTTGCGGGAGAGGAATGGGGCCACCAGGGAAAACTGTGCCCTGCCCCAGACAGGGGAGAGAGAAAACTGAAGCTGGAGCAACCCATTAAAGAGCTCTCTTTCCCTTGAGCAGATGAAGGAATCAACACTGGCTAAAGCACAGAATTCTCTTTACTAAACAGCAAAGTTAAATATAAATAAGCTCAAGGAAGAATTTAGGACAACAGACATTCTAAATGTTCTTGATAGCAGAAATTGGCACAACCTCTCTAGAGGGCAATCTGACATTTGTACCAAAGCTTCCCTGACAATTTTCTTTCTAGAAATTTGTCAAAGCAACTAATCAAAGATGTACTCATCAATGCACATTACAAGGATATTTACAATAGAGTTATTCATAACAGTGAAAATCTGGAAACAACCAACTTGTCCAACACTTAAAAATGACTTAAGAAACCATTAAAAATTATGATACAGTAAAGCATTTATTGAGATGGGAAAATTCTTCCAACACAAAGTGAACAACAGCATCATTTAAAAAAATATTTGGCATTATAAAAGACTAGGAAGACAATAAAATGTTAACAATGGTGATTTCTGGTTGGTAAGATCATCAGTGATTTGAAAGGAAGACGGTTTCCTTCATACCTTTATAAGTTTTCCAATATTTCTAAATTGACTATTATTGCTCTTATTAAGAAATTATCTTCAAAAATAAAGATCTTAAGTACAATTTCATGGACTCACAATCATTAACATAGTCAAGTTCAAGGAGTTAAATGTCACTCCTCCTGTCTGTTGTTACCCGATTAGCTCCCTTAAATCCTCTAACCTCATTCCAGGGTGGATGGCAGGACTCTGACCCTGGGAATTGCAACCAGGGAGCTCATCCCACTTCACAGTCACTGTAGCTGACCTGGTCCCCATCCAATCACAACAGGAAAAATCATATCCAGGCTGAAAGGGCAGAAGAGAGGAATGTTTGAGCCTTTTAAGGAAGCCAGAAATTTTATATTGGCCTGTTTTCTTGCTGCCCTTTCCAACTTCCAACCTGACAGTACACATGCTGGCTCCAGTAGCTTTAATTCCCCCCAGGACAGAGTCATAAAAACAATACAACCTGAAATCCATGACCTTCCACATAGAGAAGTAACCACTTTTCAGTTGGAAAATCCCACTGAGGCAGAGGGGAATTCACCATAGTTAACACAGGAGAGAAGACCCTAAGGTGTCATAGGAAGAAAGAAATATGTACAGTAACTTCAAACAAAAGTTCAGAGCTTATAAATCCATAACCACCCTTCCCTCCAACATGAACATGTGGCCATAGGAGAATCAGCAGAACTATCTCTTTTATGAATCAGATTAACAATGATGATGGTATATAGCTAATAATAAATGATAAAACAAACAAAGAAGGATGAGTGGTTGAAAACTGGTGCCTCTCTTTAAACTAACATCTTGGCAAGAAGATGCCCACATAAAAATCTGGCCACATGAGAAGAAGTTCATCTGAACAGACCAGTAACGAGTAGGGAGATTAAATAAATAATAAGAAATCTTCCAACAAAGAAAAGCACAGGACCTGATGGGTTCGCCAGTGAATTCTACCAAACATTTAAAGAAGAATTAATGTAAATCCTTCTCAAACTCTCCCAAAAAAATAGAAGAAGAAGGAGCACTTCCAAACTAATTTTACAAGGTCAGCAACACCCTGATATGAAAGCCAAACAAGGACACTACAAGAAAAGAAAATTGCAGGCTGATATCCCTAGTGAACATAGATGTAAAAACCCTCAACGATACTAGCAAACCAAATTCAACAGCACATTAAAAGGAACCTACACACATGATCAAGTGGGACTTATCTCTGAGATGTAAGGATGGTTCAAAATACACAAATCAATAAATGTTAATTACCACATGAACAGAATGAAGGATAAAAATCATATGATCTTCTCAACAGATGCAGAAAAAGTATTCAATAAAATTCAACATCGCTCACTGTAAAAACTCTCAACAAAATTAGATATAGAAGGAATTTACCTTAACATAATAAAGGTCATATATGACAAGCACATAGCTAATATCACACTCATGGTGAGAAGCTGACACTTTTCCTCTAAGACTAAAAATAAGGCAAGGATACCCACTCTTGGCATTTCTATTCAAAGTGTACTGGAAGTCCTAGAAGGAGCAATTAGGCAAGAAAAGGAAATAAAAAGCATCCAAATTGAAAAGGAACAAGTTAAATTACCCCTGTTTGCAGATAACATGATCTTATACATAGAAAACCCTAAAGACTCCACTAAAAGTAATAAATCAGAATTTATTAGTTAGGGGCCGGCCCCATGGCTCACTTGGGAGAGTGCAGCGCCGGCAGCACTGAGGCTGTGGGTTCAGATCCTATACAGGGATGGCCGGTGTGCTCACTGGCTGAGCGTGGTGCACACAACACCGTGTGAAGGATTGCGATCCCCTTACCGGTCAGAAAAGAAAAAAGAATTTATTAGTTCGAACTAATAAATTTGGTAAAGTTGCAGGATACAAAATCAACACACAAAAATCAGTTGCATTTCTATACACAATAACAAAAAAGCATCCAAAAAAGAAATTAAGAAAACAATCATCCCATTTGCGATAGCATCAAAAAATAAAATACAGTTTTTAGGAATAAAATTCCTAAGTGCTGAAGTGAAAGGCCTTAACACTGAAAACACTGATCGAAGAAACTAAAGAAGACACAAATAAATGGAAAGATATTCCATGTTCATGGTAGAAGAATTACTGTTGTGAAACTGACCATACAACCTAAAGTGATCAACAGATTCAATGTAATCTCTATCAAAATTTCAATGTCATTTTTCACAGAAACAGAAAAAAGCAATGCTAAAATTCATATATCCACAAAAGACCTGAAATAGCCAAAGACATATTGAGCAAAAAGAACAAAGCTGGAGGCATTATACTACCTACTTTCAAAATATACCACTAAGCTATAGTTATCAAAACACTGTGGTCCTAGTATAACACAGACATATATACCAATGGAACAAACCAACAGAGCCCAGAAGTAAATCCACACATTTACAGTTAATTGATCTTAGACAAAGGCACCAAGAACACACAAAGGGGAAAGAACAGTCTCTTCATTAACTGGTGCTGGGAAAACTAGATATCCACATGAAGAAGAATGAAACTGACCCTTATCTCACACCATATATGAAAATCAACTCAAAATAGATGAAAGACTTAAACATAATGTACTGTACAGCATGGTGTACAGTACAGTACAGTTAATATAACTGTATTATACACATGAAGTTTGCTAAGACAGTAGATCTTCAACGTTCTCATCCATCAAAAAAAAGGTAACTATTTGAGGTGATAAACATGGTAATTTTTAGCTTGAGTGTGGTAACCATCCCACAATGCATATATGAGGGTTCTTCAAAAAGTTCATGGACAAATTTGTACTGTATTTTAATTCTATTTTTCCATGAACTTTTTGAAGTACCCTCATATATCAAAACATCACGTTGTACATCATATATTCAATTTTTATTGTCAATTATACCTCAATAAAGCTAGAAAAAAATTAGAAAATGTCAATACAAGCTGAATCCCTTACCCAAAATGATTGAACCAGAAGTGTTTTGGATTTCAGATTTTTTTCAGATTTTGGAATATTTGCATATACATAATGAGATATCTTGGGTTTGGGACCCAAGTGTGAACACAAAATTCATTTATGCTTCATATATACCTTATACATTTAGCCTGAAGGTAACTTTATACAATATTTTCATAATTTTATGCATGAAACAAAGTTTGTGTATATTGAACCATCAGAAGGCAAAGGTGGGGCCGAGCCCGTGGCGCACTTGGTAGAGTGCTGCGCTGGGAGCGCGGCGACGCTCCCGCCGCGGGTTCGGATCCTATATAGGAATGACTGGTGCACTCACTGGCTGAGTGCCGGTCACGAAAAAACGACAAAAAAAAAAAAAAAAAAAAGAAGGCAAAGGTGTCACTATCTCGGCCACCCACATGAACAATCTACGGTTGTTTGGCATCACCATTATTCCTGACTCTGGTTTTATATGCTACCGATAAGCAATCACTTTCTTACACTTATTCACACATAAGTACTTAGTAAAAAATATGACATACCATTAATACACTGAAAAAATAATGTGTTCAGGGTAACTAAGCAGCAGCATCACCAGAACACCTGCCTCAGCTGTTACACAACAGCAGCAGCAAACAACACGCTTTCAGTCTACACCACGATGCTGCTGCGTTTTGATGAAAAGATTACTGTACACTGTATTTCATTTTTGTAGGTGAGAAGAAACATCAGAAGCAGTTGAGAGACCAGGAAGTGGGTCCTCTAGGAATGAGGCAGCATTCTGCTGAAAGGTTTTTAAAAAACAGTTGGATCTTTTTTCCTTTGGGGACACTGAATAAACTATGTGTTCTGTGCCTGCGTTTGGACTGCGACCCATCACAAGGTCAAGTGTGAAATTTTCCACTTGTGGCATCGTGGTGCTCAAAAAGTTTCAAATTTTAAAGCATTGTGGATTTCAGATTTTCAGACTAGGTTTCCTCAACCTGCCTATGCATGGAATACCCCTAGAAGACTACAGAAAACCTGAGTGATAGTAGTTAGCAGTGCAGAGGGGAGCTACAAGCCCAAAGGACAGAGGTGCAAAGAATTCCTTCTCCCTCTTTGAATGTTTGTTCCTTCTAAAGGTGGTGCCGTGTGCACGTATTAACTATTCAAAAAGCAAATAAATAGAACCCCTTTCCTGAAAACAAATTGTGGCTCAAAACACAAATGGACTGAAGCTGATCTTGCAACCTAGGGGAGTAGCAAAATTTGTATTAGAAGGGGTATTGCTTTGTTCAAGGCAATACCCTGATTCGACTCTTTGGATGCAAAAAGGAAGCTTGCAGAGGTGTTCTGAAAAGGAGGAGAGAGGGTTAATCTTTCTGTATAGAATGAATCAAGGAGAATTTCATGTTTCTGAAAGCAGCTCTGGGCAGGAGAGAAAGAGGCTGGGAGAGAGGCGTCCAGTCACATGCAGGAGGCCTGACCCTAAGGAGAGGCAGCACCAGGGAGACATTCTCCACAGCAAGGAGACCCCAAAAGACTTCCAGGAACACTGCTATCCCTAACTTTTCCCCTGCTATGTGCTACAATTGCCACCACCATGCCCACTACACTTTGAACTGGCAGTACTAGTCTATAATACATAACAATATGATGTTAGGCTTTGGAGAACTGAGGGGGATATCCTGAGTGGGGCCGGGCAGGCTGCCAAGAGGGAGAACAGCAGACAAGAGAGCCGAGAGACGGTCAGAGCAGGGAGCTGGGGTGAATCTGGGTGCAGGGCAGACTAACTGGGAAATATGCTCCCTGAAATCCCACGTCAATAGAGGGGGGCCTAGAGAGAGTACTTTTCTCCATTCCGGTCTGTAACTCCATCCAGCCTAAACAAGTTCTGATGGTCAGTGCTTCCTGAGCCTTAGACCTCTCTCCTCTGTCACTCATCCCTGCCTGAACTCACCTATGACCCAGTGTGGAGACCAAACACCGGTCCACACACGGACAAGAACAGGTTCCTGACCAGGTGCAATAGCTCCTCAAACTCAGCACTGTGGAAATTTCTTTCCTCTCAACACAGGAAAACACAACCCTTAACTGTTCTCCCTCTGAATCCACTTTACAGATCTCCTTCTCACTAAATTTTCCTGCATCCAGCACTCATCATTTCCTGTGATAAATCCTCACAGATCCAGCCCCTCAGAGCCAAGAGCCCCTTTTTCCACACATGCATACCCCCAAGGTCCAGCCCCTTCTCTGCCAAAGGCCCCTGGGTGTGACAAAGACGTCTCTGTTTCCTCAGACCTGAGAGCCCAGTCCCATGACCTGTACCCAGCCTCCTCAACCCACATCCAGGCTCCCAACAGCCATTTACAAGGCAACCACAACCCAAGCCACAATGCCCCAAGCCGCTGGAGGCCAGTCACACAGGAGGAACTCCTTCTAATGCCCAGGCAAAGGAACATTCTGCCTGAGTCCACTCCGGGGAGCTATTTAAAGAGCATACATGTCTCAGGCACAGTCCACTCCAGGCTGTCCACTGTCCTCTCCTGGGGTATTGGGACCAAAAACCATCTTTTATTTCTCTAGAGTCAGCATCTATTTATTTGGCCTCCTCTCGTTGCTGTGTATTACCTTGCAACTTTTCAGTTTCCATGTCTCCCCAGAGGCATAAAAACCCTTCGGGAATTGGGAAGAGAACACACACAGCAGCCGCTCTCTTTCTACCATAACCTTCCGGACACCCCTTTCCTAGAGACGACGCAGCTCAACGTGGCTGTGTGCTCCTGAATACCAGCCTGCAAAGCTCTGCTGGCTTAGCCTAAACTCAAATCCTCCTCTACCCACTGGTGCCTCCTTGACCTGAGTTTTGTCCATTTTCCTTCAAATTCTTAATCCTGCAGTATCCTGACTCAGAGGCTGGAAGAGAAAAGACCCCCAGGCCTAGAAACAGGAAAGTGCCTGAGCCCTAGAATAGGATTCAGTCTCCTCATCTCTCCTTCTACCCCAAGACAGCTTGTCCCACCCAGAGGACAGCACAGTTCCCAAGGAGCGCACTTAGGGAAAAAGCCCTGAGTGGAACTGGCTTGTTAAGAGGAAAAGCTACAGGCCGAGCCCATGGTGCACTTGGGAGAGAGCGGCGCTGGGAGGGCGGCGACGCTCCCGCCGCGGGTTCGGGTCCTATATAGGACTGGCCGGTGCACTCACTGGCTGAGTGCCGGTCACAAAAAAGACAAAAAAAAAAAAGAAAAAAAAAAAGAGGAAAAGCTACGACCCTGACCCCTGCTCATTTATCCCGTTGATACCTGCTTTCCAAGTACCCCCTACTTCCCTCCTCCAAGCCCCAAATGAGTCGCAATTCATAACCTTTTAGGAACTTTTTTTTTTTTTTTTTGTCGTTTTTTCGTGACCGGCACTCAGCCAGTGAGTGCACAGGTCAGTCCTATATAGGATCCGAACCCGCGGCGGGAGCGTCGCCGCGCTGCCAGCGCAGCACTCTACCAAGTGCGCCACGGGCTCGGCCCTTAGGAACCTTTTAATAACTGCCTATATTCTCCACTGGAATAATACACAAGATCACACTTACCTTTTGCCAAGATCAGAACGTTGTTAAAGAATTTCCCTCCCACCCACCCCTTGCCAACAGTGTTTGAATTCCTTTCAAAAACCATCTGGGAGAAATCATCATCACAAATATTTAAAGCTCCAATTCATAAAAAGGCAAAGGAAAGAAAACACACACATACACACCCCCTACCTGTGACTTGGCGAATGCTTTGGGAGATGGGCTTTCCCAAAAAGCATACCCAAATACCCCCAAAACACTCCTTCTGGCTCTATAGAGTATTTTGACTTGTTTGCATAGGCCTCATGAGAAAGGAAAAGAACAAAGTGAAATCAAGAGGGCCTCTCGTAGGACCTCACATAAGGCAGAGAATGCTCAAATGCTCACTACTTCTCCAGACTTACAAAATCATTTGAAGCAGAGTCCACCCTCTGCGGTGCGGTTCCACATGTCTCAGGGCCCTGTGCAGAATAAAAGGACACCCTACGCAGAGCTGGAACATTTGACTTTTATATCTGCCAGCCCTTAAGTACCCAGGGGGTACACTGGGCCTCCCAGGCCTGGCCTGCATCTTGTGAAGGTTACATACCTCAGAAGGTTAAAGCTCAGATCCAGCCTCTTTGCAAAATGTCCACAGTCTCTGCCAAGGTGCTCTGGAATTTCTCTGCAGTCTTGGCCTATGTAGGACACCTGGAAATTAAATGAAACAGAAACAATGTGGCAAATGGAAATCACCCAGCTGTTTACAACCCTGAGTCATTGATCTGATGATTGCTTCCACAACTTTAAATGCACACCCCTCACACACACACACACACAAAGGCCACATTTGTGACTGTTTTGCTGATCAAATCAGCTTTGGGGGCTTCAGGGTCTCTGCCAATAAATCCCTTTTCCTGGTACAGTTAGCATGATGGAGACTAGTTCCATCCAGCACAATGGAAATTGGACTAAAATTAGCCAGATTTAGGTGTCTGAAAGGAACCCCGATGTCAGAGTACATTGATATAATCGCAACAATCAGCCTCTCGCTCAGGGGCCTTTCCAATAGCTGCCCCTCTGCCTCTCCTTCTCTCTCTCCTCCACTGCCTATCCCCACCTCCCCCACAAATACCCTGTTATACCCTGCTATCGCTCACCTCATAAGCAACACAGCCGATGCACTTACCAGCATTGAACCTTCAGGGTGCTGGAATAAATAGAGTTGGACAAGAAAACCGCCCAGACTGCCAATCCCATCCTACTAACCCTGTGTGCACCACACTCCAAGCAAAGCTGACTTGAAAGTGACAGGGCAACATGTGGCTAGGGCTCCCAAGTCTCCCTCCTCCACAGAGCCTTTTGCAATCAACCCCACTCTGCTTACAGACCTGTTTCCTTAGATCTTATTCATTCGTTTATTGTTTATTATTATGTACCTACTGTATGCCCACATGTTAAAAGGCTGAACTGAAATTGATCCCAGAACTTCTGACTGTGAGATCAATGAGCTTTCTCACTTCCCCAACCACCCAGTTTTTGGAACCCATTTTTACAGACAGCACCCTGTGGGCAGATTGGCAACTAATTCTAAAACCCATAAAACAAACTCATGGGTCTGAGTTGGGCAGTGGGCTACAATACAGAATATATCCCTAAAGTACACCACCATCAACTTCCAGGTAAAAATTCAGGCCTGTCACATGGCTACAGCCTTAATCCAGTTCCCCTACAAGTCCACACTCTTCTATATACATATATAGATAGATAAAGATGTCTTAGAATGAGAGAGAGATTCCCCAAAGGGGTTATGTTTCCTAATGGGGAACAAGAATATGGTAGCCATCTCACATTCTCAGATTTTAGGTTGAACCACATGAATTACCCACATCCAATCCTTTTAGAACTACAAAACAGCACCTTCATATGGCTCAACCTAATACAAAAGCCACTGAATTCTGGTGCCATCAATTTTTCAAGTCATCTCTTAACCCTCTCCTATCCAATGGGGACAAACTGCTGGCAATACAATGCCCCATATTCCTTGTCTTTCCATTCACTCTCCTTCAGTAACTTTGTTCCAAGAGGAAAGAAAGTGGGGATAAGGGACAGAAAAATTGCTGACTCCAATAAAATAATTTTGACTCAGGAAGATACAAGCTAAAAAATAAAGAGCTCTAAGTTCAACCTAGCAATCTCCCCCTCTTTCTACATGAGACCCATCCTTCTTCAGAGCTCCTTGTGTAATAAAGTTCTGCTTCCAAGCTTAAACGGAAATCATACACTAAGGAGAGATTGGGGATATAAGTCCCCAATCAACCTGGGGACTTTGGTTTCCCTCAGGGTATCCACTCAATCAGCAGCTTCTTCTGTATTATAAGTTCTCATTGACCTCCCCACCCCCCACCACAGGCCCATGGTGCTCATCAGAAAACCCATCTCGTTCACCCTGGCCTGCATCACCATCTTGTATATATCATCATTATTCAAGACCTCTGTAATATATACAGAAGAGAAGTTGAGCTTTAGAAGTAGAAACTGAGAATGGCCAAGGACTAAATCTAGTAGGAATCCAGTTTGTCAAAACCCCTCATGTTTTATACAAGGACTTCCCAGAATAACACAACCTCTTAGTGATAGAGCCCAAACCAGGTCTACACCAATGAATAAGGGGTATATGGAATGCTCACAAATCCACACAAAGCTGTGGGTTTTCCTGATCAATGAATGTCCAAGGTGCATGTCATCATGTTTTGGCTTTAAAATAAATCTTCTTAGCTAAAACGGCAAGAACTACTCCAATGACACCACCCTGAAGGCCCAAGAAGTTTGTTAAAGCCTGGGAAAAAGAGGGGTACTTTCCCCTTTCTTCTGTAGGACTCTCCCTCAGAGGAAACAAGCACCAAGAAGACCTATTACCACGAAGCATTCCGATCACTTGCAACATGTCTGATGAGACTTTCATCAGCTTGTTTTATTACATGTCCTTAACCACACACCATCCCAGGAAAACTAAGCAAAACACAACTTGTTCTCATTCCACAGAGATGAAGACCAAGTCTCCAAAACTTAGCATGAGTACAAACTTGATAAGCAATCTGCATGCTTAGTTCACCCCTGTGGTAAACTGGAAGCTTTTAGAGATGAGAGTTAAGCCAACCAGACCAAAGGGCTCAAATCAGCTGGAAAAGGCTTTGAAGTGGCAAGCAGCCACTACCAGATATTCCAACCAACACTCATAACCAGAAGAGAGACTTATTTAAGAAGTACTTTTGAGTGGAAGACATTACCTCTCAGGGTGTCAGGAAGCTTCTTAGAGCACAGGACCACCTGATATAAGACACAAGGCCAGAAGAGCCAGGCCAAAAATAGTTCAGCAAATGGGAGAAGGGATGCAGAGACTAGTAGATCCTAAATGGCATAGAAGCAAATCCAGAACTAGAAGTCATTGCACTTAGTCAACTATCCTGATTTAGACTGAACTGAGGAACAAACTTTTGAACTTTTAGTTTTCCTCCTTTCACAATTTTTACCCCAAGACTTCCACCCTATATGGAATGATACAAGGAAAAAACACCATTACCAGGGAAATGAAAATATATTGCGTCAAAGACCCCTACAGAGAGGAACACCAGAGAGGAACAGGAAAAAGTCTGAAAGGGATCCCCACCATTTACACACCCAATGCCTGTGAGCAGAAGCTGCAGAATATGACCAAACTGCAGAAGACTGCAGGTTTCTTTTTGCAGTTGGGACAGTGTGGCTCCCAGGGCACTTCTGGGGATGGTGGGTTTGTCAGTAGTCAGACTGAGAGGAGATTATTTTATGATGACTGCCCATAGCTAGGCGTGGGAGAGCCTCAATTTTAAAAACGTAGTACTGGAAGCTCTGTCAGAATAGAGTCCCTGGGTCTAGGTTTGAGTCCCTGTGATGCTACTTAGCAGCTGTGTTATCTGGGATGAGTTACAATCTCATGCAGTCTCTGTTTCCTCTTCTGTAACTAGTTTAACACTAACTGCCTCCAAAGGTGTTAAGACTAATTTAACATCTAACATATATTAAATGCCTACCATGTGCCTATTAGTATTATCTCTTCAATCATCATAAAACACCCCATGAGCCACATATTATCATCCCTGTAGTGGACTGAATTATGTCCTCCCAAAACTCACTGAAGCTTGAATTGTGCCCCCCAAGTTTTACATATTAGAAACTTAGCCCCCACTGTGACTGTTAAGAGGGTGGGAAATCCTATTATGGTAATTGAAAGGAGGAGCCTTGAAGAGGTGATTGGATCGTAGGACCATGCAGTAGTGAATGGATTAAAAATGGTGGTCTGGGGCATGGTTCTGAGGGCTTTAAAAGGAGAGAGAAGAGAGTCTCTCTTGCTCTCTCTGCTTCCACCATCTTGCAATGTGAGATCACTGGGTCACTGTTTCCACCACCGGATGGATTTTGGACTTCCCAGCCTCAGAAACTGTAAGCAATAAATTTCATTTTCTTATAAATTACCCAGTTCCATGTATTTTGTTACAAGCAAAAAAACCAAACTAATACAATCCCCATTTTACTTATAGGAATGAGATAACATATTAAAAGCACACAGCACTGTCCTTGGCTCCTAGTGGCCACTTGGTTAAATAGTTGTTGAACCAGATCAATAGCACTACGGTAGGGATTTGTTATTCCAATATCTTTTGGGCACAAGATTTTAGTGCCCAAATTCCAAGCTTGCATTTGTGTCTACAATTGTATTGATGCCACTTCTTTGTCATAAGCTAGTGGAAAAGTAAGAGAGAGGACTTAATGCTGAATATTAGTGATGCATTCAGGCCAAGAGAAGCCAAATGAAATCAGACCCACATTGAATGAAAAGACTTTACAGAGAAAAGTGATGGGAAGACTGCAACACCCCCAAGCATGTGGTATTATAGGCCTGTGAAGGCCCTAAAAACCAACTCAACAGCAGTCAGACCAGACTGGTTTTTAAAGTAGTGACCTAGCTTCAGCCAAACAACATTATCCATCTCATTAAACGATTTATTTTAATTTTATTGGGTTTTTTTTTTCTTTGTGCTTAAACCATTCCTTTACTTGGGACTTATGGGTCTCTAAATATGAAAAAGTTATATCTGGTTTTATGTTTTTATATTTGAGGGACATTGTAATAACAACAACATCAACAACATAGCTCAAAGGAAGTTTTCCCCCGCCCTTTAAGAAAGATCAACCAGAGTTTGAGAAGTACCATGCTACACACATTCAATTGCTACCTCTTATAACGGCTGCCATTATAAATCGCTTGGGGCAGAATGCTAACAATTACCCTAACCCCAGGGACAGACACTCAAATCCACCAACCCAGGCAGTTTAGTAAATGGGGCACTAACACCCTGGAGCATTTACCCAACCTGCCTTCATAGCTCCTCCACAGACAGCTCCATCTTTTAAAAACAGTCTAAAATATCTCACCCACATTTCAGTGAATGCCCTTGGGCTTTCTGAAGTAAACTAAGAACAAGAGGTTCAAGAAAAATCAAGTTTGGGAAATGGGGAAAGAAAAAAGGAAAAGGAGGCACAGGAAAGTTCTCAGCCCCACTGTCAAGTCCTCCATGAACTCACAAGAAGTTACATCCAGAGAATGATAGATCTGAAAATGCAGGGATGGGCGGGAGGGGGGGGGGGAGACATAGGGGAGGGGCACCTTCCCCAGGCAGATACTCAAAAAGAAGGCAGAGACCCTCTTGTCCAGCCCCTCCCTCTAGGCAGTCATGTTAACTCCCAGAAGCCTCTTTTCCTTGCCGGCTGAATAAAAACCAGCCATTTTTAATCTTTCCCGCAGGCTGGTCCCTCCCTGGCCCGCTCACATCTGAACTCTGGACCTTCTCTCCAGTTCTCGCCTCATGGGTTGTGTGTGAATCTAGGGACAGAGCCAGCATTTCTAGGAAACAAAACTCTGTTAAAGGGGAGGTGCAGAGGGACAATGAAAGGGCTAATTTCCAACAACACCCAGCACAGTCCCTGGTGCACAATAGGCACTCAATAAATACATGTAATTGAAAAAATGACAGGTCTCCGGAAAAAAAGGAACAGGCAGTGGCCAGCTTGATGAGATGCACAGTTGGCCCTCGTGGCATCTGCAGGAGTTGTAAAACCCCTAGAACTCTAAGGAAGAATCATTCATTCCCTTTCGTCCAAAGTAATCTCAAAATCCAATTGTACCTGACACTACCTGCCTTAGGCAACCCAAGGGGAGAGCTTCAAAAACTCAGAAATATTTCTCCAGGGTGTGTAGAGAAAGGTGGGAAGTAGAGGGGGCTGGCTTAATCAGAGAGCAGAGAAGAGGTTTAAGATGAGACCTGGCTTTCCCAACAAAGACACCGGGCCCCAGCGTGGCTGAGTTCATCCCTCCAGCAATGACTAAAAAAAATACCTGAGGCTTCACTACAGGGCTGAAAGCATGTGAGGCTGGGTGTCTATCAGCCCGGGTTGAAATGGAGTGTTGCCATTCTCCACAGACACTTGTTCAAGAGATGAGGTGCGGGTAAAACTGTGGAGTACGGTGGCCTCCCACCAACCTCTGGTAAGGAGCCCGTGCTTACGGCAGAGCCCAGTCAGCGGCGGGGCCCACCGCCCCCACCTGGGGATTAGGATTTTCACTGTGACTTTGGTGGCCCTCGGCACTTTTGCCTACACGGGCCCCTTCTTCCGTTTATAAATAAATGTACATTTTACAACTCATTGGTATAAAGACGCATATATTAACGTTATATATCTATACTCTTTTGAACCAGAAGTTTTCTAGATGCAGATTACGGACGAAATTAAAACATGTCCTGTGGACCCCGCAAAGTACCGTGGACCGTCGAGCACGGCGCCTGCTGTGCCCGACGGAGAAGTTGTCCCACCGCCCCTGCTCGGTGAGGCTCTAGGAACAGAGGGAGGCGGAGGGGACCGAAGGCTCGTCTTCCCACACAGCCAGGGGGTGTGCCAGGCCCGAAATGGGGTCTGTCCTCCCCACACCGGGGCAGGCCTGGCCACCGGACACTCCGCACCTGCAGACGCAGCCCGCTGGGCGGGGCAGGAGCGCTGGCTCAGCCCCGCGGTCCCCACACGGGCCGTGTCCCGGGCGGGGGCGGGGCTCGCTCGGGCGGACTTACTTGAGTTCCACTGACCACGAGCCCGGCCATGGCGGACCGGGCGGGCGGGGCGGGCGCGCGGCGGCGGCGGCGGCGGCGGCGGGGCGCGCGGGCGGGCGGGGCGCGCAGTTCCGCGCCGGGCGGTCAGCTGACCGGGCGGAAGGCGGAGGCGTGGGTCTGGCGCGCCGGCCTGGCGCTCCGACCTCCGCTCAGCTGCGCGCCGCCGCCGCCGCCGCCGCCGCCGCCGCCGCCGCCTCGGCCCGGCCCTCGTGCAGGTGAGCCTCCGCCGCCCGGCCGCGCTCTGCGACAGGTGGCCTGCTGCCGTCGCGCCCCGACGGCGTGGGTGACTCCTCGACGTCCCCGGGGCGCCCCCACCGCCGCCGGCGTCCCAGGGCCCTTCGCCCCAGGAGGTCTTCCAGAACTGCGTGCCCACAAGTTTACTGCGTTAGTGGCGTTAGCTCGTGGCGGGCCGGGATGGGGGTGGGGTGCGGGGATTCCTACCAGGGGCTTAGAGAGCAGGGCCTTTCCTAAGTTTCGCAATCCAGGCTGCGTAACTGCCCACAGCTGCCGGGAGGAGGGGCCCCTTCGCCTCACTCCCTCCCCAGCGCTGGTGGGAGGGGGCGTCGGAGGGTTGAAAGGACCCCTGAGGGGGCGTAGGGGCGGGCAGGCTGGGTTCCTTGTAAGTAACATGCAGGCTCGGCCACCCCCGCCCTCTCCGTGTGGCCTCCAGAAGCTGACAGTAATAAACCCTGAGGAAGGAGAATGGAATGATGTCCCCAAATATCAGGCTTCTCTTATTCTCCCCCTCCTCAGAGGGAAAAGATACTAGGGTCCTTCACGAAGTTCGTGGAAAAATAGAGTTATAAGGTAATACGAATCTTTCCATGAACTGTTTGGAGACCTCTCGTCTTTGTGAGTCTCAAAGTCATCAATGGGGGCAGTTCTGCTCCCCCCACCCCAAACACACACACTCACTCCCGCCGGCCCACCCCCCCATCTGGAAGTAAGAGGGGGCCGTGGCTGCCTCCCCACACACACACACTCACTCCCGCCGGCCCGCCCCCACCTGGAAGTAAGAGGGGGCCGTGGCTGCCTCCCCACACACACACACTCACTCCCGCCGGCCCGCCCCCATCTGGAAGTAAGAGGGGGCCGTGGCTGCCTCCCCACACACACACACTCACTCCCGCCGGCCCGCCCCCACCTGGAAGTAAGAGGGGGCCGTGGCTGCCTCCCCACACACCCACTCCCGCCGGCCCGCCCCCCACCTGGAAGTAAGAGGGGGCCGTGGCTGCCTCCCCACACACCCACTCCCGCCGGCCCGCCCCCCACCTGGAAGTAAGAGGGGGCCGTGGCTGCCTCCCCACACACGCACTCACTCCCGCCGGCCTACCCCCCATCTGGAAGTAAGAGGTGGCCATGGCTGCCTCACCACACACACACTCACTCCCGCCGGCCCACCCCCATCTGGAAGTAAGAGGGGGCCGTGGCTGCCTCCCGTCTGCATGAAATCTGGCCCAGTGGGCAGGTAACTCCCGAAGCGCATGCCTTTCCTCCTCTGGAAGGATCAGAATTTTCTCCCAGGCTTTCCAAAAAGGTGGTGGTGGTGGTGGGTTTTGGCTTCATTTATTTACTTATTTAAATTGTACATTTTCCTGGGGTACGGTTTGTTGTTTCCGCACATGCATATGTTGTATGATGAGCAACTCTCTCACCTAAGCATTTATCATTTCTTTGTGGTTATAACGTTCAAGATCCTCCTTTCTGGCTATCTGGAAATAAACAATACAATATTATCGTTTTTCTTTTCTTATTGAAAAACAATTGATTAAACATTTGTGGGGTACAGAGTTGAATATCAATACCTGTGTGCAATGTGTGGTGATCATATGAGGGTTCTTGGTATGTTCACCATTATAAAACGAAATCATTCCTTGTGTCCGTTAACCCATTTCTCCCTAGCCACCCCCTACCCCTCTTCCCACCTCTAGTAACCACAGCTCTGTTTTCTCTTTCTGAAGGTCATACAATATTGTCACTCTAGAGCACCGGAACTTATTCTTCCTCTCCAACTGTAACTTTGTACCCATTCACCAACCTCTCCCCATCCGTCCTTTCCCCTCCCTTCCCCTGCCTCTGGTATCCACTATTCTACTACTTTTTTTCTTTTTAATTTATTTTTTCTCAACTGACCCATGACAATTGTATATATTTACAGAGTGCAATGTGGCATTTGGGTACATTTATACAGTGTGCAATGATCATATCAGAGCAGGTAGCATATCACCTTAAACATTTGTCACTTCTTTGTGCTAAAAACATTCAAAATCCTTTCAGTTAGCTCCCCGAAGTTGTTGACTGTAGTCTCCCTATATTGCCATGGAGCACTAGATCTTATTCTTCCTCTCTCTCCACAATTTTGTATCCGTTGACCATCCTCTCCGCATCTCTCCTCCTCCCTTTCCTTACCAGTCTCTAGTAACCACTACACTACTCTCTACATCTTTGAGATCACATTTAGCTTCTACATATGAGTGAGAACATGCAGTATTTTTCTTTCTGTGCCTGGCTTACTTCACTTAACATAATTTTCTCCAAGCTTATTCATGCTGTTGCAAATGGCAGGATTTCACAGGATTTTTAATGTCTGAGTAGTATTCCATTGTACCATATATTCCACATTTTCTTTATCCAGTCATCTGTTGATGGACATTTACAATGGTTCCAAATCTTGGCTATTATGAATAGAGCTGTGATAAACACAGGAGTGCCGTGTCTGTTCAACATGTTGATTTCCTTTCCTTTGGGTATATACCCAGTAGTGAGATTGCTGGATCATATGGTAGATCTACCTGGAGTTCTTTGAGAAACCTCCATACTGTTTTCCACAATGGCTGTGCTAATTTACAGTCCCACCAACCGTGTATAAGGGTTCCCCTTTTCATGCATCCTTGCCGTTGTTATTTTCTTTTTGATTATAGCCAGTCTAACTGGGGTGATCTCCCTCCCTATTCTTGCCTTCCCACCTCCACTGCCAGGATATGCAAAGTTACTACCAGGTACCAATTGATTGTTATCATCCACTCCATATTGCAGCTAAGAGCCAGCCTTGATGGCCTCTCCACACTGCTCCCTTCATACCAATGGGTAGAGGCCATTCAAACAGAGAAAGGAAAACTGAGTCCTGATGTGCCAGACTCCTGGTCTCACACACATTGCAGGTACCTCAACTCAGTAAGCCTACTGATTATTGTAGCTCCCCCATTTCTTCGAGGGGGATGTCCATAGGGCTTTTATTTTTATTGTTCTCTGTGTCTAAGCAGCATTTAGAAGTCCTGGTTGTGCAGCTGATGATGACAATTATCACTGCGGTTAAGCATTTTGTGGTTACCATTGTGGTCTCTCAGACAGCCCTGGTCCTAACACGTTGTTAGGGCAGCATTCTGATGAGAAGTGTTGACCTGCCTGCCTCTCTCCCTGCCAGGAGGGCCAGACACAGCAAAGTGGAGCCGTAGGAATGAAGACGTGACTGTGTTTACATTGGGGGTTTCAGGAAACGCTGCAACGAAAGGTCTCACAGGCCAAAAAGGAAAGCTTACCCTCCAGAGGTGAGGGGATCAAAGGGGACCTTCTAAGGCCTGCTGCCCCAAGGATGGCCCCTCTTCTCTGCTGGACACACCCTCTCTGGTCCATCATCCACTTTTGTCTGCCTTTCCTGCCTGAAAAGGAGGAAGTGGCCTGGGGCCAGAAAATCATGATACCCTGCACTCCCAGCTGTCTTTTACCTTGGCCTTCCTACGAGGGCTTTGGCTTCATGGAACCAGGCCCAAACCTAGTTGAAGGTGAGTTGGAGAACTGTGCTCCCTTCCCCCACAGGAAGGGGGTTGCTGGAGGTCATCTCATCCATGCCCCTGCCTCCATACACAGCAACATCTGCTGAGCGTACACTGTTCTGCAGACACTATCTACCGATGACACTCAAGTGGGCAGGGGTCTTTTCCCACTCTCTAGATGCCCTCACTACTGCTCCCTCTTCAACATAGCCCCAGGGTGACCATTCTAAAAGCCCAGTTTGAAACTACCTAAAATCTTTCTATGGCTCTCAATAACTGATAACACAGTCCAAAATCTCTAGTATGTTCCTCAAGATTTCTTATAATCCCATCAATCCTTACCTCTCCAGCCTCCTTTCCCATGCCTGTGTCCACTCAGTGAACACATCAAGAAGGATCATGTGGGGAAATCACAAAAAATAAAGTTTAGAATAGTTCAGATTGAGGCAAGCTTTAGTGTTTGAAATGTAAATGGATAACAATAGGGTGCTGTTGAAAGTTCTTGAACAGAATAGTTGTCTTTATTCAGGCTGCTGTAACAAAATACCATAGACTGGATGGCTTGTAAAAAACAGAAATTTATTTCTCTCAGTTCTGGAGGCTGGGAAATGCAAGAACAAGGCACCGACAGATTCCACGTGTGGTGAGGGTTCACTTTCTGGTTTATAGACACCCGTCTTCCCCGTCTTCTTGCTGTGACCTCACATGGTGGAAGGGATCAGCTAGCTCTCTGGGGTCTCTTTTATAGGGGCACTAATCCCATTGATTAGGGCTCCACCCTCATGACCTAATCACCTCCCAAAGGCCCCACCTGCAAATACCATCACTTTGGGGGTCAGGATTTCAACATATGAATTTCAGGGGTTGGTGGGGTGGGAGGGACACAAACATTTAGACTGTAGCAGTAATAATTTCCTGAATGTAGTTAAGGGAGGACTCCAGCAGAAACAAACTAGATTTTCCTCTCCTTACTCTTCTTAGTTTTGGGAAGTTAATCTTCAGAACAGAAGAACGAGGAGACAAAGGAGAAGGGGGAAGGAGAAAAGAAGGACAGGAAGAGGGAGAGGAGGGAAAGGAGAAAAAGAAAAGAATCTGTGTCCCTGGGCTGAGGAAGATTGGAGGGGGAGAGAGGGACATCCTTCTACCTCCTCATCACCTTCTGGAACAAAAAGGAAAATTAAATAGGAATAGTGATGGTAAAGTTCTTCGGGGAACATGGCCTTCCCTTGGGAGGGGGCAGAGCAGAGAAACACTGAGATAGGGCTGACCCAGGAGGTGGACAAATGATTCCACTGGAATACAAGGAGTTTACGAGAATGAACCAAGGAGACAAGTCTTGTAGGGGCTTCTTTTGGAACACAACTTTTTCCACTCCTGCCCCAGGATCACTAAGGGACAAGGAGGACTCACGCAGTCATCTGGATTCTTCCTCAGGCCCCTCACCACATTCCATGGCCAATTGGAAGTGAGTGAGCTGCAAGCTTACCCCATCCTGCCCCATTTTATTCCACAGCTCTTCTGCCCCAGCTCCCAAGGACCAGGCACTGCGCTGGGCACTGGAGATATATGTGAATAGTACACCATTCAGAAGAGACAGTCACACTTGCGTGCAGACATTTGCAGTACCGTGTCAACAAGAAGTGCTGCAGTTGTGATCCTATTTTCTGAACCCAAAATGGAGGCACAAAGCCCAATTTGTACAAGTGCACCTACGAGGGCCACAAAACAGAAAGTTCAAATGAGACCTGGGCTGGACATCCTGGGCCTATGAATTCTGGAGCTCTACCAGGCACATGGACAGCGAGAAGGCGCAACATGTACAAGTGGACATTTCCTTCTAGCCCTCTGTGAAGAGGGCGATATTTCATTCCTACTGTCATTATTGTTGTTGTTATTATTCTTTGGCAGAAGAGGCCCTTTCCCTTCAAGTCCTTCCTCCATCACATTCCTGAGGACAAAAAGGAAGATCCTGTTTATTTCCAATCAAGGAAGTTGATTCTGGGGTCGGCCAGAACCAGTGAAACAGGAACTGATTCCTTAAATCTTCCAATGCTGTGCATTAGCAACTGCGAGGACAGGGCCAGTTAGTTTTGTTAACATTCCTACCTATCCTTAGTCGAATTTCTCTTTAGCCTGGCCTCATTTTTTTCAGGCCCAGCCCCTGGGAAGGTTAAGACGGTTGCTGTAATTAATCATGCCCTAGCCCCTAGTTCAGACTCACTACATTCCGATTTCAATTTAAAAAAAAAAAAAAGCTGGATGTCTGCATATGAAATGTTCTTTGTTGCTAAATGTTCTTTGTCAGCCTAAAGGAGGGAGTTTAGGAAGTGCAGAAAAGAGGAGGGTTTTCCAGGGCCCTCTTTGAAATATTTGCATATGTGTGAAGGGATTGAGGGTGATCTATACTCTAAGACACTTCCAATATCTCCCAATCAGAACATACTGGATTTTTAAAATGTATATTAAATACAGTCATAATATCTGGCATGAGTATCTATACCACAAATGTTAGTTTATTATTTACTACTATTATTAATTATTATTTCTCAGTGTCTCTAGTTACCCTTCTTTTTGGGTCTTAACAGGTTTGTTGTTTCTCTATTAAAATGCAAACATGAGCAGGGAGTGGGGAAGGGAGTATGTTTGGGGAAGATGGGAGTAGAAAAGGGGCTTCTGCTTGGCACTCCGTTTCTGTGATTTCTGCAACATACATAGACTACATTTGTAATTAAAAATAAGAAAGGCAGAGATTGGCATGAAAGGGGCAGCTAAAAGAATTTACCTCTAAAATTACTATCTGCTAATCTCTTAGCATTATTTGCACAAATGCTGAAAACAGCAATGAGAAACAAATCATATTTCCCAATTTGCCTGGAACTTGCTGAATAATGCAAGCTGTTGGCTGGGCACAGGAGGCAGTTAGTTATCTCTGACCTGGAGGGGAGAGGCTCATATTGGGACTTTTTGAGAGAGAAGGAGAAGAGAACATTGACCCCAAAAAGCTGCCCAACTATATATTTCCAGTGGGGGCACCTTTCCAGAATTCCAAGTTGGCTTGGAGAGGTTCTGCCACTTGGAAGTTGGGGAAGGGCTCCCCCCACCCTCAATTAAGATATACGGAACTTGGCAGTACTTCACTAAGGTGATGTCCTACCATCTGTATTTTTCTCAAGGACCCCCCCCCAAGTAATTTGGATTTGTGATCATCCAAAACACTGCTTTAGAAATCTTCGATTCCAAATAATGATTGGGGAAACTGAGGCATAGAGAGTAGAAGGGATTTGCTCAAAGTCACCCAGCAAATGAGCAGCTGACCCCAGGCCAAAAAAGAAAATGGGACTCCTACATTCCTCTAAAAACTGGATGAGGAGGCTGGGAGGAGCACCTGGAAGGTGCGTGTCACATCTAACTGCTTCTTGTCACATTGTAACCATTTTCCTCATATGGAGCCCCACGCTGATGGATGAGAAATAACATTTTCAAAGTTATATCTGCAAGGAAATGGCTATTAATGTTCTTCCTCTCCTTTTAGAGCACGAAGGAATACATATTAATTTTCTCTCTATTTATATTGCCTATCTGCAAATTGTATTCACTACCCAGTACTCCAATTTGTCCTACCCCTGAAGAGATTATGAGAAATAAATGTGTTCCTGGAAATAAAATAAAATAAAAAATTTGTCATTGAGATTTACTTTTATAATTATTTACAGGGATTATTTTAGAATATATGGGGGGCAGTAATAATAATGTGCACATGAGGGTTTTAGCGTGATTTACCAATAGTAATTCTGAGTCTCTTCCCGCTTCTCCAAAAGGATCGTGGGCTCTCTTCTTAGCTGTAAGCCTGGGACCAAGCAAGTGCCAGTTGCACCCAGCACCACTAGTGCCAGAGGCTAAGGGCCACATGAAGGGCTGCTCAAACCTTGTCATGGCCAGTGCCCTGGCCTAGGAGTCCTGGGTTCAAGACCTAGTTTTTGCTGCTAACTCGCTAGGTAACCATTGATGAATCCATTCACTCCTAAGGTCCTCAGTTTCCTCAGGTACAAACTAGCCGAATCTAAGGAGTTTTGGGTTACTAAAATGAAGATGCAAGTAAGTGTGCACATCTCCCCAAAATAAAGAGAATATACTCATTAGTAGATATTTATTGAGCATCTACTATGTGTCAGGCATTGGGGAATAAGCAGAAACAAGACAGATTCAGTCCTTAGTCCTGTGAGGTTTACATTATGGTGGGAGGAGACATGTAACAAGGAGATAAACAATATAACTTCAAGTACGTGAAATGCATCATTTCAAATAGTGCTGGGGCATGCTATGAAGACAAAAGTGGACAGTATGAGAGAGTGTGTAGAGTGGGGGTGCTAGTTTAGATACCGTGTCCAAAGTCTCTGCTAGCCCTTCAGAGCCTTTTTTCTATGAAATCTTCGAGGAGCAGAACACGGTTTGCCCCACTCATAACTGCTGCACATTGCTTTTGTGATGTACAAACTGCACAGCCTCAGACAGCTGTGGAGTGTTCTGGGAAAACCTCTCTCAGGGGAGTGACATTTGAGCTAAAGTCTGAATCATGGATGGAGCCAGCCACGGGAAGACCTGGAGAAGGGTTTTCCAAGCAGAGGGAAGAGCACACACAAAAGCTACGCTTGTTCTTTCAGTCTCATGTTGTCACTTTGTTTATGCTTGAGGGTGAGCTTGCACTCAGTGCTTCCAAGGGCAAGGCATCACCCCAAGCAGAAAGAAGATATCCCAGGACAGCTGCACCAGGCTTCTATTTGCTTCTCAGCTCCAAAGCACAGATGGGCTAATGCCTCGAGATGTAGCAGCTGGAAGCAGAGTCATTCGTGGACACACACAGGTTCTATGGCCCTATAAAGTACCTGTGGTTTTCTTGGAGAGGAAAACACAAAAGGATTGCCAGCCCTTATACATTACTGCACTGGCAAGATGCACAAAAGCACACAAACATACTTGTAAGTGCATAGACACATGCCAATCCTGGGTCCATGTGTTCCATCTCATGGTTATGGTCTGAACCCTGAGCTCCATTCCTAAGCACACCCTCTATCCCATCTCACTGCAGTAGCTACTAGTGGACAGTAGAGAATGCAAACATTTTAGACTGTCAGTACTTCCTTAGAATAGAGAGGATTTATAGCTTATGCCTATGTGCTAAGAATTCATTCAATTCATTCATTCAAAAATATTTATTGAGCACCTACTGTGTGCCTGACACTAATCTCAACTCCAGGGACAGAGCAGTAAAGAAAAAGATTCTACCCTTGTGGGGCTTACTTTCAGTGGGGAGATAGATAATAAACAGTAAATACAGATTGTCATGTGGAGATAAGTGCTGTGTAGAACAACACAACAGAGAAGGGGAATAGAAGTGTCAGGGATGGATAGTGTGATCAGGAAAGGCCCACTGAGAAAGTGACATTGAAGCTGAGAACTGCAGGAAGTGAAGGACAACCAAGAGGACATCTAGGGGGAAAATGTTCCCAGCAACAGGAACAGTGAATGCAGAGGTCCCGAGGCAGGAAGGTGCCTGGCAAATTTGGAGCACATCAGAGTGGCTGGAGTGAGTGAGGGAGAGAGTGAAGTCACAGGATGGAGTATAGGGGAGGCAGATCACGTACAGCCAGATAGGCTGAGGTTAGGACTTGGGTTTGTGCTCCAAGTGAGACAGGGAGCCTTGAGCAGAGGGTGGGCATGAGCTGACTCACAAAGACTGCTCTGGCTGCTGTGTTAAAAAGGAAGGACAGAAGCAGGTTGTTGTAAGAATCCTGAAGATAGTGAACGGTGCCTGGATGTAATTGAAGATGGCATGAACAGGATTTTCTGATGAAAAGTGTAAGAAACACAGGAGTCAAGGTAACTCCAAGGTTTTGGCCCAAGAAACTGAAAAGATGGAGTTGTCATACTGAGATGGATTAGAAAATTGGGGAGGAGGTATGTCATTTTGGGACCTGATAAGTTTGAAATGGCCTTGAGCTTACAAATAGAGATGTTGAAAAGGCCGTTGGACACATGAATGTGGAGTTCAGGAGACAGGTCCAGACTAGAGTTAGGAATTTAGGAGCCCCCAGCTTTCAGATGGCATATAAAGCCACAAGACAGAAAGAAAAAGATGTGAAGATTGGACCCCAGAGCACTCTGACAATTAGAGGTCAAAGAGAGTGGGAGGAACCACAAAGAGACTGGGAAGGGGCAGCTGGAGAGGTGAGGAGAAACCGAGGCAAGCTAGGCCTTGGGAACCAAGTAAAGTGATCAAAACAGATGGGGTCCCCAGTGCAACCACCAATTCAGCCAAGGATCATCAGGGGTTGTTGAAAGCATTGAGTGAATAAATAGGACGTTCTCATGGTCTCAAAGTATCATCCCACAGTTAACCTATAAATTTCAAACTAGAGAATGTTCCTTTACAGTCGAGAGAGCTGGTGGTCACAACCTCAACCAAGAGCTCAGACTTATCCCCTCCAAGAGTGACAGAATCTGACATTACGGGCCTCTGATGTGCTTCATGGGAAGGACACACCGCCTGCATGCTATTCTTGCCACAAATGTTTAACCAGAATCCACTCATGAGGAAAGATACAAATCCAGAAGGTGGAACATTTTACAAGACAAGTAGTCTAGATTGTACAAAACGTCAATACGGTGGGAAAAAAGGCTACAGGGAGTGTCCTAGATAAAAATGGACTAAAGAAACATAGCAACCAAGTACAATACATGATCATTTATTGGATACTGAAACTGGGGGGGGGAACATCTAAAAAGACATTTTAGGGACAACTAGAAACATTTAAATGTGAACTGTTTGATGATATTGAACTAACATTACTTTTCTTTGTTGTGCTAATTGTATTGTGTTTTTATAAGAGAATATCCTTTTCCTTAGGAGACACAGACTGAAGAAATTAGGGGTAGATATCAAGATGCCTATAGCTTTCAAATGGTTCCGAAAAAAGAAAAAAGAAATTGTCTGTATGTGTGTGAGTGAGAGAGAGAGAGAGACAGACAGACAGACAGAGCATCAATATGGCAAAGTGTCAACAGCTGTTGAGTCTGGGTGAAGGATGCTGGGTGTTCATTGTCCCATTCTTTAAGTTTTTTCATAAGTTTCAAAATTTTATAAATAAAAAGTCAAGGACTGAAAGGAAGAGGAAGTGATCAACTGCCTCAGTGCTGCTTAAGGCTAGGTAAATTGAGGACTGAGAATTAACATCAGCTTTAACAACATGGGGATCATTGGTGACCTTGACAATGTGGACAGCAAAAGAGGTAGCCAGGGGCCAGATGGTAAAGAGCTGTATAGGCCTCGCTAGAGAACAATGGGAGTGAAATGATTCCATTTGCATTTTAGAGCGATCAGTCTGAGAGTTTTGGGGAGAATGCATTGGAAGGGGATAGTAGGGCCAGGAAAACGTCTTCACAGGCTCCGAAAGTGCACCCTACTCCCCACACCCCCATGAAGGGTGGTGAGGGCCTGAAAGGAGAGAGCAGGAACAGGGATGTAAAGGAGGGCATGATTGCAAAGAGATTGCAGCCCAATTGCTTTGACTTGATTTCTGTTTGGGAGCAGAAGATGGAGGAGCCAAGATGTGCCATTCATCAAAATACTGGAGGTGGAGTGGAGAATGAGTTCTGTTCCGGACATGATCCATTTTAAAAATCTTCATGCATTGCACCCTTCTCTAGAGGAAGCAATAGATGGGACCCTCTGGGACCAACAGCACATGTTCAAGGACCCAGTGAGTCATTCCCACACTGCGCTCTGTGCCTCTGACATCTGAGACATGCTCAGGGTGGTGGGGGGCCATGACTTTGGGTGTGACAGTGACCTGATGATGCCTTTGTTCCACATCCTGGGAACCCCTCTCCCAAAACCCTTCCAAGTCCTGCTCTCCCCAACAGCCCAGCCTCCAGCGACTGCTCCAGGGTCTGAAATATTGAGTGCCTCTTCCCGTTCCTGACACTGATGCTACTGTTTGGTGGCATGTACATTTCTGTTCCTGACTTCCCAGCTAGGTGGTCAGCTCCTTGAATAAGGGAACCTAATTTATATCTCAAAATATTCCCAGCCTTGCCCAGAATAATCAATAAACTGGGAAGGAGAGGGAGAGAGAGAAAGGAGGAGAAGGAGGAAGGCCATAGCTGAACACTCTACACTAAAGATGCCCTAAAATCTCACCGTGCTGACTTCCAGGCCATGGGGACAATTTCTCACTTCTATGGGTGGGAGTGGAGTTACTTAGAGGCTGTTTTGCCAGCCCCCCTAATTCCTGAGTTAGAACCCCTGGTAGGAAGCCTCCCTGAAACACAGCCCACAATGCTCTCTCCCAAAGCTGTTTGCAGTAAGTGACTCACCCAATTAAGAGCATCTACATAACAAAGCCTCACCGGGCGGCAGAGGTCACAGAGACTGTGAAGCATGTCTTTAGTGTGTGCAGCAGAGAAGTTTCACTAATTACCAGTCATTTCCACCCCTCAAGAGCCTGTCAGCCTTTGAGATGCAGGGGATAAAAGAATCCCCAAATTCCCACCCCACACTGATCACTTCTCCCTCTCCAACCCACCCCTGCATTTCAAACTTGTGACTAATAAGTGCCAGGGATGGGTTTCTGCCCACCTGGCTCAGAGCAGGGAGGGAGGGAGGGAGGGAGAGAAAAGAGGCTGCCTCGATTCGGGAGCATTTTTTAGGAAAAGACAACTGGGTATCTGCATCATCGTCTCTGTTAAACAGGTAAGCAAACCAAACTTGTATTGTTTTTTCTCTATTTATAAAGGTAATAAATATTTGTAGTAGAAAGTACAGGTGAGCAAAAAAAAAAGTTAAAATCACCAATGACCCCTAAGATGACCAGTGGTCCCATTGTTGCCCTTGCAGCCTGGTTTCTGGGCGATACATATTTACTGTGGGTGTGGGCCTGTTCCCGCTGTTTCATAACAGGCTTTTTTTATTGAATGATATCTCTTCAACATCTCTTCCCATAAGCACATGGAAAGAATGTTAGGGCTGGTAGGAATGCTGGATTGAGCTAGCAGAGAAGGTGTGTTTGGGTCAATAGAGCAAGAAGGGTAGTCATTACCAGAATTTCTGAAAGCTGAAGGAGACTGTTGTGAGGCTGTAAAGAGTGCTGACCTTCGGAACTTGAGCAAGTGACCTCCTCTCTGCGAACCTCAGTTTCCTCATCTGTAAAATAGGGATAGCAATATACGCCTCATGGAATTGTTGTGAGGATTAAGGGAGATTGTGATTGTGAAAGGACTAAACAGGTATTGGATGTTTTATTACTTCTTTTAGTAAGTGTTCATTCATTAGTGCCTGCTCTTTATGTAGCCCTCTGCTACTCTGTGTTGAGAATATAAAGAAGGAATCTGGTTCAGGCCTGGAGGAGCTTAAGATCTCATTGGAAATTTGAACACACACACACACACACAGTTAAACAATACAAATTTAGATAGCTAATAAAAGATATCATCAATTAGTAGATAACTAAGTACCAGATTAGTGGCACAGACAGTACTCCAGGGGTTCAGAGGTAAGAAATAACACAGGGGGATCATAATAATAATATTAGTAATAATAACCAATTTGAGCACTTTTTATGTGCCAGGCACATGCATTGTCTCATTTAATTTACTCACCGACCATAAGATGTAGGGACCATTACTACATCCATTTTGCAGAGGAAGAAATTGAAACTTCAGAGAGGTTAAGAACTTTACTTCAGGTCACACATGCAGTTAATGTGGTAGTGCTGTTCTTTGGAACCAAGTGGTGGAACCCCAGAACCTCCCACATGCTGAATCACCAGGCTCTACTCTGACGGAGGCCAGGGCAGGGTAGGAGGTGCTGAGCCCTAAGCTGGATGGTACAGGAGGGATCCCCATAAGCAAAGACGGGCCTGAGGAGGGTGTTGGTAGGAGGGGGAAAACCCCAGGCTGGCTGGATGGCTGGTTCTCAGGGACACTGGAAAGGGAGCTTGGACGGTAAGAAGATTGAAGGAGAGAAAGGCAAGTGAAATGCTTTTTGGTAGCGAATGAGTCTTCCGTGAAGATTTGAGGCAACACGGGGTCCAATCAAAGTAGTGTTTGGGAAGGTGGAGCAGGGAGAAGACACCTTAGGAGGAGTTTAGGTGGGAGAGGAGAAGGACTGAGGCTGGGGCAGAAGCATCCTGGGGAGGGTGGAACGCCATCCTTCCTAGTAGCCCTTGTTCCCCTACTTTTATCTTTGTGACATTTTGGGCTGATCTTCATTTGGTTCCTATGACTGCCCGCCTCATTTTGGCATGTTTACTAATTCCTTTTACTCTTGAACTCCGCAGGAAGTAGCTCGCTCATTCATTCATAAGTGCTCGTGGAGCTCCTATTTCAGAGTGAGAATCAGTCCACACAACTTGGGGGCTAATTATCATTGAGGGGGAAGGGGGGTCGAAGATGATGCCAGTCCTCTGACAGAGCCGATCCCCACCAGAACCCCCCTACTAACCTCCCCCACCAGTCTGGCAGACCCACCCCCCTTACACACCCCTTTCCTGGGCCTGGCAGATGCCCCCTCCCCACATCAGCCAGTTCCTCAGACCCCTGCTGCCACTTCTCACCCCCACACCCCCTCATCCCTGCTGAAGAGGCTGGTCCCCCACCAGTGGGTGGTGCAAAGACTCCCTTTCCTTCTGAAGAAGTAGGGCAGAGAGATCGAGAACACGACAACTTCTTCGGGTCCTCAAGTGAAACTGCATATGAGAATATCGCCAAATATCTGCATAGTGAATGGCCCTGGAGGACAGAATGTTCAGTCACAAAGGTGGGAACTGAGGAAGAAAAATCTTTGAAAATGTGTTTATATAACTAACATTGAATATCATTGATGTACGTGATAGACCCTGCAGGGAATAAAAATAGGACATCATTTGTGTCCAGTGCTTTGTAAAAGGTGTGGGGAGAGGAAGAGAAGTAGGGATAGAGACAGAAAGAGAAAAGAAGAAACACTGAGCCCAGAGACATGAAGTATCTTGACCAGGGTTGGGGGCTGGGGAAAGTGTGGTGCAGTGTGGAGGGAAAACCTTCTGAAAACCTTCTTCCCTGATGTGGGCCCTGACACTCATGCAGGCCTTATATACTCCAGGCCACCACCTTCCTGGGGAAATGTAGCCTAAGGTGTTCCCGTGCCACTGATTGCACTCCACAGACATTATTTGAGCATCCCAAGGTACTAGGCACTTAAGCTCTTAAGCTCTGTTGAAAAGAATCAGAGGTGATTGTCACCTAAGGTGGTCGATCTTGACAATGTCCTTCGATGCTTTAGAAACCTTAATCAGACATAGTAAGTGCCATCCAGGCTTGTGGGAGGAGAAAGCTAGAAGTAAAGGGGAGAAATTCTGTACATTCTTAAACCAGATGTGGAAAACAATTCTTTCCTCACTGGGCTTGGGTTAAAGGTGAATAAGGTATTGCTGTGAAGCTACCTAGAATAGCATCCAGGACACAGTAGGCACTCGATAAAACCATTAAGTACGTTCCTCTCACTCAATTCTGGCATGACTAGTTCTCATTACTGAATTTGCCAGTTATTCCATTGAAATCATTACCTGGCTGTGTTGGAGGAATTCAGCCAGGCTGTTTGATGTTGGGGTCCCACAATGGTACCCAGTGTAAGGAGCCCATGAGCACAACTATGATGTAATCACCAACAGGCCTGTTCAGAAGCCACCCAAAAAACCAGGCAATGACAAGTCAGTTGATATTGTTGGCTGTGAGTGACAGCAGTTGGCTCTGGCTAATGCAAGCAGAAAAGGAATCTGTCAGAAGGATATCAGAAAGTTCACGGAAGCAGTGAGAAGACGGGAGACTAAGACTTGGGAAATGGAAAGCAACCAACACTGGCTGGGAAATGGAGATACATGCTACTGGAACAGTCTAGTTAGGCCACTGCCTGAGGGGCTGCCATTATCACACTGGACGTGGCAGCAACTGTCTTCCCCACTCTGCCTCCCCTACACAGTCAATGCTGGTGCATTGGGCTCAGTAGTTCTACAGGGCTCTCATAATCTCTGCTGCTGCTGCGAAGGGTTTCCAAACTATCCGCAATCCTGTGCTCACCCCTTGAAAGTCAGAGACCCAGGCAGGGCATCCTGTTGGTGGAGCCTCAAACTGCCAGGGCAGGGAAGAGGAAGACATGTCCCCTTCAGCTTCTGTAGTTGGAAGCAGGCCCTGCTTTCCAACAAATACGAAGGGAATTCTGATAACAAATGGCCAAAGGAAGTTAAAACAAACAAATCACAAGAACAAAAAACCTCAACGTCTACTATACAATACTTTACTGTAGCATTGAGGTTAAAAGTATTACCACACTTGACTCTCAGTGACTTTTGGCTATTCTAAAACACCAAAGCCATCCTGTAAGAATGTTTGCCTGCTTCTGAGGCTATTTCAAAAACTGTACTTGAAGGCAGGTCTCTAATATAAGTTTCTAAAACTTGTTTGGACGACTGTGGTGATATTCCAATAATGGTAAAACCATTGGAAATAATGCTTGCTAAAGGAGAAAGAAGGATATGTTTGGCTACAAATATAAAAAACCCCTGTTTCATTGACAAAAAAGGGGCTAGACAAATAGGGATTTTATTTTTCTAGCATAAAAATTTTGGAGGAGGGGGATTGCTGGTGATGGCTCAGTATCCCAAAGACATCAGGATTAACTAAGTCTCTCTCTGCTATTCTCCCGGACTTTTCCTCATGGACACAGGATGGCTACTACAGGTTTAGATATTCTCTTTAAGTTCATGGAAGGAAGTGAGGAAAAGGGGAAAGGGAAAGGTCAAACCATCTACATCATCCCCTTTGACCAGGAAAAGAAGATGCTCCCCAGTGCTTCCTCCTGCTCCACCACCCCTTCACTTCTGTTATTCTCCAGTTGCCAAAACTGGGTTGCATGGCTACCCCTAGCTGCGAGGATGGTTGAGAAAGATGAAAATGGGATTGTCATGATTGGCCTGCTCCAGTCCTGAATCACTGCCTGAGCCTGGTACATTACTACAATGTCAAGGTGAGGAAGAAGGGGAAAGGTGGATGTTGGACAACATATCTAAATTCTGGTATCAGATTTAGTCATTGCGGGATTGGAATTTGGACACTCAAGCATGGGGGATAAGGGCTTTCCGGGAGAGGAGACAGAAGGAGTGTGAAAACACGGCATGTGGGGAGAACAAAGAAATTCAATTTGGCTGATGTGTAGGCAGTTGCACTTTTTGATAATATATCCCACAGAAATAAAATCACTGATTGCAAGCATAGAGACACAAGAAATTTTATTAGTGAAAAAAAATCGTAACAACCTATATGCCCATTAATACGGGAATAAGTATAGTGTATACATTCTGTGGAATAAATATGCAGCTAAAAATGAATAAATTACCTCTATATTTATAGACCCACTTATTATAAAGAAAGAATGAGCAAGTTACAGAGACACTTATGTAACCCATTTTTGTATAAACAAGCAATAACATGATTGCCCCACATATATGAGAGTAGTTTATATGAGCATGGTGAGTGTGGCAAAAGGGACAGAAGTCATACCAGGCCATTAATACTAGACGTCTCAGGAGACTGGGTGGGAAATGGAGTGGAGGTAGGGGAGATCATTAATGTTTTCTTTGTATATCTTTGAGTGTTTAGCTGGATGAAGTGAACATATGTTTCTTTTATAATTTTGGAATGCAACTTTAAGCTTTTTAAAAGTAGTTTAGATTGGGCCAAGCCCGTGGCGCACTCGGGAGAGTGCAGCGCTGGGAGCGCAGCGACGCTCCCACCACGGGTTCGGATCCTATATAGGAATGGCCAGTGCACTCACTGGCTGAGTGCTGGTCACGAAAAAGACAAAATAAATAAATAAATAAATAAAAGTAGTTTAGATTATGAAGAATCAAGTGTTACGGTGAACAATGGAGAGCCACTGAAGATTTTTGAGCTAGGGTTACATCATTCATGTGGTCTGGAAAATTAACCAGGCAGGAGAATGTATGATGGGTTAGAGGTGGGAGAGGCTGAGGTTGGGCAGAACAATTAGAAGGTTCTTGTAGCAGCAGCTCAGTCAGAAGTTAATCAGAACTGAACTGTGATAGCAATAATATGTGAAGAGAGGAAAAGGAAATGGGCTCTGGCTAGAGCCTTGCGGCATGCATGCCTGAATGTTGGGAGAGTGGTTATGGGGTGTATGTTTTTCCATTAAATTGTGTCAACCAACCATCTAGCACTTTGAAAGTCTGAATAAATGGCTATGGAACCACAGATATCTTTTCTCCAACATCCTCCAGGATCCACTTATTTGACATTTACAATAAAGAGACTCAAAATAATGTTATCTTTTCATGAGATTTATCTCCCTCATTAAATTAAAAACATCTTGGGGTGTGAGACCATAGAGAATACTTATTGGTGGCCCACAAAAGTGCAGTGAACTGGTAAATAATAGTTCATTCAGCCTAGTTGATGGTACATATAAATGCTCTTTATTCATTCCTTGAAGGAACAGCCCCAGTCTCTGCACCCTCCATTCAGTGAAGGGAATAGATTCTCAAAAAATCCTGTTTGGGGGTGAGAGGCACAGGAAGTGGAGGATGCAGGGAAGTGGTGTATAAGCTGAAACTTGAAGGAAGGGGAGTGAGCCAGGTGAAGAGAAGGGCAGAAGGTCATTCCAGATAGAGGGAAAAGCATTAGCAAAGCCCTTGAGGTGGGAAGTAGCATGGCACCTTGGAGTAACCAAAAGGAAGCCATGGACAGCAGGCGCTCAGGGTGAGGAGGAGCAGGAGACAGACAAATACAGATAGGCAAGTTGGGGCAGATCAAGCCAAGACTTACCAGCCGTGGCATGCAGGCTCAACTTGATCCTAAGAACAATGAGAACCCAGACGTTTTTAAGAAGAAGAGAAACACGGTCTTATTTGCTTTTTAAAGAAAGGTTGCTCTGGCTTCGGCTGGGTCCACAGGAGAATAACAGGGGATGCTCAATGGTCCGATTTTCCCATTAGGCTGGGAGCTGGCCAAGGGCTCGGTTGAACCCATTCCCTTTATACTTGTACATTTCTCCTCTGTACATATCCTCCTCCAGCTCAGCACCAGCCTCAGTTGCAAGGAGGTGTGGTTAACAGACCAACACCCCTCCTTCGCCATCAGGGAAGTAAAAACCCCTCAATACTCCCCCTGAGTAATGTGTTGGGATGCTGGAGATCTGAAGAAAAGAAGGGAAGAGGATACAGATAGGATGTGCGTAAGACAAGGCCGATTTCTTCTCTCCGCACCTCCATTTTTTAATCTGTAAAACATGGTGTTCATGGTACCTACCTCAGAGTTGCTGTGAGGACATAATTCACACAAAGTTCTTAGATAATACCCGGCACAAAATAAATCAACCAAAAAGTGTTAGCTTCTGTTTTTGTTCTTCCCGAAAGGCAGGTGGGACCCTGTGGGCACGGACTGTTTCCCCGACTGTCTGAGGGGACGTCTGCTCTGGTCCCAGGGAAAGTTCGAGAGCCCCTGGGCCAGGCAGGTGTCAGGACTACCACATGACCAAGGTCTGAACAGATCTTAAGTGCGAGTTTGGACTTGGCTTGCTACTGCGTAGGTGCTTCTGTTTCTATGATTTAAAAAGAACCCCTAGTTGGGGAAAAAGGAGTTGCCCACTGCCCTCCCGCGATACCCACGGTCGGCGCGTGCATCTCTCAGGCTGGGGCTTGTGATCCCGCGGCCCAGCCGGCGGGGGCGGAGCCTGGCGACCCGGGGGCGGGCCGGCGCGGCGCAGGGGCGGGGCCGGCGCGTCAACCCGCAGCCCCACCCCCAGCGGAAGTGCCGCTGGGCCCGCCCCTCCCTCCGGGGGCCGGTTTCCCTCCCCCACCCCCTCCCCGTGGCCCGTTCTCCCCGGTGCAACTCGCCTCCCGGAACTGGTTCGGCCCGGGCCCCAGCACCGGGTCCGGAGAGGAGCCCCCGGGTCCGTGCCTCTGGCCGTCTCGGTCGGTGCCTCTGTCCCTCCCACTCTCCCGCCCTCCCTTCCGTCTCTCTGTTATCGGCGCGGCCGCAGGCGCCGCGGGAGACCGCACAGGTAAAGTCCCCGCAAGCGAGGACGCAGGTGTGGGCGCCTCTCGGGCCGGACGGCCAGGGGAGAGGTCGACGGCACGCGCCCAGCTTTTTTCCAAAGCGACTTATTGACAGTAGAGGCTCGGGGAGGGCGGACCCGGACCCTGGGAGCGCTGCAGCGCACTGGGGAGGAAGAAGGGGCAGAACTGAAGTCCCCGGAGCTTGGGGGCCGGGTCATTTGTGTCTCTGAGTCTTGCGCAGGCTCCGTTGTGCCTGGGAGGTGGCGAGATGGTTGGGTGAGGACGGGCCGGGGCCGCGGCACCGGAGGATTGTCCCCCACGCACTCCCCGCGGTGACTGCGTTCTGACAGCCGCCCCGCCCGGGAGCGCACATTCCCAGGTTTGCAGAATGAAAATCAATAAAATCGATGCAATGGCGAAGAACACAAAATATGTTGGGTTGTTATTATTATTTGCGTTTGTTAAATTATTTTTATTTTTATTTTTTACTTCCTTCTTGGAAAAGGTGGCTTCGGCTTGGATCGGGTCCTCGGAGTGGGACGCAAAATGTCTCCTGGGCTCGCGGCAGGGGGTGGAGGCCTGCCCTCAGCCCCAAGCCGCCCAAACTTCCCCCCGGCGACCCGTCTTCCGGATGCCGCTTTTCCCCGCGCCTCATCCTCTGCCCTTTAGGGAGATGGCCCCCCTCCACCCACATTTCCCCGGTTCACCACCCCACGCCCCGGGGGCCGCGCCTCCTCCCCTCCCCTGCGCTCTCCCCGGCGCTTTAAATAATGATATTTGCATGCAGGGAGCGATTCATAAATATGTCAGGGCCGCTGAAATATAGGCAACATTTCAAACTTTCTATTTAAAAAACATGAATTATGGCCGCGGAAAATGTGTTCCCATTTAAAGGCGATACGAAGTATTTGGTGTCTCGTCCCCGGGCCCATCCATCACGCAGACAATAAAGAGAGTTTTTCGCCCTGACACCCGCGATTTATGGGCGCCCTTCTCTGCCCTCATCACTCACCAGCCGCGGCCGACCCGGCGACAGGCCCCGCGGAGAGACAGGCAGCCGCCCCCGCGCGGGCCGGTGCGCGCACTTTGCGCTCTCGCTGGCTCCCCAAGACCGGGGCTCCCCGGGGAAGCGCCCGCTCCCCGGAGTTGGGGGATCGCCTTGAGGGTCTGGGTAGTCAAGTGGGAGCAGGAGCCGCACTAGTCCTCCCACCTCCGCGCAAGCCTCTCTGAGCGCTGGGGCTAAGGGCGCCAAGGAGCCGCCTTGCAGGCCCGCTCTAAGTCCGGGCCTCGCACGCCCACAGCGGCGAGGAGCCGGGAAGTTTGCCGCGCAGGCGGCGGGAGGTTATTTAAGCGCTGGTTCTAGGTGAGGGCAGAGAACTGGGCAGGGGACTGTCCAGACCGATTCTGACCAGTCCGCCCGGATGAAGGTGAGCTGGTCCCAAGATTTCCTGTGCTCTGCCGGGCGGACGCTTCAGGGCAAAGCTCTTTCTGCAACTTTTTCAAAGCCGCGTCTCCCCCAGTGCGATCCCTGCCAGCACATCCTGGGCGTCTGCGGCAGTTTGGAAACTATTTTTTACCGTCGGTGCAGAGGAGTTGCTGAAAATTAAGGAAGGGGAGGCACCTTCTCCAGCGTTTCGCCTCGGGCCAAGCTCGGCCACCCCGCGCGCGCTCACTTTAGCGCGCTGTGTTCCCAAAGCAGCCACCGAATCTCTGTTGCAAACTTGCGTTGAGGAAAGTTCGGGCTGCGTCTGCTGCGGAATTTGCTTTCAGTTTTCGCCGCGGGCGGACTGGGCTCGGCGGGTTTCCGAGGCACCAGCAGAGGAGGGGGCTGCCAGGCACCGCTGAGCAGCGAGAGGCCGCTCAACCTGGGGGCGCCATTCGTCCACCCTCCCTCGGAGGCCGGACCCTCCGCAGCCCGGGCACGAGGAGCTGCCTCGCGTCCCGCGCTGGGAGGAGGCGTCTGCGTACACGAGAACTGGGGGCCGTTTCCTGCCGGATGCCTGTGAGCTGGATTTATTCGGATAAATGCAGCACAAACGACAGCCAGAGAAATCCTGTCGATTCTAAAAATGACAAGGTTGAATTTATTAGATCGAGTTTCGTGTGTAAGTGCAGGGAGATGAAAATTACACAAACAGCTCCATGTCCAGTGCGACACCACTGATCGCTTCCGGCTTTAAGGGCGTGTAACATAACACATCTGAATATTTAGATCTTTAGAGGGATATAAAATATTCTTAAATTCTCGGTGTGTGCATATAGTCAAGCTGGAAAAATTCTAGAGTAAGTGTCTTTTTACATCCCCTGCTTGGCTATCATCTGGGCTCAAGATAGAATTTATGCCCAAATTACCACCCAGCTAATGTTTCCTATGGCCAGAGTGAATCCCGCATCGTTGAGAGGTGCGGTATCTACAGCTCTTTAAATATCTGCAACGTGGCAGAGGTGAAATAAATACATTTAAGAAAAGCAGGCTTGCACATAACTGAGCCAGAGCATCGATAAAATATTTTTTGGGTATGGAAAGAAATATTCTTACACAGTCGGCTGTGGAGAGTGCGGACAAATAGAGGGGCTTTGGGGACCCTGGGAGGGGCGGCACCGGTGCTGCAGTCCCTTGCCCTAAACACGCTGAGGTGGGCTCCGTTCGATATCCGCGGCCTCAGACCCCGGAGTGACTGCTGGGTGAGGCTCGGCCTGGATGCCCAACACTGCAGCGCCGTGGGGGTTCTCCCCGATGCAGGCGCGGAGAGAGCCTTCGCGGGGTGCTGAATCCGGCATTTGGGCTGGCAGGGCCTGGGTCCTGCGGACAGCGCTTCCCAAACATTTCAGTCACCACTCAATCCTGGCTCCACCTGGCTCTGGCAGTGGCCATTTGGGTGTATAGATTTGGAGGAAAAGCACAAAAAAGGGCGGGTTGCACTTGACTCCGAGGCGTCCTAAAGCGTGAAGTCGGAGGCCACCGGAAAGAAGGCCACAATTTTTGCACCCGTCCAGAAAAGAGGCCCCATCCGGCCCTCGGGGCGCCAATTTGAGTCCATAGAAGCAGTTATCAGGGTCTATTTACTTATGAAATATTAGGCACCCCCTCACATACTCAGTGCTGAGGCCCCAACGCCCTGGGGTCTCCACATGTTTGCAAAGCCCAGGCAACGCCAACAGCAAGGTCGGCAACATTGCAGCTGTGAAATTCCAAGACCAAATACTAATTCCAGAATAGGGTGCTTGCAACATTTTGCCCATCCCACTGCCCTGGTGTGCCCCCCCCCATCCCTCCAAACGCACCCAATCCTTAAACAGGCACAGAGCTTCTAAGAGCCCTGCTTGGAAAGAAACTAGGGAGGACTTTGTCATGAATACCTAGGAAATGCACACACTCCTGAGGCAACCCTGCCTCGGGAGAAACAACCCGGGCCCTGAGAATACCCTAGTCCAGAGAGTGACTGTGCACAAAGTGGCATATACGGTATAATGAGAGGACGCAGAGAGAACAGGAAATATTCCCTGGTAAGTAGGAAAAGGGGAAAGGAAGAGGAAATGAAGAGGAAGGTTAGGGAGCTAAAAAGAAGCGGGAGAGGAAGGAGAAAGGAGAAAGAAAATAGAAGTGGAGAGCCAGGGAAGGAGAGCCGAGAAGGGCGCAGGCTGTGGTGAGGCCCCGGGACCAGGCCAGGCCGCTGCTCCCTCGCGCCAGGGGCCTTCCCGGCCCCAAGAAGCGGCGAGGGCCGCGCGGGACCGCCCCCCACTGGCCCTGTGAAATGTGGGCCTCGCTCCCAGTCGGGTGGGGCGGACCCGGGTCCAGCGGCCTCCGCGCGCTCCTTCTCCCCCTCCCTAGGGACCGCAAGGCGGGGCGGGACGAGGGTGGGGACGCCCCCAGGGGCGCGCGCCAGTCCGGGAATGTTCGGGCGCTCTGGGCCAGGCTTTCCAGCTCGCCGGGCCTGACCTGTCAGGCGGATTATCTTCGAGGGAGATTAATAGGGGAGGCGGGCTGCAATAATAATCGTTTTGTTTGATGTGACAACTCTGATAGGCGTTGATTTACTTACAAACTGATAGGCTTTTAATTGAGCGCCTCCGCCGAGCCCGAGATGAAAGGAAAGCGGCGGTGAAAGGCGGACCGCCTGCCCTCCGGCCTCAATACTGATTAGCCATCTCGACAGTGAATAGTTCAAGGCATTTTCAAACTTTTTTCCTCAGCGCTTTCCCCTTCCTTCTCCTCCTCAAATATCTGACATGCCCACTCCTTTTTTAGAGAAAACAAATCATTTCCATTGTGTGCAAATAAAACCCACAGGACATCCACGCCAACCGCCGCTGGGGGTGGACGCAATAGGCCTAGCGCGGAGCAACTGACCACCCCCGACCCCCAGGGCCCGCGCGGCCTTCGGAGGTTTGGCCTCCGGCAGGAGGTGCGCAGGCTCGGACGCTGGCGCCTCCCAGAAGCCGGGGACACGCAGGCCCCCAGGCGCCCCCGTGCGCTCGGACCTTCCGAGCGGAGTTTCCAGAAGAGCCAACGCGCGCGGACCCACGAGCGTGTGCGGCCATGCCGGGGCACGCGGGAGCCACTCCACAGCTCCCCTAGGCTTTGGGTGCTAGGGTTGCCTCCCCTGCGCCGCCCGGGGTAATAAGAAAGCTGCTGGAATTAGAGAACAGCAGAAGGAGCGGGTGGTAACTGGGCCGGAGGGTAGGGAGGGACGCCCCAGGCCTGTGGTCACCCCCTGTCCTGGCGCGGCCCCAGCATTCAGTGCTCGGGCCTCACGGGGAGGCCGCGGCGACAGTCGGCCCAAGGCTGCGCTGGCGGCGCTGGGAGCTCTGCAGTGGGTCCGAGTCGACATCTGGACAGCCGCGCACTCGGTGACACAGGCACACGCACGCCCGCAGGACGAGAGCGGCTTCACAGACACGCTGCCCCGCAGAGACAGCTTAGGACTGCCCTGTCCTCAGAAGCAGGCACCTGGGACTCGCTCCCGGAAGATCATTTAGACAACCGTCGCAACCTCGCGTGTGGCCTCGCCGCCTTCCCGCCTTCCTCAGTTGTCGCACAGACCCTGCAAACACCCATGAATGCAGGTGTGTTCTTACACATACTCCGGCTGACAAGTGCCGGCCCAAAACACACACCGCCTCACTCCCCTCTTCTGTCCAAATTGGCTTTAGTCAAGTTACCAGGTCTTAAAGTTTGCCAACCTAAGGAATCAAGGGATCAACTAAAACGCAGAAAAAGAATGCCTACGAGAAAATTCTAAAACTCACCCCAGAAAGTTCTCGGTACCCGCGCGGAGTGGGAGACAGACAGGAAGGGGGAGGGGAGAGGGGCGGTGAGAGAGGACCAGGCGCGCACTCCGAGGGCAGGTCCCGGACCCGAGCCCCGCGCGTCCCCGGCTCAGCGCCGGGCGCGCGCCGGTCGAAACCGGGTCTCCAGGCTCGGCCCCGGCTCCCGCCCCCGGCGCGGGCACAGACTGGCTCCCGGCTCCCAGCGCTCCCAGCCCCACCATTTATCAAAAGGACTTGACAACAAAAGAAGAGCCGGGGCGGAAAAGTGGGGGAGGGGAGATTCAAAGTCTTCCAAGTCCTTCCGAGGAAGGGGGTGTGTCCTCCTGTCGCCCCCCTTCCAGTTTCTGCGAGTTTCTGGAGGTGACCCTGGAGCTCGCTCCGGACGCTCCGAAGCCCTGAGAACTCACGGCAGTAGAGGCATCCACACACACTGTGCGCCCGGACCCGGGCACACGGCGGCACGCACAGCGCCTCCCCTCTTCTTTCCAAACAACCCGAATGACGGTGCAAATCGAGGGGAACGCGGCAGTCCCGCTCCGCTTCCCTGGAAGAACTCGCTTTCCCACAGGCAGCCGCCCCTCCCTCTCTCGCCCCTTCTCTCTGCTCTCCGAGAGCAGGTCCGTCCCCCCTCGGCCTCCCCATAAATTCCGGCGAGCAACCACGAGTCACCCCGGCTCCCAATCTTGCGGGGACGGCGCAGGGCGAGGGCCTGGGGGGTGGGAGCTGGGGAAAGACAGTGAATGAGCCTGAGACGTATCTCCCCCCAAATCCCCACGTTCAGGCCTCTTCTTCGCATCCTCTCAGCCCTAGCTACGATCCGAGGGGGTCACAGAATTGAGGGGGGGCTGCCCCACTATTGACCTCCACGAGTCGAGGTTACGTTGGTGGTGTGGCTCCTGGAAAACGAGTCTCCGAGTTTGGGATCGGGGCACTACGGAGAGTGGTTATCCGAGGCAGGGTGGCAGCCTGACATCCGCAAGGTACTCGTCCCCGAGGGACTATGGGGGTGGCGGGGATCTCCCACGTTAGGCGTCGTCGCTGCCGGTCTCAGGTATCCCGAGCAGCCCCAAACTCTGGGGACCCAACGGCCGAAGCCCCCAGAGGTGGAAGGGCGACTGTCTGTCTCCCACCGAGAGGGGAGGCGCGCAGGCCTGGGGTGCGCCAGGACGCACCTGCGCACTTTACTCTCCCTGTTCCTTTTCCTGACACCGAGGGCCTCTCTCCCTTCTTTCATTCTTTTTCTTAGCACCCCCCATCCCAGGAGACCGCCCCTCTTTCACCCTCCTCCGGTTCCCTCTCGGTCTCTTCCTTCCTCTCCGTCTCTCTCCCTCTCTCTTTTCCCCTTCAAGTCGCACCCGCCTTGTAATCAGCAACAAAAGCTGACATAAATCACGGGCGGATTGACAAGAGCTGACAAATAACTGATTGATTGCGGTCGAGGAACACTGACAATTGATGGAGGGGTGGAGATGCCCAAAGAACGGGGGGAGAGGAAAAGAGAAGGTGGCAGGGGGAGAGCAAGAATGGGGGCGCGGGGGGAGACAGTGTGAAACAGAGGAAACATGTGACCCCCGCTCCTGCCCCAATCTACGCGTCCCAGGGCGTCACGTGGCCGGGAAGGGCGGAGAGCCCGGCGCGCAGCTCGGTGATGAGCCGCCACCGCCTCCGCTGCCCATCCAGCTTCTGGTTTCTCCGCCGCCGATTTTCAGGAAATTAAGGCGGGCGGGCGGACTTCTTCCAGCACTGGCTCCCCGCCTTTCCTTACCCTGGTGGCCGCGCCGCGCGCGACCTCAGTTACTGAGGAGGAAAGAATACTTGGTGTGCGGGCCCCTTGCGCGCCCCTAGAGTTGACAGTCCGGCTGGTGTCCACACTCCCGCTGACGCTCCTTCTGGACACCCCCGCAGTCTGTTGCTCACATTCACCAGCCTCCAAAAGAAGGTTTCAGTTTATTTTCGATCTAGGGACAGGAAGAACGAAGAGGAGGAAAAAAGAGGGAGGCGGCAGATGGCAAACGTAGAATAAATGTCCGTCTCGTCCTCGGAGCGAAATCGAGGGAGGGGACAGGCGGGGGGGGGTCGGCGAAGGGAGCTGCCCATTAAAACCAGCTCTGAGAGTCCTGGCGGCGGCGGCGGCGGCGCGGGACGCGTCACATCCCCTTGACCCTCCAATCACCTCGGGCTCCCATTTGATTGGAAGGCGGCAAAGGCTTTAATCTCCCCCTTGGTGCAGCTGCTTTTGAAGTGAGTTTCCTCGTCAGAGCCCCGGCTGGACAAGCGGCGGCTCACATCGCAGAGCGCAGCGCCGGCGCAGGGCGGCGAGAGTGCAGCGCAGGGGCGCAGCCCGAGGCGGACAACGCGAGCCGCTCCGCGCTCCCACAGTCCAGCCCGCTCCTCCGGCCGGGCCACGGCTCCGCTGCGGGCCACCCAGGATTATTCCCTTCTGGCTCCAGGCGCCAAGAAAGCGCGCTGGGCGCCCGTGGCCGCCGAGCCAGCTCCTCCTCCTCCTGCTTCTCCTGCTCCCCGGGCGAGCGCGCAGCCCGGAGCCCGCCCCGCGCCTCCCGGAGCCCTCCCCCCGCTGCTCCCATGCGCGCGGGTGGGTCATGAGCACAGCGCCCTCGCTTTCTGCCCTAAGAAGCAGTAAGCACGGCGGCGGCGGCGGCGGCGGTGCAGACCCTGCCTGGACCAGCGCGCTCTCGGGAAATAGCTCCGTCCCCGGCCCAGGCTCGTCCCCGGCCGGTAGCACCAAGCCTTTTGTGCACGCTGTGCCTCCCTCTGACCCCCTGCGCCAGGCCAATCGCCTGCCCATCAAGGTGCTGAAGATGCTGACGGCACGGACTGGCCACATTTTGCACCCCGAGTACCTGCAGCCCCTGCCCTCCACGCCCGTCAGTCCCATCGAGGTAAGGACCTGCTCCCTGTATCAAGCTGGGACTAGTACCCTGGCTGCCTCCCTACGGGGTTTCTTTCGTTCGGGATGGGGGGATTCGGAGTGATCCAGCTCGTGGGGTGGGGGAAGAGGACAGTGCTTTGCTTCCGCACCCCAAAACTAGGGCGGTAAGGAAGGAAGGAGGTGGAACGGGGTGTGAATGCTGGGGGACAGGGCGGCCAAAACTTGTTTTTCCTTTTGGTATTAAAGCCCCTACCGCGATCCACTTCCCCTCACTCGGCCCCGAAGGCAGGCAGGGATCTGAAATACTGTTGCAAAGGCGCCGTCCTCCGGCTCCCCAGGAGCTAGATGTGTACACAGCCTTTCAGGCGCCAACCGCCCAGGTCCTTATCGTGATTACGTGAGGGGAGGGGGTACAGTTATGGGTCTAGGAACCGAAAACCGAAACATGTTGTGGGTTTTCTGAAAACCCAGGTAAAGCTAAGAGAGGGCAGGAAAGGTGCTAATGGGGGATGGGGGGTCTGCCGCCTTTCCCAAGGCCGAGAATGTTTGTGGGTGCGTCTGGAAGTGGGGGTGCCGCCTAGAACTGCGCCTCGGGGCTGGGAGGGTCTTCGCGGGCTGTGGCGGAGGGACGTTTGAACACTAGAAGCCAGGATTCTAAAGGGTTTCCGCTTCTTTCCCTGTGTGCCCCCCCCGCCCCGTCTGACCCTGCAGCTCGATGCCAAGAAGAGCCCGCTGGCGCTGCTGGCGCAAACGTGTTCTCAGATCGGGAAGCCAGACCCTTCGCCCTCCTCCAAACTCTCCTCGGTCGCTTCCAACGGGGGTGGCGCGGGCGGTGCCGGCGGCGGCGCCGGGGGCGACAAGGACGCCAAGTCGGGCCCCCTCAAGCTGAGTGACATCGGCGTGGAGGACAAGTCGAGTTTCAAGCCGTACTCCAAACCCGGCTCGGATAAGAAGGAGCCGGGAGGCGGCGGTGGAGGCGGCGGCGGCGGCGGGGGTGCCGGCGGGGGTGTTTCGGCGGAGAAGTCGGGATTCCGGGTACCGAGCGCCACCTGCCAGCCATTCACGCCCAGGACAGGCAGCCCGAGCTCCAGCGCCTCGGCCTGCTCGCCAGGAGGCATGCTGCCCTCGGCCGGGGGCGGCCCGGAGGGCAAGGACGACAAGAAAGACTCCGATGCGGGCGGAGGCAGCGGTGGCAGCAAGGGCGCCGGAGGCACCTCGGCCGAAGGGGGACCCACGGGGCTCGCACACGGCCGGATTAGCTGTGGCGGCGGTATTAATGTGGATGTGAACCAGCACCCGGATGGAGGTCCGGGGGGCAAGTCTCTAGGCTCGGACTGCGGCGGTTCATCCAGCTCCGGCTCCGGCCCCAGTGCGCCCACCTCCTCCTCGGTGCTGGGCTCTGGGTTGGTGGCGCCCGTGTCGCCCTACAAGCCGGGCCAGACAGTGTTCCCTTTGCCTCCTGCGGGCATGACCTACCCAGGCAGCCTGGCCGGGGCCTACGCCGGCTACCCTCCCCAGTTCCTGCCACACGGCGTGGCGCTCGACCCCACCAAGCCGGGCAGCCTGGTGGGGGCGCAGCTGGCGGCGGCCGCGGCCGGCTCTCTGGGCTGCAGTAAGCCGGCTGGCTCCAGCCCCTTGGCCGGGGCGTCGCCGCCGTCCGTGATGACAGCCAGTTTGTGCCGGGACCCGTACTGCCTCAGCTACCACTGCGCCAGTCACCTGGCAGGGGCGGCAGCCGCCAGTGCATCTTGCGCGCACGATCCGGCCGCTGCGGCCGCGGCGCTCAAGTCCGGATACCCGCTGGTGTACCCCACGCACCCGCTGCACGGCGTGCACTCATCGCTAACGGCCGCCGCCGCTGCGGGCGCCACGCCGCCCTCCCTGGCCGGCCACCCTCTCTACCCTTACGGCTTCATGCTCCCTAACGACCCGCTCCCCCACATCTGCAACTGGGTGTCGGCCAACGGGCCGTGCGACAAGCGCTTCGCCACGTCCGAAGAGCTGCTCAGTCACTTGCGGACCCATACGGCCTTCCCCGGGACAGACAAACTGCTGTCGGGCTACCCCAGCTCGTCGTCTCTGGCCAGCGCCGCCGCGGCCGCCATGGCTTGTCACATGCACATCCCCACGTCGGGCGCTCCGGGCAGCCCAGGGACGCTGGCGCTGCGCAGCCCCCACCACGCGCTGGGACTCAGCAGCCGCTACCACCCCTACTCCAAGAGCCCGCTCCCCACGCCAGGCGGCCCCGTGCCCGTGCCCGCCGCCACCGGACCCTACTACTCCCCTTACGCCCTCTACGGACAGAGACTGACCACCGCCTCGGCGCTGGGGTATCAGTGAGGGCGGCCGGGAGGGCTCGCGAGGGAGAGAAAGGAGCTGGGGCGTGGGGAGGAGCCGAGGGAGGGGCGGGATCGCGGCCGAGGCTGCTGAGTCCCGCGCGTGGGGGGAGACCCGGGCCACGGAAGGAAGAGTATATACAGCCTATCTATATCTACCCCACGACAGCGACCGAGACCCGGTGGGAGACTCCCCTCCCCCACCGCTCACCTCCCCACGCAAACTTTATAAAAGTTGAAAAAGTATCGTTTGAC